>NC_136981.1:4434913-4474913 GCF_032717465.1 Coenobita brevimanus
TACAGAGACAGAGACAGAGCAGACAGACAGACAGACAGAGACAGAGACAGAGAGACAAGCACATCAATAGAGAAGGAGACAGAGAGCAACAGAAAAAGAATATCAACTAGACTCTCAAGAAGCGAGACACAGATTCATTACAGAGAAGGATAATAAAAAGAATATCAGGAGAAAAAATGGGGGAGAGGGGAATGGTGCTGGAGGGAGTGGGTGTGGATGGGGGTGGAGAGGAATTGAGACATATCAGTGGCAGTAAATCTTGGCTGAGGGGAAGTGAACAACATTGACTTATCCTGAACCCTAATGAACAGACTTGCCTCCCCTCCTACCTTACATACAGTCCTCCTCTCTCCCCTCCTCTCCCCTCCGCTACACCCTACTCCCCTCCACCACACCCTATCCCCCTCCACCACACCCTACCTACACCCTACACATTGTACTCTCAGGCCTTCATGTACACTTAGATGGTCAACTTTAGAACTCTCTTCCCCAGTCTGTCTTTAGTGACTCTGATGGTGTAGCTCTTGTTTTGAGTCGGGTTCTGTTTATCTGTATGTGTATGATCATTTGAGATAGATAGATAGATAGAGAGGGAGAGAGAGAGAGAGAGAGAGAGAGAGTAAACTGCAAATCTTCTACTCAGATTTGTACGTTTGTATACTGTGTGTGTATGTAGGTATGTATGTTAAAAAAAAAATAATCAATTCCTGCTCCCATCTTGGTAAAAATGGACACATACAGGTACATTGTGTGTGGGTCTGGGAAGAAGTTATATGCTTTTGGTGCCGATCGACAAAAAGGTCAAAGGTCAGGGGTCAAGGTCAGAGTCCAGGGTCAAATAAACATTTTGACCCTTATAGCACACTTTCAACCCCCCCAAAAAAAAGTTTCCTGATGTTGACCGGAAAAAAAAGAGCTGTCTCAACCGTGAGGGGATTACTGATACCATGGACGGTACTCTCGTCGGGTAAGGAAGCTCCCTAACACCTCTTTCTAAGCAGTTTATTTTGTTTATTACACCTACCAGCTCTCTTCTGTGTTTCATACATCCTTCCAATATCACCACACTCTGCATTCATAAATCCTTTCAATATCGCCACATTCTACATAAAGAATATACAAAAGAGAATTAACTATCCATATCCAAAAATAAATAGCTTGGGAAGAGGTGTTAGGGAGCTTCCTTAACCGACTAGAATGCAAGTCCAACACTCCAAAGCCCAGAAAAAAAATACAGCGATATAAATTACATAGAAACGAAGGTCAGGGTTTAATATGCAAAATAAATCGCCAAGGAAGAGGCGCTACGAATTCTATGTCGCCTAGAGTACGGGCGACCCTGCCAATAGACCAGAGGGTGAACATGGAGAGGGCGGAGCAAGGGGCGGGGGAGAGGAGAGAGGAGAGGAGGGGAGAGGAGAGGAGAGGAGAGGAGGGGAGGGGTAGGAAAAGAGAGTAAGAGAGAAGGAAGGGAGAGTGAGAGAGTGGAGAGAAGGCAGGACGAAAAGAGAAGGGAGAAGAGGAGAAGGAAGAAAATGACAGGAGGGGAGAGTAGTGAGGGAAAGAAGGGAAGTTTGAAGAGAGGAGACGAGGGGAAAAGAAGAAAAGAGAGAGTCAAGGAGAGAGGAGGGGAGGGAAAGAGGGAGAGAGAGAGAGAGAGAGAAATTGGAGAAAGAAGAGAGGGAGAGGGAGGGAGGGAGCGTAATGATGAGACCAGAACGACGAGATAATAAACCGAGGGAGAGTGAGACAGCAGGGGGAAGGAGGGAGATTGAACCCCAGATAAGAGTAAACATAACCTCTTCAGTACGAGCAGCTTTTATTTTTACTCCCTTTACCTGCTACGAGATTTAATTAAAGGTAGGACAGGTATTCGGAAGTATGTTGCTGTTGTTGTTGTGGCCACGGGATCATCTGAAACGTGAACCCGGTAGACTGCAGCCTTAAATTAATGCCCTCCTGCAGTCCACTATCCTTGTTTTGGAGGGATAGGGGTGAATGTATAACCAGGCAGCTGATCCGCGGAGTTAGATATGTGCCACCACGTCAAGGCTTTCCTCTCTTCAGTGCTCTAAGTTTGATTTAATTCTGTCTACCTAGTATACGATTTATCTATTGAATTTTTTTTTTCTTTTTTTTCATGCTATTACCAGATGATTTTTTTTTTTTTTTTTTTTTTTTTGAGGGGGGTGGAGAAGGGACATTTTTTTCACTGAGGAGGTTTGTTATAGCCTTTCATTTACCTTCTTGCTGCAATAGACCTCCCCAGCAGCTGTTACAATCATCACTACAATCACCACCACCACAAGTCACCACTACTATAACTGTCACCATCACCACAACCACCACTACTATGTCACCATCACACCCTCTACCACCACAAGCACCACCACTGTCAAAGCCACTACCATCACGATCGCTACCATCACAATCACTTCCACCACAATCACCACCACCACAATCACCACCACCGCAATAAACATCACCACAATCACCACCACCACAGTCCCAACCAATACAATCACTACCCCAGTCAGAATTTTCTCCCTCACCACCGCAGTCACCACCACCACCACCACAACAATCCCCTTCGTCACCACCACAGCCAACACCACCACTACAACTACCAACCCCATCACCACAATCACCACCTTCACAATCACCACCACCACAATCACCACCACCACAATCACCACCACCACAATCACCACCACCACAATCACCACCGCCACAATAACCTCTCCAAACTACCAACTCCAGGATTGAAGGGGTGACAAGAGAGGCTAATCAGAGGGGAGTAGTTGGGTATTAGCGTAGAACTTAGCCGCTTTAATGGATGGGGGGCCGTGAGGGGGATGGAGGGGGAGGAGGGGGAGGTATGGAGGGGGAGGAGAAGGAAAAATGGGCATGGGGAGGGGAGGAGAAGGATGGGGAGGGAGGGAGAGGAGGGGAAAGAATAGGCGAAGGATTGGAGATATAATTATGGGGTTGAAGGAATTGGAGGGGGAGAGAGGGGGGGGAGAAGGAAAAATGGGCCTGGGGAGGGAAGGAGGCGATAGGGAGGGAGGGAAAGGCAGGAAAGAGGAGGGAATTTTTAGACGAAGAGTTAGATAAAAAGGTATGGAGTGGAAGGAACTGGAAGAGGAGAGAGGGGGAGGTATAAATGGGGAGAGATGAGAAGATGGGCATGAGGAGGAAAAAAAAGGAAAGATGGGAAAGAAGGAAGAAGAGGGGAAGACACGGCAAGGAGGTATGGAGATGAAGAGAAAGAAAAACGGGCATGGAAAGAGAAGGAAAGGACTAGGGAAAGAAGACGAAACAGGGAAGAGGGGGGGGGGACAAGGAAGGGAGAAGATACAGGGGAAAGAAGGGGAGAGGATATAGGGGGGAGGAGATGTAAAAATGGGCTTGTGGAGCAAAGGAAGTAGGTAGGGAAGGAGGAAGAGGAACAGCTTTGCAGATTTCATTGCTTAGCCGTTCTTTTTCTTTCAGTATTCTTGGTGTCTGTTTTGCTTTTGTAACACCTCATTTATTTGGCTAAATCAGCATTGGAGAGACTGAGTTCATCATCTCACTGTTGCTGAGTCTGCAGAGTCTTATGCACCCATATGAATTACAGCTGTCACGTTAGAAGACACTACACATTTCTCAGTAAATTGGAATCAAAGACATTTCATCCTTTAAGAGCCTCTTCACACTGCCCTCTCCAGCCTCTCTGACACAAAATTTGAATCACCCCTTTCAACTGTCTCTTATACTGGATGTTACTATTCTACACCTCACGACTACGTTTCATCCTCCTTTAACATATCGTTGTTATGTGTGTCACCTTGATATTCCGGCTTGCTGAAGACGAATGTGTTCAAAAGAGAGAAACTGTTTTATTCAAAGGGTTACGACAAGCAATCAGTACAGTCATTTTTTTTTCCACAGCTCTCCCTAATAAAATTTTTAACCAATATACCCATTCTTTTGGTAATTATTTCTTATGTGTACCGTCTTCAGATTAGAGGGGATGCTTTCTCTAGGAATCTTATAATGCAAGAATTTTTAATGTTTATTTCTGTTTAGGTTTTTGACAATCGATGTGTTTTCAAGATTTGAGTCGTTGTTACCCTCTTTTAGCACAGAAAGAAAATGATGCTATAAGTTATGTGTGTAATAATTATAAATCATCCTTATATATTATTTCTATATCAAAGACAGCAGTAAATCAAATAATCAGATATTTTTTTATGGTCTCAGCTTTGACAAATTTTCTATAGTTGTTATGTTCATGGGACTTGGCAGTATTTGGAAACACACACACACACACACACACACACACACACACACACACACACACACACACACACACACACACACACACACACACACACACACGGCGTTTGGCTGTTAAGGCTGAGGGTGGTGTCGCGACCGCCCCTCCCTCCCTCAACTCTCCTCATGTGGAAAGATAGCACAAAGGACACATCACGGCGGGGGAGGGGGAAGAGAGGTGTCAGGAGGGGCGGGAAGAAGGGAGAGAAGGTAGGGTGTTAGAGGCAAAAGGAAGGCACTGGGAGGCGAGAAGAAAAGTGGTGGTAGTAGTAGTTGTAGCAGTAGAATTAGTAGTAGTAGTAGCAGTGGCCCCAGGTTCATCTGAAACGTAAACCTGGTGGACTGTATGCTTAAATTGCCCTTCTCCAGCAGTCCACCACGGTCCTTTTGAGGGATGGGGAAGTAGTCGAGGAACCTTTGTATAACCAGACAGGTGAGCAACCCTGTTCTATCAGTGCCACCACATGAAGGCGTCCCTCTCCAGAAGAAAAGTAAACGACAGTATTATAAGTACGCGATGGTACAAGAAAGCCCCTAACTATTCAGGTAACTTTATAGTACACCTGAATTTGTTAGATCTGATTAGCCTGCATCCCACGTTATAGAGTGGAGTTAGCAGCTAACACTTAAAGGCCATATACAGGGTGGCCCATATCTAACTCTCCATATCCAGGGCGATTTTTTGTGTGTTGTGGGGACGGCTGAGTCAGTGTTATCAGCATCTATCCTGCATCACTACTCCTTTCCTACACCCACTGCCACAGCTTCGCCCACACCAGCCGACTGAGCCTTCCTCGCAACACACAAGATACTGTCATTTGAGTTACTGGCGGAGCTCTATTTCTGAACCACCCTGTATATTCTGTCATCGTCATATGTCTCAAAAATTGTCATAAAAGACTAATTTTATCCACACTTTCGCATCATCTGTTTTAATATGACGGCCTTTAATAAGAATCAGGAGAGAGAGTTGAACCTGAGATGTGTTAGAATCAAGGTATAGAGGTGACGAGAGAATGAGAGTCGTGTTCTAGGTGATTATGAGATATTTAACACCTCTTTCTTGGCGATTTATTCTGCACGTTACACCTCAGGACCCTCTTGTACAGTATATTATTAATGTAAACAATGTCGCTATCACGGCGATATTTGTAGCACACACGACAATGTTTAGGTGCAATCTGCAAAATAAATCGCCAAGGAAGAGGTGCTTGGAAGCCTCCGATGCCACTCAGAATACGAGCCAGAGATGTATGAGGCATGAAGGGTGAGGACAGGGTGACGGGGCTAAGGGCAGGATGAGGGGGATGAGGGGAATGGAGTAAGGGAAGGGGTGAGGGGGATGAGGGTTATGGGAAGAGGGGGGAGATGAGAGATACGAGGGTAGAGGTGAGGGCAGGGTGAGGGGGTCGGGTGAGGGCAGAAAGGCAGGATGTGAAGGGTGAGCGTAGAGGGTGAGGGTACAGGGTGAGGAGTGGCAAGGGTGTGTAAGGGTGATGTCTATATAGTGGGTACATATAGTAAGATATGGCAGTACGTCCTTTCATGTGCTGGCAAATGTTCGCATCCTGTAGTGTGTGTGTGTGTGTGTGTGTGTGTGTGTGTGTGTGTGTGTGTGTGTGTGTGTGTGTGTGTGTGTGTGTGTGTGTGTGTGTGTGTGTGTGTGTGTGTGTGTGTGTGTGTGTGTGTGTGTGTGTGTGTGTGTGTGTGTGTGTGTGTGTGTGTGTGTGTGTGTGTGTGTGTGTGTGTGTGTGTGTGTGTGTGTGTGTGTGTGTGTGTGTGTGTGTGTGTGTGTGTGTGTGTGTGTGTGTGTGTGTGTGTGTGTGTGTGTGTGTGTGTGTGTGTGTGTGTGTGTGTGTGTGTGTGTGTGTGTGTGTGTGTGTGTGTGTGTGTGTGTGTGTGTGTGTGTGTGTGTGTGTGTGTGTGTGTGTGTGTGTGTGTGTGTGTGTGTGTGTGTGTGTGTGTGTGTGTGTGTGTGTGTGTGTGTGTGTGTGTGTGTGTGTGTGTGTGTGTGTGTGTGTGTGTGTGTGTGTGTGTGTGTGTGTGTGTGTGTGTGTGTGTATGATCGTTTTGGTAGACGATCATAAGGGTGAACAATAAAACATTACATCATCACTACCAAACCACACTGCACCAAACCACACCACACCAAACCAGGCCAGATCAAACCACACAACACCACACCACACCACACCACACCACACCACACCATCACCGTCTCCCTCGCCTCAGAAGCTCCATTAATCCAGCGTTAAAAGGAGTAAACTCTCTCGACGCGGTATTAGGTAGCCGAGACCCCCCCCTCTCTCTCTCTCTCTCTCTCTCTCTCTCTTCATTCTCTTCTCCTTCCTCCTCTCCTCGCTTCATTCAACCTTCATCTTCTCTTCTCACCTCACGTCACCTCTCCTATTCCTCTCGTATTTTTTTCTCTCCTCTCCTTTCCTCTCCTCTTCACTCCTCTCTTCTCTTCTCTTCTCCCTCTGAATATGTAAATTAAATCACCTAATCATTTTCACTCCACTTTCAAACTATACCTCTCCATCTGTTTCTTTACTCATCTCTTTACTGCACCTTGTTCTCCTACTTCTCTTCTCACCTCTTCTCTTCTCTCTTTGCTGCACCTCCCACCTCGTCTCCTCTCCTCTGCTCACTTCACCTCTTTTTCACCCTCGCCCCCTTTCTTCTCACTTCTTATTCTTGTACCTCTTCACCTCTCTTCTCCCAAGTCTTCTCGCCTCCTCTACTCGTCTTCTCTCCTCTCCTCTCCCCATCTTTCCTCACTATACCTCTCACTCTTCCTGCCACTTTTCTCATTTCATCCCATCTCTCCTCCTCCTCTTCTTCTTCCTCCTCCTTGCACTGTGCAGTCCCCTTTTATCTAAGACACCCGTCCTATATACTTTTCAGTCTCCCCAGCGCAAAGAAAGCAATATAAGCACAGATTAGGAGCTGCACAGATAACCCTGAGTTAACGGTCACTACTCTTACTTTCGACCTGTGATGGGCTGTGGATCACTGAGGGTCCCTGTTAGTCAAGTGACCACCATCGGGATTTTTTTAATGTACCAGGGGTCACTGCTTCAGGATGAAACTTGTGTACTTGTCCCACATGGGAGAGTTCCTTGTCTCAGTGGAGCAAACGGAGCTAGGGCCTGATTGACTGCTGCCTACCTTAAAAGCGCCAGGCAAGGCTGCTGCACCACCCCTAAACATCCACACTGTGCAGTGTGTAGCTTCCACGTTATGTCCACAGACTTCCCATTAACTCAATGTAACTGGTTTATAATGTCATGCCGTAACTATTATTTTATTTGTTTACTTTCTCTTTCAGGTTACTCTATCGGGTAGCTTATAGATAAAGTATTATAGAATGTGACTTTTCCTTTCCAGTGTTTCCTATAAAATTTCCATGTCAGTTTTTCCATGCTGCATGGTGGTTTTTCTCACTTTTTCCTGGAGGGTTTGGTGGTGGGGGGAGCCTTCTTGCTTTCCTATCCTTATCCTTCAACATGTAGAGTTAGATCTTGTAGTCATAGTTTTCTCTAACAAGCAGCCTCGAAAGGACCATAAGGTCTGTTGCTGTTTGCTTTCCTGTGTAATCCTGTGTAATCCTCCTCCTCCTCCTCCTCCTCCTCCCCTCACTTCACCTCTCTCCTCACCCTCTCCCCTCCATGAATATGCAACGAAACAATCCAAAACTCGTTCGTTAATCGGCCAATATTGCTCTCATGTATATTCATTCTCCCCTATGAATATCTAATGTCAGGAGCAATCACAGTCCTCTCTCTCTCTCTCTCTCTCTCTCTGTCTCTCTCTCATTACTTCTTTCCTCCCACTCTTCCCTCCCTCTTCCTCCCCCTCTCGTCCTTTTTTTTTTTTTTTCTCTCTCTCTCCTTCTTTTGCTCTTTTCTCCTCCTTTTTTTTTCGTTCCCAAACTTCTCTAATCTACCTCCTCCTCCTCCTCCTTCCCTTTTTCCCTCCCTCCCTCTTCCTCTCAGTTTCTTTCCTTCTCCTACTCCTTCCCTTCCCTCCCTTCTTTCCTTCTCCTCCTAGTCCCTCCCTTCCTCCATCTCTTCATCACTTCATTTCTTTCCTTTCCCCACCCCTTCCTTTTTTCTTTCATTTCTTCCCCTCTCTATCCCCCCACTACCATTTCTCTCACTCCCATCTCTCTCTCTCAGTCCTTCCCCCCTCTCTCAATCCTTCCCCACCTCTCTCTCAATCCTTCCCCTCCTCCTTTCCTCTCTTTTTCTCCATTCCCTCCACTCTCCTCCTCTTCCCATTTCTCCTACCTCTCCCTTCCTCCCTCCTCTCTCCTTCTCTTTGCCCAATTTCATAGCGTCTCCCATCCCCTTTCCCTCCACCTCTCTCTCTCATTTTTTCCTCCTTCCTTCTCTTCCTTCTCTCCATCCCTCCTTCCTTTCCTTCTTCCCTCCCTTCCTCCACCTCCTCCTCCTCACTTTTCGCTACAATTGAGAATGTCCACAGAGATCAAGGTTTGGGATGGTCACTCTCTCTCTCTCTCTCTCTCTCACACACACACACACACACACACACACACACACACACACACACACACACACACACACACACACACACACACACACACACACACACTGACTCCATTTGGGCCGAGTGTGGGAAGGCACAGGGGCGTATCCAACCCCCATTCTTTAGGGGTAACTTGCGTGAAAATGAATAATGTACTCGACCGTATGTCATTGGGGTAAAGAGGGGAGAGAGAGAGAGAGAGAGAGAGAGAGAGAGAAGGGGAAGAGAGATATCACAGAGGACATAAGGGAAAGGAGGAGAGAGAGAGATATGGTGAGAGGTGTGACAAGAGAAAAATAAAAAATGGTAGAGAATGGAGGGAGGAAGAGAGAGAAGAGAAGGAAGAGGCATGCGAAGAGACAGAAGGCAGAACAGGGAAGGGGAGGAGGAAGGAGAGAAGGAAGAAATGGGAAGAGAGAGAAATTCCATATCGGTATGAGGGTGGAAGGAAAGGGGAGGTGTATGGTAGAAAGCACAGGGGAAGGACAGAAGGGAGAAGAGTGGGAGAAAAGAGGGGAGGCTAATGGAAGAGAGAAGAGGGGAGAGTGAAAAGAGAGTGGAGAGAGAAAGGAGAGAGAGGGGAGGTGTATGTTAAAAGAGAAATGAAAAGGACAGAGAGGCGGGAGGAGGGGAGAAGGGAGGGGAGGGGAGGATACTGATAAAGAGAAGGAGAATAAATGGGGGGGAGAGAGAGTGGCCATGGGAAGGGAGAAATCACGTACTGGAGGGAAGAAAGAAGACAAGAGGGAGGGGAGGTTAATGCAGAGAGGAGAGAAGAGAAGAGGAAGAGAGAGGTCAGATAGGACAGAGAGAGTGTTGACGAGAGGGAGGGAATGTGGAAGAAAAAGAGAAGGGGACGAAGAGGGTAGGAAGATGGGTGAGAGAGAGAGAGAGAGAGAGATGGGGGTTCGGGAGGTAGGTTGCGGGTGTCCAAAATGCTTCCTGCCTTTTCAGTAAATTGTTGCCCGTCCTCCCTCCCCACTCCACCCCCTTCCTCTCTCTCTCTCTCTCTCTCTCTCTCTCTCTCTCTCTCTCTCTCTCTCTCTCTCTCTCCCTCACCTGCAAACGCTGCAAGAGACGAAGGGTTTATTCCTACCGTCTAAATGATCTGGATTAGTAGCTTAGCCTTGGACCCTCCTACTCCTTGGGTTAGAGAGAGAGAGAGAGAGAGTGAGAGAGAGAGCAAATCGAGTGGAAACCTACGATAGTGCCTTGAAGGGAGAAGCCGACACGTCCCAATCCTCTCACTCTCGACCTCCCCTCCCTCCCATACCCCATTTTCTCCCTCCCAGTCCACCCCGTACCACCCACTACCCCATTTTCTAAGCTTATTTCATTAGAGATAGCTCACTTTCTCACTGCTCGAAGCCGTGGGTGGAATTTTAGAGCGAGTGAGAGAGAGGGCGAAGTCAAAGTTGAGAGGATTCGGACGCATGTGGTCGGGGAGGCGGTAGTTCATGGTCTCCTGTCAAACTTTACCGAGTTAAAAAAAAAAAAAGTGAGAGAGAGAGAGAGAGAGAGAGACAGAGAGAGACAGAGAGAGACAGAGAGAGAGAGACAGAGACAGAGACAGAGAGAGAGAGACAGAGAGAGAGAGAGTCAAAAGAACAGGACATCAGAGAAAGACACTGTAACCTCTTCAAAAATGTTACCCGAGAGAGAGAGAGAGAGAGAGAGAGAGAGAGAGAGAGAGAGAGAGAGAGAGAGAGAGAGAGAGAGAGAGAGGAACGTATTAGACACATTTCCGAATACTATATAATATTATCTCATGAATTATAAATAAAAAAAATATCACTTAAATATTATACTTAAGCTCTTCACTACGATGGTTGTTTTGATTACGCCCGCACTCATGAAGCGAGAGTGAATATTATGTTTTGCCCGTGTGTGTGTGTGTGTGTGTGTGTGTGTGTGTGTGTGTGTGTGTGTGGAAAAAATAAAACACTTTCTATCTGATTTCGGCCAAACATGGTGGAAAAGTTGAGGATCAGGCAAGGGGTTAACCTGTATTGTTTGAGGATAGTAGGTCAAAGGTCAAAGTCACATGGCAGGGTCAACTCGAACCGCTTTTTTCAGCTTTAGAACAAACTTTCTGGAAAGGTTAGGGGTAAGGCAAGAAATAAAGTAACTCGCTTTTGAAAACAGTTAAATATCAAAGTCACAGAATGGTCAGGGTGTCAAGGTCAACTTAAACACTTTCGATCCGATTTACATCAAACTTTGCAGAAAGGTTCAGGGTCAAGCAAGGATGATGAGATTCGGTTTTAAGTGCAGTCCCTCAAAGGTCAAACTCGCCTTAACTTGGCCTAGATTTTCGTCCGTATGCTGTTTGTCTCGCGTAGCTGCTTGAGAGAATAAGACAATGCTACGGCTCTACATCCTTCCCATAGCACTTCTTCGTGACTACCATCATATTCTAACACATCTTCGTGACTGCCATCATATTCTAGCACATCTTCGTGACCACCATCATATTCTAGCACTTTTTCGTGACTATCATCATATTCCAGCACTTCTTCGTGACTACCAGTATGTTAGCACTTCTTTACTTCCATCATACTCTAGCACTTCTTCGTGACTGCCATCATATTCAAGCACTTCTTCGTGACTTCCATCATAGTCTAGCACTTCTTCGTGACTGCCATCATGTTCTAGCACATCCTCGTAACTACCATCATATTCTTGCACTTCTTCGTGACTGCCATCGTATTCTAGCACTTCTTTGTGACTACAACTATATTCTGGTGTTAATCCAGCTTTGCAAATCAGCATTCAAGATGGAGAGATGGCAATATTAGGCCAAGTTAAAGTGAAAGGAGTATTGTATTGAAGGAGTTGACAAAAACTATATATACACTCCCAGGAAATCGAGGTCTCAAAGTATGTCTAGCTGAATAATAATACTAGAATAATCCTGATCATGAGACGGTTAATAGGGGCAATATTAGCACTCCCAGGCTCCTATGACTCCTCTCCAGCTGAATAAAATCGTCTGGTGGGAGCCCGAAGAAGGTGCTAGAGTTGGCGCGACAGGGAGAGGGTTAAAAGAGACGGCCTCGTAGTAAAAGGGCTAAGGACACACTATGGTGTTTGTGCAGACTGACACCGGACTATTCTCTCTCTCTCCCTCTCTCTCTCTCTCTCTCTACCAATATTCCATCCCCAGTTTTTCCCCCACATTCTTTTTCTTTTCTTTCCATTCCCTCCCTTCTCCCTTCTCCCCCTTCTCTCCTCTTTCCATCACCTCCCTCTTCCCTCCCTCCCCTTTCTCCCTCCCCTCGTTAGCGCCTGGAGAGAAAGGGGGAAATGGGAGAGAAAGATAAAGATCGAGGGGAAAGGCGAAGAAGGGGAAGGTATTCGTTGTTCTTAATAATAGGTCTTTTCAGGCTATAACTAATGGTGGTGGTTGTGGTAATTGTGGTGATTGTGGTAGTTGTGGTGGATTTTTGGTAGTTGGAGTGGTTGTTGTGGTGGTTGTGGTAGTTGTAGTGGTTGTCGTTGTGGTGACGGTGATTGTTGTGGTAGTTGTTGTAGTGATTTTACATGTGCTCTTTGTAGTGATTGTTGTGGTGGTGACTGAGGTGGCTGTGGTTATGACTGTGATTGTTGTGGTAGCGATGGTAATTAAAAATGGTTGTAGTGGTGGTGATGGTGGTAGTTATGGTAGTAATTTTATTCAGATAGAGATCATGTCTAGTAGAACATAAATGGATCAATGAAAGCTCTATCAGACCCCTCCAGCTACGGAAAATCTCTCCCAGGCTGAGTAAAATCGTCTGGAGAGGATAAGAAAGTAGAAGACATGATCGTATTCAAGGGGTTAACTACGTCACTAGGTTGAACTTCCTTGATATTTATTATTGGTACCTACAGACGATTTTATTAAGCTTAGAAGAGGGTTTTCTGAACTGAGAGGGTTTAGATATAGCCTTCCTTAACCCCTCCAGTACTAGAGGTCCTTCTTAAGTTGAGGGAAATCGTCTGGAGATGGGAAGAATGAAAAGGATGTTGTATTCAAGGGTTTTAGCTGTGATGAAAAGGAAAACACACACACACACACACACACACACACACACACACACACACACACACACACACACACACACACACACACACACACACACACACACACACACACACACACACACACACACACACACACACACACACACACACACACACACACACACACACACACACACACACACACACACACACACACACACACACACACACACACACACACACACACACACACACACACACACACACACACACACACACACACACACACACACACACACACACACACACACACACACACACACACACACACACACACACACACACACACACACACACACACACACACACACACACACACACACACACACACACACACACACACACACACACACACACACACACACACACACACACACACACACACACACACACACACACACACACACACACACACACACACACACACACACACACACACACACACACACACACACACACACACACACACACACACACACACACACACACACACACACACACACACACACACACACACACACACACACACACACACACACACACACACACACACACACACACACACACACACACACACACACACACACACACACACACACACACACACACACACACACACACACACACGCCAAATACCTGTGGATACGTTGCGTGTTGTTTGATGGTCGATAACTGACTGACTTCACACAGACTGGAGATCGATCCCTGGGGAGTGATGAGGATTTGGGCCCCTCTCCTCCCCTCCCTTACCTCCCTCATACCTCCCTTTTCCTCCCTTCTCCCCCTTTCTCTCCCCCGCTCTTCTCCCCTCTTCCCTCTCCACCCTGCCTCAACTCTTTTCTTTCTTATTTTTTCTCCTCGTATTCTTTCACTTCTTCACCGCTACTTACTTCGTCTTCCTAATTCTTCTCTCTCATCCCCCTCCTTCCTCCCTCTTTTTTTTCCCTCCCCACCCTTTCACTCCCCTCTCCCCTACTCTGTCTCCCTTAATCTTCTTTCTCTTCCCCCTTCTTCCTCTCCCCCTCCCCCTTCTCTTCTTCTTCCTACCTTTTACTCTCATCGGCTCTCATCTCTTTTATCTTCCTTTCCATCTCGTTTCTCATCTCACTCCCCTACTCCCTTTTCTCAGTTCCTCCTCCTCCTCCTCCTCCTCCTCCTCCTCCTCCTCCTCTTCCTCCTCTTCCTCCTCTTCCTCCTCCTCTTCTTCCTCCTGCTCCTCCTTTAGTTTCCTTTCTCCCTCTGTTAATCTTCCTCCTCCTCCTCCAGTTCTCTTAGTTGCTCTCTCTCTCTCTCAGTTAATCCTCCTCCCACACTCCCAATCTCTCTTCTTTTATTTCCACTAAATCCCTCTTCATATTCTTGCCATTATTTTCCCTCCTCCTTTTTCCAGTTTATATCCTCTTACATTAGTGTCTTACTTATTAATTCACTGTGTCTCCTTTTTTTCATTTTCTTCCTGTATCTTCATTTCGTTGTCGTTTATTCTCTTTTTCTATTCTATCCCTTTTATTTCCTTCATTCATCTCCATCCCCTTCTCAGTCTCTTCCACTGCATCTTTCTATCCTCTGCATCTTTCTGCAGTACGAGTCGGGTTTACACTTGCTTCTTGGTAGTAGTATTAGTATTAGTAGTAGTAATAGTAGTAGTAGTAGTAGTAGTAGTAATAGTAGTAGTAGTAGTAGTAGTAGTAGTAGTAGTAGTAGCAGTAGTAATTCCAACCCAAAACTCATCTAAACCGTAAACCCAGTGGACTGCAGGCTGAAGCTGCCCTTTTCCTGCAGTCCATCCTCCTCCTTTTGGGGAAAAGGGAAGTAGATCAAGGGCGTTTGTATTTTCACGCAGTTGAACCGCCCATGTGAGCAGGTGCCACCACATGAAGGCGTCCCTCTCCGGCACCACATAATTGCTTATTACGAGACTTAATCACATCAAACCCCGATATGGTTAGCACTTATACGAGCGAAAGAGATCAGTTTAACCCTGTTCATTATGCTGTTGGCGAGTGTCTTAACCAACTATGCGCTCGTTCCAGCATCTAGTCCTGTATTGCCACTGGAAATGAAAGAAATGTGGAACGAGGAAATAACTGACGATAGTGAAAGGGTGCAGCGGGGGACTTGGGAAAGAGAAGGGAGAAAGGAAAAGGTGAGAGGCTGTAAAGATTAGGAAGGGAAAAGCCACTGAAGACAAAGAGAGGGGGAGGAGGACAAGTCACATTTCCTTGAGTGGCAGTATGTGGGTAATAATCCTTGGCCAACCCTGGAACACCAATCCTTATAGACCACATCCAGGTGAAGCAACATAATCCATTAGACCACCAGGCATCCACTTAACCCCTTAAATCCGTTGACTTATTATAATTAGGTTCAGATTTTCACCCATTTGCAGCTTATTTCACGTACCTCAGTGGCAGAAAAAGGCAGTGCTGCGATTCTACATCCTTTCCATGGAACTTCTTCGTGACTAGCATCATATTCTATTGTTTCTCTCTTGTTACAGCTCAATATTCAAGATGGAGAGATGGCAAATTTAGACCAAGTTAAAGTGAACGGAATATAGTCACAAAGAAGTGCTATGGAAAGAATGTAGAGCCATAGTATTGCCTTTTTTCTGACACTGAGCTACGTGAAATAAGCAGCAAAAGGACGAAAATCTGGTCCAAGTTAAGGTAAAAGGACTATAGTTACTCAGTGTATAACCACATGAAAATATCTCTCCTCTGTCCATAAGTGTATATTTAGCTTTATAGCTGTGAAACTGACTAACTGGTTTGCAGATGGGTTGGTGAGACTGAGTGGGTAGCTGCGGTGTGTGTGTGTGTGTGTGTGTGTGTGTGTGTGTGTGTGTGTGTGTGTGTGTGTGTGTGTGTGTGTGTGTGTGTGTGTGTGTGTGTGTGTGTGTGTGTGTGTGTGTGTGTGTGTGTGTGTGTGTGTGTTGGGGTGATGAGACTCAGCAGGTACGATACGTGACTATACTGTGTTTATGTATCTCTCTAGCTGTCTAGTATATGTCTGTGAGTCTGTGCGTCTGTGAGTCTACGTGCGTGTGTGTCTGTATGTCTGTGTGTCTGAGTGTCTGTTTGGCTGTATGACTGACTAATTACGTTATACAGCTGGGATGATGAGGCTGAGGCAGTACGGATGTGTTTTAGGTTGGTGATTACGTCTGTGTGTGTCATTCTGTCTGTATGGCTTTTCGTGGCTGTATATGTATGGGTCTGTGGTTGTGTTTTGTCTGTGTGTGTGTTTGTATATGTCTGTATGGCTGTGTGTATGGCTTATGGCTTTTTGACTGTAGGACTGTGTTTGTATGGATTTGTGTCTGTGTGTGTATGGCTGTGTGTGGCTGTGTGTGTGTGTGTGTGTGTGGTAGAACAATGAGGACTGCAGGCCATTGGATGTTGTGGCCGCGTCTCTATTGATCCCAGCCACAACCACCACCACCACCACACCTCCACCACAGCACAGGTTTAAAGATGAATACCCACACACCCATTACCAGTCTTTTACACCTGGGTTGATGATGATGATGACAGGAGTAGTGGGGGTGAGTTTATGTGATGATGATGGTGTGTGGTGGTGGTGATGGTGAGATTTTTTTGAGGGGGGTCTAACTGATAATGATAGTGTTGATGATGATGATGATTTTATATTATGGTGATGACGGTAGTGGTGGTGATGGTGGTGAAGTTTTCTGTTGTTGTTGATAATGATGATAGTGATGATGATCGTGCCGATGAGGTTCTGACTGACCATGGTGATCGAGAATTGAGATTTAATGATTAGTGATGACATTTCCTCCCCCTCCCCCCAACCTTCATCACTCCTATCGTTTACGTGTACTTCCTTCCCCTCCCCTTCCCCTCCTTATCCACCCCCTATACCTCACAATAGCAGTCCCCCTTCATTCCCCCCTCCTCCCTTCCCCTCCCATCTCGTTTCATCCTCTTCCCCCTCCCCTTTCGTCATCTTCTATTCTTTGCATTTCTACTTCCTTCCTCCCCCTTCCCTCCTCCCCTCATTTATCCTCCCTTCTCTTCCCCCTCCCTCTCCCCTTTCCCCCCTCCCCTTACTCCCTCTTCCCATCATCCCTCTGTTATTTGCATGCTACCCCCTCCTTCCCCACCCTCTCTCCCACTCCTCAACACACACAATAACCTTCACCTTCATCTCCCCTCCCTCTACCCACCCTCTCTCCCCCACTCTTTCCTTTTCCCCTCATCCCTCTTTCCTTGCAGATCTATCCCCCTCCCCCTTCCCTTCCCCAACCCTCTCAGTAACCATCATTTCCATCCCCCTTCCCCTTCCCTCCCTTCTTACCCATCATCCCACTACCATTTGCCTTTTTAGCTTCCTCCTCCTTATCCCCCTCCCCCTCCCTCTCCCCTCCCCTACCTTCACAATAACCTTAACCTTAATTCCCCTTCCTCCTCCCCCTCCCCTCCCCTCCCCTCCCTTCCCAATTCTTTTGCCCCTTCCCCTCCCCTCCCCTCTTCCCTACATCCCTCTATCCCCTCTTCATGCACTCTCCCCCTACCCCCTTCCCCTCTCCCCCAATAACCTTCACCTTCATACTTCCTCACTCTTCCCCTCCCCCTCCCCTCCCCCTCCCCCTCCCTCTTCCCCCTGGCACACAGCTGATTGGCCAGTTCGTTCACAAAGCTATCAGGCCTACCCATCTGCAGCTCGCCTCATCCTCGCTCTCTATCTCTAGAGAGAGAGAGAGAGAGAGACAGACAGACAGACAGACAGACAGACAGACAGAGACAGAGAGACAGAGACAGAGACAGAGACAGACAGACAGACAGACAGGGGGAAGGAAAAGAAAGAGAAAAGGTAGAGAAGCATAAAGAACAGAGAGGGAATGAGGACATGAGATGAAGAAGAGAGAGAGAGATGAGGGTGAACGATGGAGTCTCATAAAATCGAAAAACAAAAAAAAGTCTGGAAAAAACAATGTAGTATGAAAAAAATCTGCAATCTTAAAAAAAAAAAAAAAAAAGCTAGTCTGAAGAAAACGTGGGAATCTGGAAAAAAAAAAAAAATTGCTGTGGAAAACGTTGCAGTGTGGAAAACGTTGCAGTGTGGAAAACGTTGCAGTGTGGAAAACGTTGCAGTGTGAAAAACGTTGCAGTGTGGAAAACGTTGCAGTGTGGAAAACGTTGCAGTGTGGAAAACGTTGCAGTGTGGAAAACGTTGCGGTGTGAAAAACGTTGCGGTGTGAAAAACGTTGCGGTGTGGAAAACGTTGCGGTGTGAAAAACGTTGCGGTGTGGAAAACGTTGCGGTGTGGAAAACGTTGCGGTGTGAAAAACGTTGCGGTGTGAAAAACGTTGCGGTGTGAAAAACGTTGCGGTGTGGAAAACGTTGCGGTGTGAAAAACGTTGCAGTGTGGAAAACGTTGCAGTGTGAAAAACGTTGCAGTGTGGAAAACGTTGCGGTGTGAAAAACGTTGCGATGTGAAAAACTTTGGGGTGTGGAAAAACGTTCATGTCTAAAAAATTTTACTGTGGGAAAAGGGATTATGGGAACAATGACGTGTAAGAAAACGTTTGATCCTAGAAACTACTGGAGTCTAGAAAAATGGTGACTGGAACACACACAAAAAAAAGCCTAATTAGAAAGCATTGGAATTTTAAAAACATTCCGATTTTAGAACACGTTGGAGACTGAAAAATGATGGAGTCAGGTGTGGATCTGAAAAAAAAAAAAAAAAAGGTTGTAGTCTTGAAAATCTTTGTCTTCTGCAGATCGTTAGAATTTGCAAAACATTGGAGTCTGGAAAACGTTAGTGACAAAAAAAACAATCGCTTCTGGAAAAAAAAATGGAATCTAGAAAGCATTAGATTCTAGAAAGCTTTGGTGCTAAAAACGCTAATTTGAAGTGTAAAAACTTTGGATCTGAAAGACATTGGAATCTGAAAAAGCTGGAATCTCGAGAACACTGAAGTCTGAACAACACTGGACTCTTGAAAACGCTGGTCTGAAAAACACTGGAATCTTGAAAGCGTTGAGGTCTGAAAAAGAAGGGGTTTGAAAAGCGTCGAAATCTGGTAAAAGTTCATCTTCATCGTCGTCATCGTCGTCGTCCCAAGCCTTATTCCTGCCTTAATCCTTTAACTGTAATGACATCTTCTTTGCTTATTTTTTTTCTAGTCATCTCCAGTTGATGTTTGTTAGGTCAGTAGGGACTTCTCGGAGTGTATACGTTAATTAAAGTGACCGGAAGAGGTGAAATATAAGGCAGAGAAACACCAAACCTCTCTCAACCTTGGAATATTAGCCAGGAGAGGAAAGTGGCCGGCAGAGGAGGTGAAATATATAGGAAGAGAAACATACACGGCCTCTCTCACCCGAGAAATATTAACCAGCAAAGGAAAGTGATATACAGAAAAGGCGAAATATAAAGCAAACGCATATCAACCCTCTCTCAGATTAGGGATATTAACCAGCAGAGGAAATTGACAGTAGAATATACTCGGCCTCTTCTAGCTAAGAGTATTAACCAGGACAGCAAAGTAACCAGTAGAAGAAGCGGCATATCAGGCGAATTTGAGTAGGAGACGTGAAATATTACGTAAACTTGAGTAGAAGAAATGAAATATTAGGCGAACTTACGTAGAAGAGATGAAATATTTGGCGAGCTTGAGTAGAAGAAATGAAATATTAGGCTACCTTATGCCCTCGAGTGTGCTTAGTGAGGCTCTTTTGTAACAGTGAGGTCAGCTTTAATCTATTAGGCGCTGTATCTATTTTTAATCTGTCCCCTATTCATTGATCCGGGTATCGTGTGTGCTCGGCCAGTGATTTTGTTGCCCCTATCATTACCTGGGTACTAACACCTGGGATCCTTTGACGCCTTCTCAGCTCATTAAAATACCCTGGCCGTAGTTGGGATAGGATATTAGACAAGGAAGAATTAGTGATGATATTTACTAACTCTTCACTCTCCTTCGGCGCACTCTCAAATCAGCAGAATCGTGTAACAGTGAGTCTGGAATAGCTTACAGAATTTGTCCCCGCCATGAGAGTTTACCAGGTCACTACGAGAACGTCTCTACTTATTTCATTTTTCATCACGTCACTGCTACAACGTCACTACCACTACTTCTTTCGTTCATTCCGACGTCATTACTAGAAATAAGTTACTTCAATCTGGCTGTCAACACGAGATTTTACTAACCTCATGGGAGAAGCATCGAACTGCAGGGGTTAGATGTAGGCCCATATTCTCTTCAGTTATAGAAGCTTTTAGCACCTATTCCAAAGCTATTTATCTGCTTATAACACCTTGCTGTCCTTTTCTACGTTATATATATCATTCTGATATCACAGTACTCTGCATATATACGTGAAACGCTCTATATATATATATATATATATATATATATATATATATATATATATATATATATATATATATATATATATATATATATATATATATATATATATATATATTATTCATTAGAATTTCTGCTCTGGGATGAAGTCGGGTGACAGCAGGAGACAATAGCTGTCTTATTATTCCACGGCCTTTACTTCACACTTAGGGCACATGTCTCTTTTCTCCCTGACCCATCGTAGACAGCATTTATCTATGGACAGGGGAGAACACCAAGCCTCTCTCAGCTTATGAATATTGGCCAGCAGAGGAGAGTCAGGAACAAAAGAGGTGGAATATTAAACTAGTTTTTTGAACCGATTTTACGTAAAGGTTGGAGAGGAGTGGGCAGGACGTGCGGGTGTAAGGTGCCCTGTGCATTGTAGGTTGGCCGGTTTGAGCGTGGTGTTGGGGAAGGGAAAGGGATAGGAAGAAGGGAGGATAAAAAAGGAGGCGAGGAGAGAGAAACCGAGTCAGGAGAGGAGAGAAACAGGAGAAGGAGAAAGAGGAAGAGGAGGAAAGAGGAAGGGATGATAAGGAAAGAGGGGGGAAGGGATGGAGGGATGTGAGGAGAGAGAGAGAGAGAGAGAGAGAGAGAGAGAGAGAGAGAGAAAGAGAGAGGGAGGGAGGGAGAGAGTGGCGAAGCGTGTCACCCACGTAGCATATCTTACACCGAAGGGGGAGGGAGGCAGGTGGACCGAGAAATGAGATGGTTGTGGTGGTGGTGGGTGAGAGAGAGAGAGAGAGAGAGAGAGAGAGAGAGAGAGAGAGAGGGAGGGAGAGTCGGGATGATGATGATGATAATGATATTCTAAGGAAGAAGAGATTGTAAAGTATTCAGAAAGTTAGAGATGATGGATGGAAAAGGAAAATGACTTGAGTTTATGGATGAAACTATGTGAAGGAAGTGACAAGGATGCTGAAGATGCTGCTAAGATAGGGGGATGTCTTGTAGCCGTTGATGGAGTTCATTTTTAACTGTGTCGAAGATGATGGTGTTATGTTTCCAAGATGTTCCTCCCTACACACACACGGTTACACACACACACACACACACACACACACACACACACACACACACACACACACACACACACACACACACACACACACACACACACACACACACACACACACACACACACACACACACACACACACACACACACACACACACACACACACACACACACACACGCAAAGTAATAAAACTAAGATCAGAGCATATATATTTCTCTTTCTGTGTCTCTAACAATTAATTTCTCCCCCAACAGGTAAGTGTGTGAGTGAAGGCAGGTGTTAATGACAAGGTGAACAGGTGGTAATGAAGATGCTGAGAGGCAGGTAAGCTCCTCTCCCTTGCTGAACATTAAGGCTAAAGCTCTTATTCTCAGCAGTTAAAGAAGCTCAGTATTAAAGATCTGAAGCTCTCCCTTTGACCTTCGAACGCAGAATAAATCGCTTAGAGAAGTGAGATACTAACCGACCTACCTACCTACTTACCTGCCTTCCTACCTACCTACCTATCTACCTACCTTATTGCTTACCTGTATGCTTGCCGCTTACCGTCCTTCCTACCAACCAACCTACCTGCCCACCTCTTACCTATCAGTCTTCCTTCCTTCTTAGCTAGCTACTTACTTCCCTAATCACTTATCTATCTACCTTTTTACTTACCTAATTTCCAAGCTTCTACTTAACTGCCAGTCTACTTACCTGTCTGTCTACTTACCTACCCACCTACTTACATACCCACCCACCTACTTAGCTACCCACTTCCCACCTACCTACTCACCTACCTCATACCCATCTGCCTATCTGTTTACCTACCTGCCTACCTAGCTACATGCCAATCTGTTTACTTACAACCTACCTACCTACTTACTTATCTGCCTGTCTACCTACCAACCTACCTACCCACCCACTTACCTATCTACCTACCTACCTACTTACCTACCTACCTACCCACCTACCTACCTACCTACCTACCTGCCCCAGCAACGATCATAAAACACTAATTGAGACAGGGAGGAAAGAAGGGAGGAAGGGGAGGGGATGGAAGAGAGGGGAGGGAAGGACAAGAGAGAGGAATGAAGAGTGAAGGAGGGAAAGAAGAGGGAGAGGGGGAGATAGGAGGGAGGAATAAGATGAAGAAAAAGAAGAAGGAAGGAAGGGAGGAAGGAAGGAAGGAAGGAAGGGAGGAAGGAAGGAAGGAAGGGGGCGCTGGAATGGGAGAGAAGGGGGGATGCAGGAATAAGGGGAGAAGGAGGAAGGAAGGAATGAGGAAGTGGAGAAGGAAGGAGATTAGGAGGAAGAAAGGATGGAAGGAAGGAAGAAGGAACCGGGAGATGGAGAGAAACGATGGGAGAAAGGTGGAGTCAGACAGAGGAGAGGTGAGAGATGGGAAGGGGAAAGAAAGAAGGAAGTGAACAGGAGCGAATGCCGAAGAGGAGGGGAGGAGGAAGGAAGAGTGAGGCAGGAGATAGAGGGATGGTGTGGGATGGGAAGAGGAATAGAACAAGGAAGAGGAGAAAGAAAGAGATTAGGCGAAGGAGAGGGGTAGAAAAGAGGAAAGAAGGAAGGAAAGAAAGGAGGAAAGAGGAGGTGATATATGGGAAAAGTGAGAGAGAGAGGGAGACAGACAGACAGACAGACAGACAGACAGACAGAGGGGGGGGGGAGACGGAGACAGCAACGTACACAGACAGACACAGAGACAGAGAGAGGTAGACAAGAAGGAAGGAAGGAAATTCAGCCCCATCCAATTATGACCTTGTTTCAGGAAGTTTGATTGGGTGAGAGAAAAATGAGGGGATCTTGTTACGAGATTGGAGCAGGATTGGCGGATCACTTTACAAGGGAGGCGGCGGGCACGTGTGGAGGGAGGGGGGAGGGAGAGAAATGAGGGAGAGGGAGGGGGAGGGAGGGAAATGGAGGAGGGGGAGGAAGGGAATGGAGAAGAGGAAAGGGAAGGGAGGGAAATGGGGGAGAGGCAGAAGGGTGTGGGGTAGAGAGGGAGAAGAGAGAAATGGGGGATTGAGGGAGAGAGGGAGCACTAAGGAGGGATGGGAGAAAAGGGAGGTAGGGAGAGCAGGGCACGTACAGGAGTACGGTAGGGAGGGAAGGGGAAATAGGGAGGTAAAGAGTGGAGGGAATGAAGGAAATTGGTAGGAGGTAAGGGGGAGAATAAGAGGGAAATGGGGGTAGGGGAATACAAGAGGGGAAGGAAAGAAGGAGAATGGGAATGGGTGAAAGAGAAAGGGGAGGGAAGGAGGGAGAATGGGGGTGTGGGAGGGAGAGAGGAGAGAGAAAAAGGAAGAGTAGGGTGGGGAGCACGAAGGAGAAAGAAAATGAAGTGGGGAAGAGGAAAAGGAGGAGAAAGAAAAAAAGGGTAGGGGATAGGGGGGGAAGGGAGGAGAGGGAAGGGGAAGAGGGGAGGGCAGGGGGGGATGGGGGAGTGTGTGATTGGATTGATTAGCTGAGATGTCGTGCCTAGAATTTTATTAGAAGTGATTAGGGAAAATGTGGAGGGCCAGAACTATGATTAAATGCTCTGTTTTATTGGCTACTTTATTATTGTTATTATTATTATTATTATTATTATTATTATTATTTTCGAAGGCTTGAATGATGAGTGAATTGATGTGTGGCTCATTTTTATCTATTTTTTATTTATATTTATTTGGCACTTTGTTGATAGATCTGCT
This sequence comes from Coenobita brevimanus, assembly GCF_032717465.1. Lineage (NCBI taxonomy): Eukaryota > Metazoa > Arthropoda > Malacostraca > Decapoda > Coenobitidae > Coenobita > Coenobita brevimanus. Next base: position 4,458,940 of record NC_136981.1, read on the forward strand.
ACGCTTGCAGTTTTCCTCTTCCTTTTTCTGAATCCATCGATCCCCTTGTAGTGCCAGAGCGAGGGCAAGATGATGATGACAGTGATGATGATGATGATAATGATAATAATGATGATGATGATGATGACTTTTTTCCTGTGGCTGTTTCAAAGCTTGTAGTAGAAGTTTATACATGTGTAAGAGCCATTTCTCTGGGTTTATACTTTGCCAATCTACTTCTACTGTTCACCTACTTTTCCCTTCCCTATTTCGGAGTATTAGAAGGCTAGATATCTTTGCTAGGCTAGAGTAAGTTAGGTGCAGTTTATCGCAGGCTCTAATAACTGATCACTTAGTTTTTGATTACGTGAAAGTTGAAAACATCGACACTGATAATTTTTGTACCATCACTATAAATCGCGTTTGAAATAGACAGATATCGTGTGACATAGATTTAACAATATATCTATTACTTACTGAACAAAATTTATGCTTGGATTTAGCTGTAAGTAAAGGAAATAATAAGCAATTTTTCAAACACTGGAAATATGGACAGTTTTCGATATTGTACTTTTCTTATTTATGGCCAAGTCGAAGGATAGAATTTTTCAGAAAGGACTTAATATTATGTCAAAGCTATTTTTTACATGATATTTTTCTATTTTAAACGAGATTTGTGCTAATACTCTAAAAAATTAACATTGTCGATATTTTCAACTTCCTTCTACCCCCAGACGTGCAAGGGGTCAATGGGGTATCTTCAGTATAATGACCTTTTGATTATACTCCTTAAACCTTCAGGTGATTTTATACGAATTAACCTCTCGTGATGAGGGGGTTAATGAGGGTAATTACCGTAGTGATCCCTTAAATATACAAGGGTCTTTAAAAGCTGATGAAAATAATGGGAGAGAAAAATGAAAAAATGACACCTGGGTGATGGTGTGAATTTATATGCATTTGTTTTCTTTTCATTTCACACCTTTCCCGTCACTCCTCTACCCAGCCCCCTCATACTTCTCTCCCCTCTTCCCACTCCTCAACCCCCTCCTCGCTCCTCAACCTCCTCCTCACTGCTCAACCCTCCTCCTCACTTCTCAATCCCCTCCCCACTTCTCAATCCCCTCCCCACTCCTCACTCCCCTCTTCCCATTCCTGAACCTCCCTCCCCACTCCTCAACCCCCTCCCCACTCCCCAACCCCCCTTTGTCCTCAACCACAGAGAGCCAACCAATAAATAGCAACCACAGACTTTAACAATATCACATCAGAAAGCATTAACACAGCAACCATCCACACAGCAACCATCCTCCCTAGCAACCATCCACCCTAGCAACCATCCACCCTAACAACCAACAACCCTAGCAACCACCCACCCTCGCAACCACCCACCCTAGCAACCACCCACCCTAGCAATCACCCACCCTAGCAACCACCCACCCTAGAAACCACCCACCCTAACAACTGTCCACAGCACATGGCAACCATCCACCCTAGCAACCATCCACATGACAACCACCAACCATAACAACCACTCACTTTCACAACCACCTAAGCAAACAGTCACCTAGCAACCAGCCACCTTAGCAACAACCTAACTGCCACAATTCACCACAATCCACCACAACCACCACACGGAGGCAAGAGGTTGAAGAGTCAGCAATTAAAAGTATGGTCGTCCGGATCCTTGACGCTAATGGAAGCTGGAGGGGTGAGGGGAAGGAGAGGGGAAGGGAGGGGAAAGGGGAAGGAGAGGGGGAGAGATGAGAAGGAGAAAATTGGTGGGGAAAGGAGAAAGGAGGAGAAAAGGGGAAGGGAAGTGGAAGAGATGGGGAGAAGGATGGGGTGGGTGGGGGAAAGGAAGGGAGGGGAGAGGGGAAAGGAAGGGGGAGAAAGAGGAGGTGAGAAGAGAAAAAGGGAAAGGGGGACAGGAGAGAGGTCGGGGAAGGGGAGAGAGAGAGAATGGGAAGTGTTAGGTGAGAAGAAGAAGAAGGAAAGAGAGAGGGGTAGGGGAAGAGATGAGGAGAAGGTGGGGGTCGGTTGGAAAAAGGGAGAGGGAGAGGAGCGAGGTGGTGGAAGGGCAGAGGCAGAGATGTGGGAGGGAAAGGGAAGGGGAGGAGAAAGAAAAGTGGGAGCAGAAGGGGAAGGGGAGGGAAAGTGGAGGTAAAGAAGAGAGAAGTGGGAGGGGAAAGGGAAGGGGGACTAGGCCAGGGAGGTGAGAGGGAGGGGAAGGATGGAATGAGGAATAGAGCTAGAGAAATTAAAATGACAGAGATAAGAGATGCAATAAGGACGGGAGGAGAGGGAGGAGGAGAGGCAAGGAAAGAGAGTCTGACAATAGAAAGGGAAGAGGGAGAGGAGGACCAAGAGGAGATAAAACAGACAGACAAACAGGGGTTCATAAATACCCTCCTAAAAATTCCTTGATGGAGGTTAAAAAAAAGGAATATATTTACAATTTTACTGAAAGATGAATCCACACAGTAGCTTCGTGTGACTGTAAGCAAAACCAATTATTCTGAAGATCTTGCTGCAAACTTTTGATAGGATTGTTAATTTTGTTTTTAAGTACTTGGCAAATTTGAGGCTGATAATTCTTTCCAACATCTTGCAAGCTACAGTTCTTGGAGGTAGTTAGACGGTAAGTAGTTCCTGGTTCACGGGGGAGAAAAAGTGGGGAAGGAATGAGGAAGGAACGAGGGAAGGATAGAGGAAGAAGAGGGGGAAGGAAGGGAGGAGAGAGAGAGAGAGAGAGAGAGAGAGAGAGAGAGAGAGAGAGAGAAATAGACTGAAGGAATTAGGAATGAAGGAGAGGAGAAGAGGGGGTAGGAAGGGAGGAAGGAGGGAGAAAGGGAGAGATTATGGATGGAGATGAAGAGGCCTGAATGGAGTGAAGGAGAGAGGGAGAAGAAGGGGAAGAGAATGAGGAAGGATGGAAGGAAGAAAGGAGGGAAGGAAAGAGGGAGAAATAAGAGGAACTGAGGAAGGAAGAGATGGATGAAAGGAGAAATAGTACTGATGGAGATGAAGAGGCAATGAATTGGGGCGGAGAGGGGGGGAAGTAGGAGGAAAATATGGAGAAGGAAGAAAGGAGGGAAAGGGGAAGGAGACGGAAGGTATTATGAAGGAAGGAGGAAGGAAGAAGGAAGGGAGAAAGAGAAGAATGGGAAGGAAGGAGGGAGGAAGGAAAGGGGTGGAGTGAGAGGGGGTGGAATAGGTGGAAAGAAGGAGGGAAAGAGAAAAGGAAGAAGGAAAACAGAAGGATAAAAACAAGAGAAAGGGAAGAAACAAGTGTATTAATATAAAAGAAAGTGTTAAATAAGTATTATGATTGAAAGGAGCATAGAGAAAAAAAGGGAGAAAAAATGGTATGATATTACTGAAGAGTTCAATAAAATATATACTCATTTTACTCTAACGTGGCCTAATATTGCCATCTCTCTATCTTGAATGTTGAACTGTAACATTAGATTGATACTGGAATACCGTGCTAGTCACGAAGAAGTGTTACAAGGAGGACGTAGACCCATGGTACTGTCTTTCATCCCCTACGTGCAATAAGCTGCGAAAGGACGAAAATCTGGGCCATGTGAAGGTGAAATGAGTATACTGTGATTGAAAATATAATTGCGACAGCTGAAGAAGAAATGAATCTAGACAAATATGAGAATAAAATAAATGAAATATTATACACATGAATGAGGAAGAAGTAGGTGGAAATATAACTGTAGATAATTATATACTAAAGGCTGAGGAAAGAAAGGGAGGTGATTATACTGGTAAAGACATAGATAAAAATAAAATGAATGTGATAATCTAGTGAGCATTGCTGAAGAAATGAGGAAGTCTATAACTGAAAATGTAGACAGAAAAAAGAAAGGTGATGATATATATGTAGAGAGAGAGAGAGAGAGAGAGAGAGAGAGAGAGAGAGAGAGAGAAAGAGTTTTAGAAGCTGGTATGGCTGAAAATATTCCGAAGAGAGCGATGTTGGAAGACATATGGAGCGGAAATCTATGTAGCGGAGAAAAATATATAAAAAAAATGATTGAAATGTATGAAAAAATTATTTAGAGGCAAAGAAAAAAATGGAAAAGTATAGTGATGGCAAATATAAAAAAGAAAGGAGTGTGATTTGGAACTCTCTCTCTCTCTCTCTCTCTCTCTCTCTCTCTCTCTCTCTTGGGTTTATACAATATTGCGGTCGCGTCAGGTCAAGGGGGGAGGGGAGGGGAGGGAGGGGATTGGATAACAGAGCTGGAGGGGGAAGGGAGGGGAGGGAAGGTGAGAGGAGAGAGGAGGAGGAAGCTGAGAGATGGAGAGATTAGGAGGATGGGAGAGAGAGAGAGAGAGAGAGAGAGAGAGAGAGAGAGCAGAGAGAGAGAGTAACAATGATCGAATGGGGTTGAGACAAGAGGGAATATTTTTTTGGAAAGAGAAATAACAGTAATGAATTATATACACATCCAATCCACTACCAAGGTCAAACTTAGACAAATTATCCTCGGAAATAATAGACGATTTTTTCATACAATATCTACGAGAAATCCCCACACAGCTAAAGGGTTCAGAAACGAGCCTGAGATTGAACTATTGGTGAGAAGGGAATGGGAGAAGCGGAAATGAACACTGGAGATGATGTTCCTAAGACTTTAAAAGGAACGGGAAGCGGAAATGAAAAAGGGAGATTTGTTCCCGAAGATTTTAAGGAACGGCAAGCGGAAATGAAAGATGGAGATGACCGTCCTAAGATTTTAAGGATCAGGAAGAGGAAATGAGAAATGGAGATGATTTTCCTAAGACTTTTAAGGAACACGGAACATATACCCCTCGAGGGAGCACAAAAAGAAAGTGGAGGAAAGACAGGGAAATATCTCTTGACCCTTGCGTGGCTTTGTGTGGCGGAGGAGGAAGTGGAAGAAAAGATGCTGAGAATATACAGAAAATAATGATAGCAAGGAGATAAATGATAAGAGAGAGAGAGAGAGAGAGAGAGAGAGAGAGAGAGAGAGAGAGAGAGAGAGAGAGAGAGAGAGAGAGAGGGACCATGGGCGTGATGTGAGATGTGAGAAAGCACAGTGGACAGGCTTTTTAGACCAGACCCCCACATATACATAAATACATTTTCTCTCACCCCTGTTTATGTTTTTTTTTTCTGCCCTTTTCTTGTATGGTTATTTATGCTCTCTCTCTCTCTCTCTCTCTCTCTCTCTCTCTCTCTCTCTCTCTCTCTCTCTCTCTCTCGGCGGCACAGATTGAATACTAACGAGAGAGAGAGAGAGAGAGAGAGAGAGAGAGAGACTGGGTGGTAATGTATTAGTGGTGTCATTTCAGCTCCCCCAGACATGCATCATCACCACTATCAACCACTACCACTACCACAACGACTACTACTACTGCCACGACCACCAGTACCACCACTATCACCACTACCACCACCACTGTCACACACACACACACACACACACACACACACACACACACACACACACACACACACACACACACCGAGCTCAAATCCCAGCATCACCAAGAAAGGCATTTGTAAGCCTGAGTACCATACCATATCATTAGTAAATTGTAATGCTTTTCCTTAACAACATTATTAGTATAAATGAAAGGTCGAAGTTTCTAGCCATCCACCATGCCATTAATTACTCTTGCTGTTCTTAATTAATACACCTTTCTTTATCTGTGTACCTGGTCTTAAGGAGTGCTGTGAAGGTGTACCCTATTGCTATAATGAGATGGTTAGCAGTATATGTCTGTTAGCAAGCCGTGAAATGAAGTGCAGTTAGACGGAGGGATAGATAAGTAGATAAATAAACAAATAGATAGATGGGTAGGCAGATGGCTAGGTAGATAGAGAGATGCGTAGGTAGACGATAGATAAACTGATGGATAGATGTGCCTAATATTGATATAATTCATTTATTTATTTATATTTATACATATGTACTATATATAAAGAAAATATATACATTCCTTCATCTCTTCGCCCTCCGTCTCTCCCCTCCCTCCCTCCCTCCCTCCCCCAACTTTCCTCCCCTTTCTCCCCTCTTTCCTCCCCTCTCTCCCATCTCCCTTCTACTCTCCCTCTCTCCCTGTCCCCTCAGCACATCGTAACAACTCAATCTTGAACCGTTTATAGTGGCGAGAGGATCAATCGCGGGGAGGGAGAGATGGAGAGAAGAGTGGGGGAGAAATAGGGAAGGGAGGAAGAGTAGAAAGGGAGAGAGAGAGAGAGAGAGAGAGAGAGAGAGAGAGAGAGAGAGAGAGAGAGAGAGAGAGAGAGAGAGAGAGAGAGAGAGAGAGAGGCAAAAAATGGTGAGTCTGTTGAAGGCGAAAGGAAGAGAGAAAGTTGAGATTAAAGAAGTTAGTTGGACGAAACAGACTGGGAGAGAGAGAGAGAGAGAGAGAGAGAGAGAGAGAGAGAGAGAGAGAGAGAGAGAGAGAGAGATGGGTAAAAGAGTTCGAGATTAAGAGAGAGAGGAGTGGAAGAGAAAAAGAGGGAGAGGAAGCAGCAGGGATGGAGGGAGGGATAAGACAGGAGGGAGGAATGGAGAGATTAAAGAGGGAGGAAAGGATGGAGAAAGGGAGGGATGGAAGGGGCGAGAGGGGAGAGAAGGAGAGGTATGGTTTGGGTGATGGGTAGACAGAAAGGGAAAGAAATTGTTACATAGTGTTACATAGCTACACAGATCAGACAGACATTGCGATCCCGACGAGAGAGAGAGAGAGAGAGAGAGAGAGAGAGAGAGAGAGAGAGAGAGAGAGAGAGAGAGAGAGAGAGAGAGAGAGAGAGAGAGAGAGAGTGAGGGGGGGAGGGTAATAATTGCTGACTCTTTATTGGCTATGTAATATGATACCAGTGGGGCTTCATTGAGAAAGAGAGAGAGAGAGAGAGAGAGAGAGAGCGGAGGGTACTGTTTTCCATCATTCTCAACCTCCCCTCCTCCCCCTCTCTGTTCTCTTCTCCCCATCACCTCCATCCCTGTTTTCCTCCCTCCTTCCCCTCCCTCTTTCCTCTCTCCCCTCCTCCCCCTCCAATTTTTCTCTCCCCTCCTCACCCTCCCACTTTTTTCATCCCTCTTCCTTTCAATACTTTCTTGTTTTTACTTCCATTTCACTACTTATTCTATCCTTCCTCTCTCTCTCATTGTGTCTCGTCCATTTCTCTCTCTCTCTCTCTCTCTCTCTCTCTCTCTCTCTCTCTCTCTCTCTCACCACACTGCCTTCTTGCTTTTACCCTCCCTTTCTTCTCCTCCTCTCCATCACCCTCTCCTTCTCCTTCTTCCTTTTCCTCCTGATCTTCCTCTTCCTCTTGATTTTCCTTTTCCCCTTCCCCTCCCTTTTCCTCTCCCTCTCTCTCTCTCTCTGTCTTCCCCTCTCCTTCTCTCTCTCTCTCCTACTCCCTTTCTCTTTCTCTCCTCTACTTTCCTCCACTTCTCCCTCCTCCTCTACTTTCCTCCCTCTCTAGTTCCCTCCCCTTGGCCCTCACGACAGAGCTAAAGTGGCCAGCGTTCAAGTACTCGGGATGAAGTGGCTTGTGGTCCATTTCCTCTCTCTCACTCTCTCTCCCTTTCTCTCAGATTTTCAGCTTTTTCATGACGTGGTTTTAATCTGGTTTTATTGCCTCTCTCTCTCTCTCTCTCTCTCTCTCTCTCTCTCTCTCTCTCTCTCACGGCCCCACCCTTGTCAAATCAGTAACCACTGAGATCAATTTCGCTCCCCCAGTAGCTTATCAGAGAGATTCAACATTATTATTATTTGTATTTTAAAACATCTAAATCTATGAATATTTGGAGTCTAAGGGCTGTATTCTCTTATGGTTAGGAAGCTTACTAACACCTCTTCCTTAGCGATTTATTCCCGATTCTGCTTCGACATTACATTCTTGTGTGTTATTCGTGCAATCTATGTCGATATTGAAAAGACATAAGAAGCAACCCAGGGGATAGTAATGAGTGGTTCGGAGACTAAATCGCTAAGGAAGAGGTGTTAGGGAGCCTCCTTACCCGACGAGAATAAGGGCCCAAGAGTCGCGCTAGATGCTGACTGGTATGCTGAGGGAAATACTGGAATCAGCATTTCTGATCTGCCACATTTATGCAATAGTTTAATGTCAATTATTGATAAAAACATATGAAGCGCATGAGTAGTCCAAATTATTCCCAAATACAAATTATATGTTGGTATACCATAAGCCACTCTTCTTAAACCGCCTCGCTTGTTTATCTCACCTTGTTCCAGAGTGCTAAGTATACTGGGACAAACTATGGAATGCATTTATGGAGCGCCCTTATCTTACACATGTAGAATGCTATAATTTTCTTTGATGCATACGGCCTGATTCCTTTTAGCCATTATGCATCTCCAAATTGAAGGGGGTTATACTTGAATCTATAATAACGTGGAAGTAACAAGGATTAGCTGTAAAAATAAACAATAAAGAAAATACTGGCCTTACTGATGCGTTTATATACTGGTTCTATCGATTAATTCTTTCTATGTGTTCGGACCCACTAATGTGTTACGCTCAGGCTGCGACCAGACGAGTTTATTTATCCGAGCTAATCTTGTGCATCGGTGTGTGTGTGTGTGTGTGTGTGTGTGTGTGTGTGTGTACTTTATTCAAGCTGAAAATTTTTATGTTTGTGTATCTGTGTGTGTGTGTGTGTGTGTGTGTGTGTGTGTGTGTGTGTGTGTGTGTGTGTGTGTGTGTGTGTGGACGATTCGAATGGGGGAGCGGAGATTTCCTAGTGGTATTATATTTGTTTATCATTTTTTTCGATCGACTGGGGATGTTTGGAGGGGGTGGGGAGTCGGTGGCAGATCTAGGGCTTCGCGAATCATTGATCCAATCAGAGAGAGAGAGGGAGGGGGGAGGGAGGAGAATAGAGATAGAAAAAGATGAGAGACTGAAGGAGTGTGGGAACAGGGGGAGGAAGAAGGGAGTGAGTCGAGCGAGGGAGAGGAAAGGAAAGAAAAATTGAGGGAAGGATGGGAGACAGAAGAAGTTGAAGGAAGGAGAGCGGAGGGATTGGGAGAGGGTAGAATATGGGAGGGAAGGTGATGAGGAGGAGGGGGAAAGGGGAGTAAGGAAAGGGAGGGAGATAGAATGAGAAGGAGAGATGTGAGGAGAGAAGAGAGAGGAGTTAGGAGTAAGGAAGAAGGGATGACAGGGTAGAGGGAAGGAGGATGAGGGGAAGGAAAGAGAGAGGGAGGGGGGAGAAGGGAGGGATATAGATGGGAGAGCGAGAAGAGAGGGGAGCAAGACCATGTAGATAGGTACAGCAGAGGGAGAGAAAAAAGGACGAGGAGAGGAGGAAGAGGAAGAGAAACCACAAATCCACAAAGTCATAAGCAACTACCCGAATAGGAATGAAGAAACACCCTTAAAGCACAGGTAGAAAAGGGTGGAAGTGGGGCGCTGGGTGGGGTAGAGTGGGTTGTGGCGATGTTGGTATTGAGTGAGAGGCAAAATGTTTATACCTTTTGGTTTTGATGTTATATCCCTGCCGTGCGTTTCATCAAAGACCCGCGTTACTTGTCTGAATCTGATAACGTATTACGGCTGCTCGTTGTTTGATACCCTCTGGTTCCTAGTTTCCTTCTTTCTTCATCTCTTTCCCCAGTTTCTCTTTTCTTTCCTTAATCATTGTCCTCACCCTCTTCTTTTTCCTCAATCTTTATTCTCATCCTCTTCTTTTTCCTCAATCTTTATTCTCATCCTCTTCTTTTTCCTTAATCTTTTTCTTCATCCTCTTTTTTCCCTCTCTGCTCACCCTCTTCTTTTTCCTTCATATTTTGTCATCCTCTTCTTTTTCCTTCATATTTTCTCATCATCTTCATTTTTTTAAATCTCTTTGCTGATCCTCTTCTTTTTCCTTAATCTTTATCCTCATCTTCTTATTATTCTTTCATCTTTTTACTCTCTTCTTTTTCCCTAATTTTTCTCTGACCCTCTTCTTTTTCCTTCATCTTTTTCCTCATCCTCTTCTGTTTCTTCTATATTTTTTTCACATTTTCTTCTCTCTCCTCCATCATTCTTGTCTCATCCTTTTTCTTTACCGTTCTTCTCATCCACTTCTTTTTTCCTTCATCATTTTTCCCTGATCGTCTTCTTCTTCTTTTACGTTTTTCTAGTCCTCTTCTTTTTCCTTCATATTTTCCGAACAAGTTTTTTTTCTTGCTGTTTCTCCCCATCCTCTTCTTTTTCTTTCGTAATTCTGTTCACTTCCTATTTCTTCCTTCTTTTCTTCTTATCCTCTTCTTTCTCCTTCATCCTTCCTTTCTTATCGTCCTTGACAACTCCAATATCTTCCTTTCCTCCTTCTCATTTTTTTCCTTAATTTTCTATACTTTTTCCTCTTTATCTTCTTTCCTCCTCCTCCTCCTTGCCTTCCTCCTCCTCCCTCTCCTTCTTTTTTTTTTTTTTTTCCATATTTTCCTTCTTTCTTACGTCTTCTTTCCTATTTATCTTCATATTATCTCCTGTACCTTGTGCCTTCCTTTTCTTTTTCCCCCAAATCTCTCTCTCTCTCTCTCTCTCTCTCTAGCCCAGGATTTCCCAACTCACAAAACCACGAATCGAAAGCCCTATTTTCTGACCACCAGGCGGAGCGCTACCGACTCAGCCGCCTATGTCGAAAGAGAGAGAGAGAGAGAGAGAGAGAGAGAGAGAGAGAGAGAGGCGGGTGACACAGGTGAGGCAGTTAGGAAGGGAGAGAGGGAAAGAGGTGAGGGAGGAGAGGTGAAGGAAGTAGAAAACAAGGTAAGGATGGGAGGGAGAAAAGAGGGCTGAGGGAGAGAGGAAGGAAGTGAGTGAGGGAGCAAAGGAGGTGAAGGAGAGAGGAAAAAGGGTAAAGGAGGGAGGAAAAGGGATAAGAGAGAGAGAGAGAGAGAGAGAGAGAGAGAGAGAGGTGAGACCATTAGTAGTATTTACCCTCCGCTTCAGGCTCCGTGGAACACACAAATGACTCGCGCAGGAGGAGAAGGAGGAGAAGGAGGAAGAGGAAGAGGAGAAGGCGAGGAGGAAGCTGAGGAGGAGAAGTAGGGAAAGAGAAGAAAGAGAAGGAGATGATGGAGATGATGACGTTGAGTGTAGGAGGAAGCTTGTGAGAGAGGAGAGAGGAGGGAAGGAGAGGAGAAGGAGGGAGGAAGGGGGAAACGATGGGGTGCAAAGTTATAGAGAAGAAAAGGGAGTGGGGGGTGGAAGATGGGGAGGGGAGTAGTGGGGGGAGGAGTGGTAGAGAAGAGGCACAGGGGTTTATAAGAAGGGAAGAGGAAGGGGGGAGGGAGTAAAAGAGGAAAAAGTTAGAGATGATGAGGATGAGAGGAGGGGGTAAGTGAGTGAAGGGGAAGGGGTATCTGAGATGTGAGGAGGGGGATGAGGGGGGGGGAACTGTCTGAACGCCTTACCTGAGCAGGAAGGGGAGCGGGTAAGGAGAGGGGGGACTGAGGAGAGAGGAGAGGGGTAAGGAGGGGAAATAGTCTCAAGGGTCTGTTTGCAACCTCTTACCATCTTCTTGATACCCCTCACTCTTGTTGTGGTGATATGTTGTGGTGGTGGTGGTGATGACGTGTTGTGGTGGTGGTGGTGATGATGTGGTGTTGTTGTGGTGGTGGTGATGATGAGGTGTTGTTGTGGTGGTGGTGATGATGTGTTGTGGCGGTGATGGTGATGATGAAATGTTGTGGTGGTGGTGGTGATGATGACGTGGTGTGGTGGTGGTAGTGATGAAGTGTTGTTGTGGTGGTGGTGATGATGTGTTGCGGTGGTGATGGTGATGAAGACATGTCGTGGTGGTGGTGGTGGTGATGATGATGTGGTGTGGTGGTTGTGGTGATGACGTGTTGTGATGGTGGTGATGATATGTAGCTGTGGTTATGCTGCAGTGGTGATGATATACAGTTGTGGGTGTGATGTGGTGGTGCTGGTCGTATTATTATTGTTGGTGGTGGTGACATGGAGTAGTGGTTGTGATGTAGTGGTGATGATAAATACAGTAGTTGTGGCTGTGATGTAGTGGTGATGATAAATACAGTAGTTGTGGCTGTGATGTAGTGGTGGTGGTGGTGATAGTGTTTTGGTGGTGATGTGGCCAGAAGGATGTGTTGTTGTTGTGATGTGGTGATGAATATTTTGTCTGTGATGTGGTGATTGATATGTTTCTGTGGTTGTGATGTTATGATGATACGGAGAGAGAGAGAGAGAGAGAGAGAGAGAGAGAGAGAGAGAGAGTGTGTGTGTGTGTGTGTGTGTGTGTGTGTGTGTGTGTGATGTTGTAATGATGATACTTATGATGATGTGGGTAGATCTCGCAATGAAGGGGTAAATAAAGGCTATATATAACTTCTCAAAATCTGTGTCACGTAAAGATGGAAAAATTGTCCGGAGATGCAAAAAAAAAAAAAAAGAAAAAAAAAAAAAAGAAAGAAAAGAAAAAAATAAATACGGAATCAGACTTAAGGAATCAAACTTTAAATAAGTAAGGGAAAAATAAGCACCAGTTTCAGACTGTAATATCTGAAGAATGTGACAAGGATAGTACATGTTTGGCTTTTGTGTAGGTAGCATTCTGAATGGCAGGGTAGGCGTGGTAGCACCTCTCCCTTACCGATTTATTTTGTTTATTACACCGTGACATTCTCAAGTGCAATGGGGAAAAGAGACAGGATGATGATGATGATGATGATGAAAATGATAACTCTTCCTATTATCGCCATGGTTTGCATCAATACCTCAAACGAGAATACTGACGCTTATATAACCAGGCAGCGGATCCGACCAGTTAAATAAGTTCCACCACTAGAAAGCATCCCTCTCCAGCACCTAAGTGACGGTGTAGCATGCAGAATAAATCGCTAAGGGAGTGATGCTACAGAGCCTCCTTTGTGACTTAGAAAAGTGACCCTTACACGTCCCCCAAATCCTCAAGTCTGTTCGCTTGACCAGGTAGGATCGAAATCGTGCCTACAACAGCTCTCACCCCACCGATCCGTCCACTCGTGCGTGTAATGCGTTGATTTGTGTATGGGGTATAATGTACTTGAGTGGAAGTGGCGGTGGTCATGCGGTACTGGAGTGGACTGTTGACCGTGCTGTCCCAAGATCGAACCCCGGCTAGGACTGGGAACTGTTTGAGGGTCCGTCAGATCTTTCTCTACTTTTTCATTCCGAGGATATAATTGTAGTTTCAGATCACACTGTAGTTGCTCTCTCTCTCTCTCTCTCTCTCTCTCTCTCTCTCTCTCTCTCTTTCACTGACATTTTTCATTTAGTGCCATTCCTTTATTTCTTCTCCAATTCACTTGAAATCAGGCAAAATTATTCCTTGGGTAAATGTGCCCAAACACTTTCCTCACTTTTTCGTACTTACGTTTTTTAATGTGTTGTATGAGGTCAAAGGTCAATCCATGCAAACACATATTTCGTGAAATGTGGCAAGAAGAAGCCGTAGAGTTTACTGCCTTTTGCGAGAAGAGAATCGTAGATACTTTTGCGTGGAAACCATCTTGCAGTTCCGTGGAAATGTTGGCAAGCTTTATTTTTACTTATTTATTTATTTTTGCTGTCTACACAAGATTTAATTCATACCAGGAGAGACTCTTGAAAGATGAATGGTTAACAAAGGCTCTATCCAATCTCTCTATTTAGAAAAGTTTATTCTTGAGTGAATGAAATTGTTTAGAGAATAAGATTGAAAATAAGAAATATATAAATACATTCTCTGAAAAAATATGATACAAAGGAACCACTCACGTCAAAAATACCCCTTCTAATTCCATCACACTTGTCCTGAATGAGACTGCTTGAGTATGCTTCAGTATGGATGCGTCGGGTATTTGCGCCCAAGTGGTGGCATGTGAAGGTGTGTGACGCCATCTGTAGCTCGTGGGAGGACTTCTGTGTCTGGGAACGGAGTGCTTAGTGCATGCGCAGGAGAATTTATAGTACTGTGTTTTATTTAAGATTCTTGTCAAGCACACGTCAGCCAGGTCTACGTTGCTTTAGTCTTGCAATCATCATCATTATCACCATCATCATCATCATCATCATCATCATCATCATCATCATTATCATCCTTTCCCCACATCATCATCATCATCATCATCCCTTCCCACATATCGTCATCATCATCATCCTTTCCCCACATCATTATCATCATCATCATTTTCCCACCTGTAGATATCATTTTTTTTTTTCATATATATTCCTACTGAATTATCGTTCCCCTTCCCCCTCCTTCCGCCCCCTCCCCTTCTGTCTTCACTTGTTCTTTCCCCTGCTTTCCCCCCCCATCATTCCACTGCCTCCTTTCCTCTCCCCTCCCTTTTCTTTCCTTTCCCCTACCCTCTCACCTCTACTCTCCCTTTCCCTTCCCCTGCCCCTCCACTCCTTCTCCTCCTTCTCTTTCACCTACTCTCTTCCTCCTGTTCTTCCCCCTTCCCTCCCCTCAATCCTTCCTCTGCCTCCCTTCCTCTTTCCTCTCTTCATTCTCCTCTTCCCTCCTCTCTAACCCTCATGCCCTTCCTCTTTCCTTCTCCTCCCCTACCCTGTCACCTCCCATCCTCCTCTCTCCTTGCCCTTCCCCCTTCCTCTTAAGACCCCCCCCCCAGGGCCCCCATAGCCTGAGAGTTTGGGTGAGTTTCCCTGGTAACGCGAAAGCTGAGCCCTCCCTGTGCCTACCCTCCCCCTCTCCCTTCTTCCCCCTCCCTCTCCCTCCCCTCTTCTTCTCCCTACTCTCCCCTCCCTCCCCTCCCCCTCTCTCTATTCACCTCTCCCTCCCCTCCCCCTCTCTCTACTCAACCTTCCCTCCCTTCCCCTTTCTCCTACTCCCTCCTCCATTCTATTCCCTCCCCCCTCCCCTAATTCTACCTGCCTTTTCCTACCTATCTTCCCTTTCTTTCCCCTCTCCTTGTTCCTACTTCCTTTCTCCATCCCTCTTGCCTCGCCTCCCCCTTCCTCATCTTTCCTCCTCCGTCCTCCTCCTTGTCCCTATTCTCCCTATCCCCACTCCTCTCTATCCCCCACCCTACCCCTCTTTCAACTAGCCCTTACCTGCCTCCCTCCTCCCCCTCCTCCTCCTCCACGACCTTCGCTCCTCTTCTCTGTATCCTCCGATCACCTACTTGAGATCTCTCCTTCCTCTCTTCCGTTCTCCCTGCCTCCTTCCCTCCATCCCATCATTTCTCCCAACCTCTTCCCTCCCTCCTTCCATCTTTCCCATCATTTCTCCCTCCCTCCCTCCCCCTTTCCCATCATTTCTCCCACTCTCCCTCCCTCTCTCCCTCCCCTCCTTCCTTTATTCCTCATTAATTCCCTTCCTCCCGTCCATCTTCCTTTCTTTCCTCCTTCCTTCACTTGATCCCTACATCCTTCCGTCCCTTCCCTCCTTCCATCTTTTCATATTCCCTCCTCCATCTACCCTTCCTCCTTCTCTCCTTCCCTCCCTCCCTCCCTCCTAATTCCATCCCATCTTCTCTTCCTCTTGTCTTTCCTCCTTGTCCCTCGCCCTCATTTCTCTCCCCAGACTTCTGTTACTTTCCCATTTTATTCTGTTTCAAAATTTATCGATCTTACCTTCGCTCTCTGTGCCTGTGTTTCGTCGTCTAGTTTCACGTTTCAGTTTTCTTCGTACATTTTCGTTTTCACCGTCTTTATTTATTTGTGCATATTTTTCATAGGCATTTTGATAAACAGGATGGACCAAAAATCTACACTTCCCTGCTGGTATCTTTTTTGTCGTAGGGACGGCTCAGTCTGCTGGTGTGGGCGTGGGGGTGGCAGTGGGAGTAGAAAATGAATAAACAAAGCAGGGTAGACAATTACTGAGCCGTACCCGCAACACACAAGAAATCACCCAGCTGAATAGATGGGGAGTATCATAAATGGACCTCCCATTCTATAAAATTCACAGTACTAGAAACTTTGATTATGTTTTTGTGGTGGTGGTGGAGATGCGGAGGCGCGGTGGTAGCGTATTCGT
>NC_136981.1:4479913-4482413 GCF_032717465.1 Coenobita brevimanus
GAATGGTGGTAGGAATGATGGTATTTGTGGTAGGGATGGTGGTAGGAATGATGGTGTTTGTGGTAGGGATGGTGGTAGGAATGGTGGTAGGAATGATGGTGTTTGTGGTAGGGATGGTGGTAGGAATGATGGTGTTTGTGGTAGGGATGGTGGTAGGAATGATGGTGTTTGTGGTAGGGATGGTGGTAGGAATGATGGTGTTTGTGGTAGGGATGGTGGTAGGAATGATGGTGTTTGTGGTAGGGATGGTGGTAGGAATGATGGTGTTTGTGGTAGGGATGATGGTAGGAATGGTGGTAGTGGTGGCAGGAATGGTGGTAGAAATGATGGTGTTTGTGGTAGAGATGATGGTAGGAATGGTGCTGGGAATGGTGGTAGTGGTGGCAGGAATGGTGGTAGGAATGATGGTATTTGTGGTAGGGATGGTGGTAGGAATGATGGTGTTTGTGGTAGGGATGGTGGTAGGAATGGTGGTAGGAATGATGGTGTTTGTGGTAGGGATGGTGGTAGGAATGGTGGTAGGAATGATGGTGTTTGTGGTAGGGATGGTGGTAGGAATGATGGTGTTTGTGGTAGGGATGGTGGTAGGAATGATGGTGTTTGTGGTAGGGATGATGGTAGGAATGGTGGTAGTGGTGGTAGGAATGGTGGTGGTTGTGGTAGGAATGGTGGTAGTGGTGGTAGGAATGGTGGTGGTTGTGGTAGGAATGGTGGAAGTGGTGGTTGGAATGGTGATAGTTGGGATGGTGGTGGAGGTGGTAGGAATGGTGGTAGTGGTGGTAAGAATGATGATGGTTGTGGTTGGAATAGTGGTAGTGGTGGTTGGAATGATGGTAATGGTGGTAGGGATGGCAGTATTTGTGGTTGGGGTTGGAGTTTGTTTAGTCCTTCTACTCTAACTTGACCTAAAATTGCCATCTCTCCATCTCAAATGCCGAGTAGTTACAAGAAGTCAACATGAGAATACGGTGCTAGTAACGAAGAAGTGCTGTGGAGAGGATATATGTAGAACCGAGGCATCTCCATTTCTACCACTGAGCTACGTGAAAAATAAGCTACAGAAGGACGAAAATTTGGGCCAAGTTAAGGTGAAAGATCTGTAGTTGGTGTTTCTGTTTGCGAATTCTTTGAGACTAGGATCGAACCCAAACTGCGGCGAGCATTTAAGAAGGTGCTGGTTGTATGTCCCTTCAAGTGCTTTATTTATTCTCACCTTTGGCCGGCTTCTAGGTGCCGTAAGTTCCGTAGCACCTCTTCCTTAGCGATTTATTTTACATATGTACACCTTAGCATTGTCTTATATCGCTTGAATATCGACCTAGTTTGCATCAGTAATATAGATGAGGATACCGCAGCGTTATGTGCAGAATGAATAGCAATAGAATAGATGTTACGAAATATCCCAAATCATTTAGTATACGACTCCTCCAATTAATTTTATATAGATTTTTGTAGATTTTATATAACTTTTATATGGATTGTTACTTTGGTATCTTTTTTATGAGCCTAATATAAGCAGAAAGGATGAAGTGATGGAAGTGATGCGAGAGATGGTGATCGTGGTGGTGTGGGTTAGTGATGATGGTGGTAGTGGTGATAGTGATGGGGGGAATGGTGGTGATGGTGGTAGTGGTGGTTGTCATGATGGTACTGGTGAAAGAAATGATGATGGTAACGATGGTAGTGGTGATAGTGATGGCAGTGATGGAGGAAGTGGTAGTGATGATGGTAGTGGTGGTGCAAATGGTGGTGATAGTGGTGGTGAGAGGAGACAAGCCACACCTCAACATCTTCAGCACGACCCCTGGATCACAGCCTCTTACTCTCTCTCTCTCACCTTTTTTTTCCCTCCCTCTTTTCTCCCTCTCTCAATCTCCTTCTCTCTTGTCCCTCCCTCCCCTCTCCCTTCCCCTCTTTCAGTCTTCCACGTATTCTTTCTCCACCAATTCTTCTCTCTCTTTTCTCACTCTCAATCTCCTTCTCCAGTCGATTCACTCTTTACCCTCCTCCTTTCCTTCGTCTCTCAATATTTTCTTTCCTTCCTCCTTCACCTTTTACCTCTTTCTTCCCTGCCTCTCTCATTCTACTTCCCTCTTATGTCCCCTCCCCTTTCCCTTCCCTCATTCCTCTTTCTTTCTTTTCTTTCTTTTTTTTCCTCCACTTTTTTTTATTAGACTTACTCATCTTTTATTCATTTTTTTTTTATTTATGTAGTTACTTATCATGCAATTTTTTTTTTTTTTGTTTCTGTATCTCTTCTTGACCTGATGTGCTGTGATTGTTTAGTGCTTCTCTCTCTCTCTCTCTCTCTCTCTCTCTCTCTCTCTCTCTCTCTCTCTCTCTCGCCACCACACCCATTAGCAAAATACCAGTCTCTCTCTTTCTCCCTTTTCAGTCCTAGTCACCCTTGTCCCTTTTCTCAAGCTCCCTCCCTCGCTTCCTCTCTTTTCTCCCTTTCTCTCTCCCTCTCGCTCTTTATGATACGCCATTATAATCAAAA
>NC_136981.1:4489913-4502413 GCF_032717465.1 Coenobita brevimanus
CCCGTGAGAGTGATTGTGGGGAAGACAGGAGGAGGAGGAGGATAGAAAAGCAGAACGAGGAAGAGGAAGAGATGGAAGGGGAATGCGAAGAGGAAGAGGAAGTTGGGAAGGAAGATGAAGAGAAGAGAAAGAGGAGAGAAGGACCACAAGAAGAGACGGAGGGAAAGGAGATGAGGAAGGAGGGAAGAGGGGAGGAAGACAAGGAGGAGGAAGGGAAGAGCTGGGGAATGAAGATGAAGGGAGGAGGAAGAGAAGAGGAGTAAGGGGTGAGAGTAGAGATGAGGAGGTCGGAAAGGAAGAAGACCATAGGAGGGGGATGAAGAAGGAAAGATGAATCGAAGGGAGAGGGAAGAGAGGAGGAGGAGGAGATGGAGAGAGAAGAGCAGACGAAGATGAGGAGGAGGAGGAGGAGAGGTTAGGGATGAAAAGGAGGAGGGAAGGCACGACAGCATAGGAGGAGGAAGAAAAGAAGAGGAGGAAAGGAAGAGAGGGAGGGAGAGGTAGAGAAGGGGAGGAGATGGGGAGAGGATGAAGGAAGTAAGGAAGAGAGACAGGAGGGGAAGAGGAAAGCAGGAGGAGGAAAAGAAGTTCGAGGGAAGCAAAAAGAGGAAGAGACGGAAAGATTTAAAATAGCGAGAGGTAGGGAGGAGAGGGGAAGGGGAGGAAAAGAAAGAAGGGATGGGCAGAAGGAGAGAAAGGAGAAACGGGAAGGGTAGGGAGTGGGGAGGAAGAAGGCAAGCGAGGAAAGGAGTGAGTGGAGAAGGTGAGATGGGGAGGGTAACTAACATATTTTCTGTCTCTGTCTAAATTAACATATTCTCTGTGTCTTTTTCTAAACTAACATATTCTTTCAACACCCTAAGTCGTATTCAAGGAAGTACAGGAGGTTTCTTAGCACCTCTTCCTCAGTGATTTTTTTCCTTGTTACACCTTAATATTCTCTTGTATGTTACTGTATTCGTATCGAGTTAATATCGACCTAGTTTGCATCAAGAATATGAAAGAGGGTATTGATGTGTAATATGCAGAATAAATCGCTAAGAAAAGGGTCTTACGAAAGCTTCAAAGCCTCTCAGAATACAACGCCCTGTCATGACTTTCCTCGGAACAGGCCCACTTCCGGTCACGGGCTACTATCACATGTACAGCTGAGGACATAAATATCGTTACACATCAACACGATGAATAACGGGAGAGTGAGCGATGAATTTCAGAACGCAGCATCACGATCGTCGAAATCCAACAGACTTTCCAGAGCACAATATACGCTTTTCATAATAATTCGAGTAAAATGTGGAACGAAATGATTGACCTTACCTGTGCGGCGAGTCCATCTTCATGACTGTTCACGTACCTGCTTCCTCAATACCTGGTCTGTTGTGCTTGCTCGGATTTTTTAGCGTTTTCCCGGAACCTCTTGGCTTCCGGTCAGATCTGCTTAGGACAGGTAAATCCCTTGCTTCCTGGTTTTGTCAGCATTTCGTTATTCTTCATGCCTGCCTCTGTGTGTGTGTGTGTGTGTGTGTGTGTGTGTGTGTGTGTGTGTGTGTGTGTGTGTGTGTGTGTGTGTGTGTGTGTGTGTGTGTGTGTTTTCAGTAGTGTTTTTCCAAATTTTTTTCACATCATTTCAGGTTGTCACATGCATTTACCTTGTATATTTCAGCATCCTCTCTCTCTCTCTCTCTCTCTCTCTCTCTCTCTCTCTCTCTCTCTTCTGCTGGCAGCTTATCGATCCAGTGTCATGTTTCTGTCCGCTCCATTTTTTCCCCTTTTGTTGATGTTGTTCTCTCTCTCTCTCTCTCTCTCTCTCTCTCTCTCTCTCTCTCTCTCTCTCTCTCTCTCTCTCTCTCTCTCTCTCTCTCTCTCTCTCTCTCTCTCTCTCTCTCTCTCTCTCTCTCTCAACTATATTCCCAGTTTTGTTCCAAGAATATTGAAACCTAGCGAAATGGAAAGAAAGGCTTAATTGGACTAATGCGTTTCTCTGATGTTTTCGTTTTTTCCGCTATATATTGACCAAGCAGCAGGAATACAAGTCACTGATTGTAAATAGTAAAGGTGCTGGTAGACGTCATAAAGCGCTTGGCCATGGTTCTCATCCCCATTATTTCGATCTTTGAACCCGTAGCGAGTTATTTGCCTCACAAGACCAGTGCTTCGTACAGGTGACATCCTTGGTACTCATTTCACCTGCATATTAATATCCTTTTGTATGTTACTGAGGCAAAATATGTGGGTGCTAAAATATATATATGTGGCATTAGTATGTGTAATAGAAATAATAAATCACTAAGAACAGGGTGTGAAGATACCTCCTCTTCCATTCAGAACTCAGCCCTCACCTTTAATAATTCGGATCTATAAGTCATTCGTACTAGCCATGGGGTAGCCCAGGTTTTTGCTGCCATTAGTTATAAATTAACACACATTTCCTCACCTCTCCCACGAAATTTTATTGTTCATTTATTTTCAATCGCTGTGTGTGTGTGTGTGTGTGTGTGTGTGTGTGTGTGTGTGTGTGTGTGTGTGTGTGTGTGTGTCCGTCATCTCCCTCCCTATTACCCGAAAGGAGGATGGTGGGCTGCAGGAGACGAGGGGCGGTGAGCAGTTTCATCCCGCAGTCCACTGGTTTCACATTCAGATTGGGAGAGATTTTTTTTTAGCTGAAGGGATTAGACATAGCCTTCATTAACCACCTCACAACTAAGAGATGCTTTTGAGGCTTAATGAAATCGTCTGAAGTAATAATTATAAACTGTAAATTACGTCAGCGGATTCAGTGGTTGCTTTGATGGTCCCAGGCTCATCTGAACGTGAACCCAGTGGAGTGCAGGCTGAGTTTGCCCTTGTTCAGCTCACCACCCTCGTTTGAAGGGATAGGGAGGGAGTTGAGGGACACATGTTTAACTGTGCCGCGGAACCGCCCTGTTGTATCAATGCCACCACGTGAAGGCTTCCCTCTGTCCATTCTGTCAACTTCCTTAGCTCCACACCAACCTCCTCTACCTCAAGAGAAGCCGTAGATGTAGTGGTTAGCTCATTCAGCCTGCAAGTGGGAAGACCCGAGTTTGATTCCCGTACCGGTCAGACTCATAGACAAAGTTTGCTTTCTTCTATGTCCCTATTCATCCAGCAGTACAATTGGGGATCTGGATATAAATTTAATGGTTGCGTATTTTTTTTCTAGGGGGAGATTGTGACTTAGAATAAAACTGATTGCCTGTTACCTGGAAAAAACTGATTACCTGCCTCTATGCCTCTTGTGTAGTCGTACATTTGGGGACCTGGATGTAAACTGGATGGTTGGGTGTCGTATTTTGAGGGATGATTGTGACTTGGAAAAACTGATTGCTGCCTCGGTGCCCTCGTTTTGTCGATAGGTGCTGATTCTAGACTTTCTTCTACAGATACACGCGGACTGGAGCGAGACCGACGGAGAGGTGCGGAGATTGGCTACCTGAAAACTCTTGAGCACCAGGTAAGGTATCCACAGTGTTTCTTAGATCCGTATTCTCGTCGGTAAAGGAAGCTCCCTAACACCTTTTCCTTGGCGATTTACTTTTCATACTACATCCTGCTGCTGTCCTATGTGTTGTCCATGTCTTTTAACACCAACATAGAAGGCAAAAATAACACACGAGGGATTATTAAGGAGGTACATGAAGAAATAAACCGGTAAAGAAAAGGTGCTATGGAGTCTAGTTAACCCACGAGAATACCACCCAAGGCCCGTATTTTCTCCGGTTACCTTACACCTCTTCCAAAGCGATTTATTTTATCACACCTTACTGTCCTCTTCTTTGTTACATATATCCCTCCAATATCGCCATACTCTGCATAAATAAAGCACAATAGGATATTAATCAGCCATATCCAAAAATAAATCGCTAAGGAAGAGGTGATAGGGAGCTTCCTTAATCGAAGAGAACACGAACCCAGGACTTCATCTTATTCATTCTACAACCAGACGATTTTATTCAGCTGAAGAGAAAGCCTTAGTAATACGAGGGAGGGGGATTTAGGAAGGCCATATCTAATCCCTCTAATACTGTAAATCTCTCCTAAGCTGAATGAAATCGTCTGGAGATTGCAAGAATAAAAGCAAAGATGTTACTGGGATTGAGGTTAATTATACCGTAGTGCATTAGAGAATATTGACTGTCTTAGTAACTGTGTGTGTGTGTGTGTGTGTGTGTGTGTGTGTGTGTGTGTGTGTGTGTGTGTGTGTGTGTGTGAGAGAGAGAGAGAGAGAGAGAGAGAGAGCAAATGTCTGTGTGTATGTGTGTGTGCTTGCGTGAGTGCGTGTACAGTATATATGTATGTGTCTCATTCATACACATTAACTAACAACCCTGTCTCATACCCCCACCTAGGTCTCGGGCAGGGTATGGGCGGTGGACGAGGACAAACTCTACATCGAGAACTTCACCTTCGACGGCAGGAGTCAAGGTAAGAGTGATTTCCGGCCAGGTGAGCCAAATCGTCTGAGGGAAGAGCCGTGTTGTCCTCGCAGCGCCTCTTCCATAGCGATTTATTCTGCGTATTAGAGCTATGCATTCCCTGGTGTGTCATATTGTTTTAGTATCGATGGCTTGATAGTTTTTCGTTTTTTTTTCTTTTTCGTTTTAGTGTCACGTAGTTTCCAAGAGGACATTGATGTGAGATATGCGGAATAAATCGCCAATTAAGAGGTGTTAAGATTTTTCAGAGCCACTTACGATAACAGCTTAGGTATTTAATAGGATGGAAACCGTGGAAGAATTATAGTCTCTCTCTCTCTCTCTCTCTCTCTCTCTCTCTCTCTTCTATTATTCCTTCCTCATTTCCCCCTCTCCCCTCTTCCGTCCTCCCCCCCCCCCAGCGGTTCCGAGGGGTACCGCCTTTTGTGTGCGAAGCTTTTGTCCCTCCCCTCCCCCCTCTTCTCTCTCTCTCTCTCTCTCTCTCTCTCTCTCTCTCTCTCTCTCTCTCTCTCTCTCTCTCTCTCTCTCTCTCTCTCTCACCCATTCTCCTTTCCATGCCTTCTCCTTCCATTTATTTCCTCCTTTCCTCCCCTCTCTCCCCTTCCCTTTCCCTCACCTTGGCCACCTGTCTCTTCCACCGTTTTTCTCTCCCCCTTCCCTCTCTCTCCTCCTCTCACCCCCTTTCTCCCCCTTCCCCTCCCCTTCTCTTCCCCCCTTTAGCTCAGAATCTGGTAATGGTCTCGCCTTCTCTTAACTCTTGGACCGTTTTTAAAGCCATAATGTTTTAAAGTAGCTGTGTGTGTGTGTGTGTGTGTGTGTGTGTGTTTGTGTGTGTGTGTGTGTTTGTGTGTGAGAGAGAGAGAGAGAAAGTGTGTGTGTGTATGTGTGTGTGTGTGTGTGTGTGTGTGTGTGTGTGTGTGTGTGTGTGTGTGTGTGTGTGTGTGTGTGTGTGAGAGAGAGAGACAGACAGACAGACAGACAGAAGATTTAATACGCAAAATAAATCACTAAGAAAGAGGTGTTAACATTGCTCCTAAGCCAGCGAGAACAGTGGATTTTAACTGTTCCATCGACACAACGAGGGTACTGGAGAGGGAAGCCTTCACGTGGTGGCATTGATATGAATGGGCGGCCTCACTGTCTGGCTATACATCCCTCAACTACTTCCCTATCCCCCCAAATGGATGGTTGGCTGCAGAAGGGCAATTTTTCAGCCTGGAGTCCACCGGGTTCATGTTTCAGATGAGCTTGAAGACACAGAAATAGCAGCAAAACTTAAAGGGAATGCAGCGGGACCACAACGCAGCCTAATCCGTATTCTTTTCGAGTAAGAAAGTACCCTAGTACCTCTTCCTTAGCAGTTTATTTTTTGGATATTGCTTGTTAATATCCTTTTGTACGTTACTCCCTTAAAGGCCGCCTTCGACGGCCTCCGCTCGATGTCAAGCAACAAACCAACAAGCATACAGAAATCGGATCATTATACTATGGATTATACCGTACCATTCTACTATACAATTTTAGCAGTATAAGGAGGGAGACAGGAAAGGCGAGAGAGTGATAATACAGGAAACACATCACTCTTCTCTCTTGTGTCATGCTGGTAATTTCAACGCTCAAACGGTATGCGAATGGCAGCTATTTAGATCTTCCCTAGAATAATAATAATACTGACAACAACAAGAAAACTTCCTACAGGGATATGGGAAGTTTTAACTACAAAATACATACTCTGGCTGAAGATGTAAGGAGAGGTGATGCGACAGAGATGAACCGCTACCATTGTCCTCCTCTCATCTCCTCTCATTATTCCCTGTCCTCTCCTCTCCTCCCACTTTCCTCTGTTCTCCTCTCATCTCCTCT
The DNA here is from genome assembly GCF_032717465.1 of Coenobita brevimanus. NCBI lineage: Eukaryota > Metazoa > Arthropoda > Malacostraca > Decapoda > Coenobitidae > Coenobita > Coenobita brevimanus. Next base: position 4,496,234 of record NC_136981.1, read on the forward strand.
CATATATATTAAACCTTTCTCTCCTCTCCTCTCACTACCTCCTGTCCTCCTCTCCTCTCCTCTCACGTAATCACACTAATGGAGCAGAAAGATACAGTTTAAATCACCCTGCCTTGGTCTTCTCTTTACAGTTATTACAGATGAGGCACAAGAAAGAGAGGAAAGAGAGAAAGCTGGAGAGAGAGGGAGAAGAAGAGGTGGAGGAGATGGAAGGAGAAGAGACAAGGGAGAGGGAGGGGAAGGGAGAATTTTGGGAATGAGGAGAGGGAAAGAAGGTAGAGTGAGGTAGAGAGAGAGGGGAAACTGAGAGGGAAAGAGAGGAGCTAAGGGACTGGAAGAAGGAGAGAGGGGGAAAGAGAAGTGGGAGTGGGAGAGGAAAGACTAAGGGGAAGGAAGGAAGGAAGGCAGAAAGGAGGGAAAAATTGGAGGAGTAATGGAAACTGGAAAAGAGGGAAAAAAGTAGGAAATTGGAGGGAGATGGAATGCATAGAGGAACGATTGAGGGAGACTAGAGAGATAGGAGTTGGGAGACGAACTTAGGATGGAAGGAGAATGGAGAAGAAATGAAGAGGATAAAAGGAAAAAATGAGAAATGAATGAAAAGGAAGAAAGTGGGAGAGATGAGGAGATGGGGGCTGAGTGAGGAAAGAAAAAAGCAAGGGAGAAACTGGTATGATCATTTGGAGAAGAGGAAAGGGGGATGAAAGGAGAAATGAAAAATTTAATAAAGGTAGGAGAGAGAGAGAGAGAGAGAGAGAGAGAGAGAGAGAGAGAGAGAAGAATGAAGAAGCACTCAATAGGATGAAGGGAAGAAGAAGAAAAAAATAAGCGGAATTGGAGGAAGAGAGAAAATGCATCTAGGGTAGAGAGGAGGAGGAGGGGGGAGAGGGAGAGATCGACTAGGAGAGGAGATGGGGGGGACTGGAGGAGAGGGTGAGAGGAGCTTAAGATGGGCGAAGGATGAAGACGGGAGGATCAACTCAAACAGCGTGTAAGGATTTAAGTGTAAGTCGCTTTGTCTTGGAATGTGTGGAGCGTGTGTGTGTGTGAACCATTTAGGCGAGAGAGAGAGAGAGAGAGAGAGAGAGAGAGAGAGAGAGAGGCTCATTAAAGACTTTGGTGAGCAACTTACCTTCCTCCCCCTCTCTCTCTCTCTCTCTCACACACACACACACACACACACACACACACACACACACACACACACACCATGAATAAAACGACATAAAACTGACAAAAGTGAAAAATAATGTGTCCTTAGGGTTCGCTTATTACCTGACATCCATCCATCAACATCCCCCCTTCAGGAGTGCGATGGGGGCCCGTGCTGTCGATAGGTACCATCTTAACACCTTCCATCCAGCGACTTATTTTCATTTTATCACCTTCCATCCAGCGACTTATTATCATCTTAACACCTGACTTATTATAACCTTAATACCTCCCATCCAGCGACTTATTATCATCTTAACACCTGACTTATTATAACCTTAACACCTCCCATCCAGCGACTTATTATCATCTTAACACCTGACTTATTATCAACTTAACATCTTCCATCCAGAGACTTAACATCTTAACACTTTCTATCCAGCGACTTATTATCATTTTAACACCTTCCATCCAGCTAATCATTTTTCATTTGATTGTTCCTTCCACCCAACGACTTTACTCACACGGAAAGCATTAACTGGTCAATGATTAGGGGTAGTCTACAGTAACCCTTTCAGTATCAGTGCTTTTCTATGTTATGATATGCAGAAAACTATCGTCCCATCGTGGCAGAATGAGCTATGAATTAAAGATTGTCATTATTGTCAAGGGAATGCAAGATGGTCTCCACAAAAATACACTAACCTACTTTTGTGCAAATTACAGTGATGATTAATAAACCTACAAGAACACAGGATGCCCAAATTTGTGTGTTTATTTTTGTTTCACCTTTGACCCTCATAAATCCCCGTAAATAGAGAGTGTTAGAGTTAATTTGCCTAAGGAACGATTGCATTAATTTTAAGTCGATGAAGAAATGAAGGAATGACATAAAAATGGAAAAATGTTGAAAGAAAGAAAAGAAAGAAGAAAGAAGAAACAGCAAATATAATATGTCTCCACCGTTGGTAAAAGAACCTCCCTAACGCCTCTTCCTTAGCTATTTATTATTGGATATGGCTGGTTAATATACTTTTCTACGTTGCTTATGCAGAATATGGCGATATTGGAAGGATTTATGTAACACAGAGGAGGACAGTAAGGTGCAATAAGCAAAGTAAATCGCTTAGGAAAAGGTGTTAGGGAGATTACAGGCCCTAGTTACGTTATCGTAGTGAAGAGATTATTTTCCGTGTTATCATCTTATTCACTTTCCACTCTCTTCCCCCTTCCCCTCGCTCCCTCCCCCTCCCCTCGCTCCCTCCTCCTCCCTAACTCACACACAACGCCTCTCTCTCTCTCTCTCTCTCTCTCTCTCTCTCTCTCTCTCTCTCTCTCTCTCTCTCTCTCTCTCTCTCTCTCTCTCTCTCTCATTTTTTCACTCCCTTCTATCCTTCCTCACTTCCCATACACTCACTCCTCCGTCCTTCTTTACCTCCATTCCTTCCCTTTCTTCTTCCTTCCCTCCCTCCCTTCCTCCTTCACACACCTTCCCTCCCTCCTTTCGTCTCTCCTCCCTCCCATTCTCCCTCCCTCTCTCCCCATACCTCCTCCCCTCCCTCCCCTCCCACCGAGAATGGGGGAGCCAACGCGCCGGAACGAATTGAAAGGAAAACTTGTGTGTGAGAAAGATGAGAGAGAGAGAGAGAGAGAGAGAGAGAGAGAGAGAGAGAGAGAGAGAGAGAGAGAGAGAGAGAGAACGGTATGCGTGTTTTTTTTCTAAGCAAGTTGTGTTTGATGTGATTTAAGTGCCAGTCATGCTACAAGCTTCTCTGCGCACGCACACACACACACACACACACACACACACACACACACACACACACACACACACACACACACACACACACACACACACACACACACACACACACACACAACACAACACAACACAACACAGCTCTCTCTCTCTCTCTCTCTCTCTTTCTCTCTCTCTCACACACAGCAACTTGGCCAAATCCTGTTTAGGGGGGGAGGGGGGTACTTCCTCAAACAGGGGATTACGTGGGATGAAATAGGGAGAGAGAGAACCTTAGATTTTACCAAGGACAGCAAAATTCCGACCCTCCTACCCTGCCCCTCTCTGGTTCGGAACAACTCCTTTGATATGGTCCCTGGGTACGTATTCTAAGGACCTGTAATCCCATCGGTGGAGGAGGATTCGCGGTACCTCTTCCATAGCGATTTATTTTTGCATATTTCTTCTTTATACTTGCACTTCACTCAATGTTTTTTTTTTTTTTCCAATAAATAAAATATCCACCTCAGTAAAGGTGATTTTTTTCTCAATGCGAGAAAGAAAAGGCAGTTGTAAAGGCTGCAGATTTTATCCTTTTCAAGAGAGAGAGAGAGAGAGAGAGAGAGAGAGAGAACATAACTAAATAAAATATATAAAAATCGAATACCAGATCCGTCCATTTTGAGATGCTTTTACACACTGCGTTTAAAAGACTGGAGGTCATAGGCAGTGGGAAAGACTGACTGAGAAGAGGAACGAAGAGGGGGAAGGAGCGATGGAATGAAGGGAGGAAAAATATCGAGAAAGAAAGGAACAAGAAAAAATATTATGGAAGGAAGGAGAGAACATGACTGGGCAGAGAGAAGGAAGGGAGGGAGGAAGGGAAAAATATTAAGAAGGGAGGGAGGGAGAAAGGGAAGGAGGAAAAAGTGTTGTTAGGTATGAGGGACTGAAAGAAAATATGGAGCAAGGATGAAGAAAAAGAGAAGAAAGAGGGAGGAAAGAAGGAAGAGAAGAAATATGGAAGAAGGAAGGAAGGAGGGGAAAAATGAAGAAGGGAAGGAGGGAAGAAGGGAAATTTTGGAAGAAGGATGGAGAGAAAATAAGGAGGAAGGAAAGAAGGAAACAAGGAAGGATGGAAGGAAGCAGAGAAAATATCGATGAGAGAGAGAAGATTTGGAGGACAGAGGACGGGGTGGGAAGACTGAAGGATAGAGTTACAGTACATTGGTTTCTCGTGGTTCCTTGATGATGAGGGAAGGGATGGGGGAAGTGGAGGGAGGTGGGGAGGGAGGGAAAAGTGTCAGGAAGGGAGGGAGGGTTGGGGGAGGAAGGGGAGGTTAGAGTAAGGGAAAGGGAGGGAAATGAAAAAGAAGATGTCTGAAAAGAGTAAGGGAAGGAGGGGTTAGAGAGGAAGGGATGGGAGGACGAGAGAGGAAGGGATGGGAGGACGAGAGAGGACAAGGAGGAAATAAATGGGGAGGGGGAGGTTGAAGGGAAGGATTAGGGAGGGAAGAGGGAGGAGATAGGAAGAAGTAGAGGGAGGGAAGGAGGAAAAGGTTCGGGAGGAGAGAAGGAAGGGGAGAAATTAGGGAAGGAGGAAGGTAGAAGCAGGAGCAAGAGACGTGAGAAAATTCTGCTTCTTCCTTCCCTAGTCCTTCCTGGAAAAGAAAATTACAAAAATTTATTCTCCCATTACTACCATTAATTTTTATAGATAGAACAAGAGAACTGGGAAGGATCTACGCTTTCCTAATCCGTCCTGGGAAAATACATCACGGTTACGACAAGAATTTGATCGTAAGTGTAGTTGTATATCCGGCCCCTTAGACTTATCGTAGTAAAGTGAGGGTGTGGAGGGTTTGCGATGTGGGGTGGGGTAGGGTGGGGGTTGAGGTTGGAGGTAGAAGTGGGGGAGGAATACCGGATTGTGATAAGTGGTGGGGTGGGCTGAGGGGTAGGATGTGTGATGGGGTTGGAGGATGGGTAGCGGGTAGGGATGAGGATTAGGGATGGAGATTTGGGAGGTTTTAGTGGGGGATGCTGGTGGGGTAAGGTGGAGGTGAGGAGGAGGTTCAAGGACATATCATAGTGGGTGGTGGGTGGGTGGGTGGGTGGGTGGGGTTGGGGAAGTGTGATGGGGTCGGAGATGGAGTGGTATGAAGTATGGGGGTGTGGGGTGGGAGTAGAGGTTATAGGGGTGGTACGGGTGGTGGTGAGGGGTAGGGGGTGTGGGGAGTTAGAGGTTGAATAGAGGATGGGGGTGAGGTGTAGGGGTGGTAGTGGAGGTGGGGGGTTAGGCGGGTTCTGTAGGGATTGGGGTGGGGGTGGGGAGGCGTAGAAGTTTGAGAGAGATGTATCAGGTATCAAACTCACCGTGAAGAGAGGGAGAAGGGGGGAGAGAGAGAGGAAAGGGGGGGGAGGAGGAGAGGAAGGGGGAGAGAGAGAGAGTAGGGAGGAAAGGAGGGTGGGAAAGGGAGGACATAATGAGAGGGTGAATGAATATGGAGGGAGGAAAGTTTGGAGGGATCGGCGTGAGGGGAGGGAGGAAAGGGGAGGGATATTGGAGAGTTAATGGGTGGGGAACTGAAGAGGAAGATAAAAAAGGGGGAAGTAGCATAAGAGGAAATCTGGAAGTAGAAAATAAAGAGGAAAATGATAAAGAATGGACCTCTTTTTCTTGTAATGGCCCCAGGTTCATCTAAAACGTGAACCCAGTGGACTGCAGACTGAAGTTGCCCCTCTCTTGCAGTACACCATCCTCCCACCGCCGGATAGGGAAGGAGTTACGGGACATTTGTATAACCGAACAGTTGTGCCGCCTGATTATACCGTTGCCACCACGTGAAGGCGTCCCTCTCTATCACCATATGGATCCCCAACTAAGGAACATTGGTTGAAAGGAAGCATTTTCGGTTTGCAAAATGATACATGCTTCATAAACGTCATCATCATCATCCACATCATTATCAACAGCAGCAGCAACAATAACGACAACAAGGACATCACTATCATCACTATCATCATCAACATCATCATTAAAATACCAAGGCAGGTACAAGAGAGATGAAAAAACCCGGAAGCAAAGGAGGAGTTAGAATCAAGGAGATATGAAGACGCAATACTCAGGGATGAAGGAGGTGGGGGGGTGGTAGTGCGTCTCATTAAGCCGTGCCAAGACTTACACACACACACACACACACACACACACACACACACACATGCAATCTCTCTCTCTCTCTCTCTCTCTCTCTCACACACACACACACACACACACACACACACACACA
>NC_136981.1:4509913-4519913 GCF_032717465.1 Coenobita brevimanus
TGGCTATCCCTCGACTGTAGTGGTGATTGTGGTGGTAGTTGTGGTAGTTGTGGTTGCTGAGGTTGCTGTGGTGGTTGTGGTTGATCGTTATGGTAGTTATGGTGGTTGTGGTAGTTGCGGAAGTTGCGGCACTTGTGGTGAATGGTTATCGTGGTCGTTATGGTGGTGGTTGTTGTTGATGGTGGTGGTTGTGGTGGTGGTTGTGATAGTTGTGGTTAATGGTTGTGGTGATTGTATATGATCGTTGTTTTGGTTGTGGTTGATCTTTCTGGTGCTTGTGGTAGTTGTGGTGGTGTGATATTGAGGTGGTTGTGACTTTTTATGGTTGTGGTAGGATGGGTGGTGGCAGTGGTATTAGTTGTGGATATAGTTGTTGTCGTAGTTGTGGTGTGTGTGTGTGTGTGTGTGTGTGTGTGTGTGTGTGTGTGTGTGTGTGTGTGTGTGTGTGTGTGTGTGTGTGTGTGTGTGTGTGTGTGTGTGTGTGTGTGTGTGTCCTCCTCCTGCAGCCCACCATTCTCCTTTCGGGGGTAGGGAGGGAGTTGAAAGATAGAGAGGGAGTTGAGAGACATTTGTGTAACATGGCAGTGAAGCCACCCTTTTATATCGGTGCCACCACGTGAAGGAGAGTATATATAACAATCGCATATACATAAACGAGTCAGGTATTAAAAGTCGAATATATAAAGCCAGCCAGGTATGTTTAAGAGTCGGGTATATGATTAAAATTAAGATAAGGTGAGTGGCTATAAGAATTGATAAGAAGAGCAAGTCGACTCTGTATATAAATCTAGCATAATAACTTACCCAAAAGCAAATTGAATATGTATAAGAATAATGTGAATAAAAGACCTTAAAGCAAGTTGATTATGCATAGAAATCGAGTATATGCATGTAGGAGAAGTATTTTGGTGACGTAAAAGGCGCTTGGAATATTTAAGAATCGAATCGAGGAGGATCAGGTCGACACAGAATCAGAATCAGTTATATAACAGACGTAAAAGGAAGTTGAATATGTATAAGAATCAATTATAGAATGGCATTAAAAGCAATATATAATCAACAAATCTAAAATCATGTATGAGTCCAGAATATACAGACTCAAAAAGGAGGTCGAGTATATATAAGAATCGAGTGTAAGATGAGGAAGAAGGGAAACATAAAGAACCTTTGAGTCTCACAGGGGAGAGGGAGGACAGTAGGAGAGGTGGAAAGGGAGGGAGAGAGGGAGGGGGTAGGAAGGAAGGAAGTAAACAGGAAAGAATGGAAAGAGAAGGAAAACGAAAATAAGAAGGAAAGAAAGGGGCGAACAAGATACGGAGGAAAGAAGGAAGAGGAAGGAACAAACTGAGGATACCGACAGGGGAAGGAAAAAAGAACAGAGAACAAGAGAAGGAGGAAGGAAGGATGAAAGAATGATTGAAAGAACAGAGAAGAACAAGAGGGGAGGGAAGGAAGGAATGAAGAAAAAGAATGAAAGAAAGAAAGAGGGACAAGAGAGGAAGGGAGGCTGGAAGGTGGACAATAAAATAAGAGCCTTAGGTATGATGCCGGGGGGAGGGGGGAAGGGGAGGGATTGAGGAAGGAAAAAAGGAGGAAGGGAGGGCGGGAGAGAGGGAGATGGAAGGAAGAAGGGTGGTAGGGAGAGAGGGAGGGAGGTGGACGGAAGGGGGGAAGGAGGGAGGGAGAGAGGGAGGCGAACTGAAGGAAGCAAGGAGAGAGAGAAGGAAAGTGGGGGAGGGGGCTCAGATGGGGGAAAGGGATTGAGGAGGGATGGAGGAAGAGAAGGAGGGAGGGAGGGGGAGCAGGTATGAGAGGAGGGATAGAGGAGGGACGTGGAGGTAAGACGGGGAGAGAAGTAGAGGGAAGGAGGGAGGAAGAGAGGGGGACCAGGTAGAGTGGGAGGGAGGGAGGTGGAAAGTGGAGGAGGAAATTCAGGTGAGGTGAGAGGGGTGAAAGAGGGATGTGGAGGGAAGGAAGAAGAGAAAGGAGAGTTTGTTTTTATTGATGCAAGAAAGAATATAAAAAAAGAAAGAACCCAAGACTTAGAGGCTGCAGGACGGAAAATACAAGAGGAAGATGAGGAAGAGAAGCCGATGAGATGAGAGAAGAGAGGGATAGAGATATTTAATATAGAAGGAAGAGGAACAGAAGAAAGGGAGAGAGAGAGAGAGAGAGAGAGAGAGAGAGAGAGAGAGAGAGAGAGAGAGAGAGAGAGAGAGAGAGAGAGAGAGAGAGAGAGAGAGAGAGAGAGAGACGGAATCTCCCAGAGGGCCCAGTTAGATCAGACAGAGGGGAAACAGCGTCGACAGGCTTACCAACACAAGTAATGATGCTGCTGAGAGAGAGAGAGAGAGAGAGAGAGAGAGAGAGAGAGAGAGAGAGAGAGAGAGAGAGAGAGAGAGAGAGTGGAAATATGGACAGAAAATAACAAGCATCAAATACAAAGAGATGTTCTTATAATGAACAGATAAATTCCTTCAAACCGGAGATCCTTCTTAAAATCATCCATCGGTAACAAGAAATAAAGCATAAATAAAGTCATCGTGGTGAATAGGCTAATGGGAAAAAATATATGTGGCGAGGAAAAAGAAAAAAGAAAAAAGAGAACACAGACAGACACAGACTCTCCTCATTAGAACTCAGGGATGTGTTCAAAAATATATCTTTTTTTTTTCCACAGAACTAAAAATAAATCGGACGAATCTGGCAGGGTGGCTTTGTACTGTATATAATCCTTGCTTTTTAATAGGCAGTGTTTTGTGTGTTCTTAAATATCATCTGAAAATATCGTCTTTTAATCCAAATACTCGAGACTTTGAATTGGGAGAAACTATACTTTTTTCGCCTTAGCTTGGCCCAGAATTTGGTCCCTTTGCAGCTTATTTTACTTAGTTCAGTGGCAGAAAAAAACAATATTACTGCTCTACATCCTTTCCTTGTCGCTTCTGGTAACTATCATCGTACTTTAATATTAACAACTCAGCACTGAAGATGAAGAGATGTCGATTTTAGACCAAGTTAGAGTAAAAGGACCATAGCAGAGGAGCTTTGTAGATAGATTTGGCTTTTTCATAGGCAGTGTTTCGTGTATCCTTATTGCTACTTTTTACACACAGTTGAAACTTTAATTTGGGTGAAACAGGCAGAGAAAATTTATATTGTAGGTAGTAATAGAATTATAATGAGCTGTGTCTCCTGTGTCTAATTTTTCGTTACTTTCTGCCAACACTTTAGACTTTAATTTTTCGTGACTTTCTGACAAAACTATAGACTTTGATTACTTTTTCTTGACTTTCTGCCAACACTTTAGACTTTAATTTTTCGTTACTTTCTGCCAACACTTTAGATTAATTAATTTTTCGTGACTTTCTGCCAACACTTTAGACTTTATTTTTTCGTGACTTTCTGCCAACACTTTAGACTTAAGTGATTTTTCGTGACTTTCTGCCAACACTTTAGACCTTAACTGATTTTTCGTGACTTTCTGCCAACACTTTAGACTGTAATTAATTTTTCGTGAGTTTCTGCCAATACTTTACTTAAAAAAGGGGAAACTAGCAGAGGAACTTGAGAGATAAAATTGTAACTTTAATAAACAATAGGTCTTTTTATAATTCCTTTTTGGTTATTATTTTCCCTTCTCCCTGTAACTGGCCAATATTTCTCCACTTATATACCTCTTTGTCTCCCGGTTCACTTTTTTTTTTTTTCGAGTCATTTTTCAATAGTTCTCCTACTCTTTCCTTTTCTTCTCTCTCTCTCTCTCTCTCTCTCTCTCTCTCTCTCTGTCTCTGTCTGTCTGTCTGTCTGTCTGTCTCTCTCTCTCTCTCTCTTTATTTTTTCTCCCGTCACCTGGTTCACTTTTTTTTCCTTACTCATCTGATATTTTTCCCACTTTCGTGTCTTCCCGGTTCCGATTCGTACCCATCCCAATTAATGAAAATCGGATTGGCAATATGGAATAGGCTGAATTTAATAACCCAACATGACCTTATTATCAAAGACCTTATTCTCCTCAGCTTAAAGAGCCACGAAAGCACTTCTTCGTGACTATTTCATTTCCGTATTTGCCAAGTTAATATAGTCCTCTGGGTTACTTAAGCAATTTTTGGAAATATATGAAGGAAAGAAATAATAAAAAAAGGCATAATAATTTGTTAATATGCAAAAATAAATCGCTAAGGAAGTAGTGTTGGCGTGAGTAAAGGCGAAGGTAAGTAAAAGTGCCAATGTGTGTGTGTGTGTGTGTGTGTGTGTGTGTGTGTGTGTGTGTGTGTGTGTGTGTGTGAGGGGACAGACATTCGGGTACGACGGATTGGACGGTAATGCAGCGTGAGAGAACTGCGGCGGTGGGGGGGGAGGGGGGAGGGAGAGAAGTAAGAGAGGGGAGGGGATGGAGGGAGAGAAGTAGGGTGTGAATGAAGGGAGGCAGGGAGAGACAGGAGCCGGGAGGGAGGGAGGGAGGGAGGCAGGGAGGAAAGCAAAGAGGGAGAGTGGGTGAGGGTGGAGGTAAGAAGACAGGGAGGAAGGGACGGACGCAGGGTGAGAAGGGATAGAGGAGAACGGGGAGCAAGCAGTATGAGGAAAGAGAGAGAGAGAGAGAGAGAGAGAGAGAGAGAGAGAGAGAAGAGGGGGGGGAAGACAGGATGAGGAGGGAGAGAGAAGAACAAGGAGGGGCAAGGTGAGGAAGGAAAGGAGTGCAGAAAAGGAGGCCGGGTGAGGAGAAAGAGAGAGAGAGGGAGAGAGGAAGAGATGATGGGTGAGGAGGGAGAGAGGGAAGCAAGATGGGGAAGGAGAGAGGGAGGGAGGTAGACAGAGTGAGGAGGGGGAGAGGGAGAAAGGAAGGGAAGCAGAGAGGAAAAAATGAAAATAAAAAAAGAAGATAAATATTGGATCCTACCAGCGACACGAGATTTGAGGGAGAAAGAGTATAAACTGAGGAGAGACAGCAACAGGACAACAAAGACAGCATTAGGAAAGCAAAGGCAGCATTAAGACAGCAGAATCAGCGTTAGGACAGCAGCGACAGCATGAGGGCAACAGGGAAAGCATGAGAACACAAGATGCACATTTAGCACAGCAGCGAAAGCATTAGGACAGCAGAGGTATCATTAACAGCATTTAGACAGCAAAGACGGCATTAGGACACCAAAAACAGCAGAACCAGCAACATATACCGTAAGAAAAACAGCATAGAAAGGCAGTAAAAGCAGTACGAGGAACAGCAGCATCATGCATTATAAAGGCAAAGACAGCACAAGGGGCAAGGGTAACTGCATAAAGGGACCAGAAGAAACAGAGACAGCAACGGGAACAGCAGGAGAAACAGTAGAAGGAACAGCCAGAAAAACAGCAGGAGAAGGAAGAGAGAGCCGCATAATCAATATTCCAAGAGACTGAGGGGGATTGGGTGGGATTGAGTGTTAATGTGCTCTCATCTGATGCACGGATCGACGATAGTGGCTCTCTCTCTCTCTCTCTCTCTCTCTCTCTCTCTCTCTCTCTCTCTCTCTCTCTCCATTTTCTTTTACGCGCCGGGCTGCTGTCATTCTCTCACGCAATCTCTCGCATTTTTCCCCTCCCTCACTCACTTTCACACACCCACTCTTCCGGACACTTGCTTTCATCCTCCCACTCACAGCATCTCTCTCTCTCTCTCTCTCTCTCTCTCTCTCACACACACACACACACACACACACACACACACACACACACACACACACACACACACACACAAAATCATCCCTGACAATCCTTATTTTCAACTATATTTCCATTCATTGTGTCATTCTTGGAAATTGAATCTGTGTTTCCATTGACAGTTTTCCTTTCGCCTTTTAATTTGTCGTTCACTCGCAAAAAACACGAAACCCACTCCAACTCGAGGGCATTTCACACCCACGCATGCGAATGAGTATGGGAAAATGTTTTACTCGACGTGTGTGTGTGTGTGTGTGTGTGTGTGTGTGTGTGTGTGTGTGTGTGTGTGTGTGTGTGTGTGTGTGTGTGTGTGTGCGTGCGTGCGTGTGTATGTGTAGTGTGTTTTGGTCGCCGTGTCGCTGGGTATGTAAGAGCGACACTTTTTTTTTTCTTTTTTTTTTTGAAGTAAGGAAGAAGGAACCAAAACTAGAGGCCCACATTTGTTCCCTCGAAATAAATAAATAAATAAATAAATCCAAGAGAGCAGAAACCAGATTCAAGATGCGTTCATTTTGAGATGCCTGGACACACTGCGTTTGAAAGACTGGAGGTCATAGGCAGTAGGAAATACAGGCAGAGGATGACAGGTACTCTTGTTGTTTTTGTTGCTGTTGCTATCTAAGGACAGACGACCTCTCTTTCTCTCTCTCTCTCTCTTCCTTTCCTTCATTGAACTACACAATTCTTTCCCCCGATAGCAAGAACGTGGCTCAAAACCACCAAGCGGACGTCATTTTAATTCTATTCCTTATACCTTCAGACGATTTTTGTGCCTCGGGGCTGAGATTTCGAGCAGGAGGGGTTAGATCTAGTCAAATTTAAGCCTTACAGTGTGAGAGGGATTTCTTAAGTTGAGTGAAATCATCTGGTAGCATTAACACTATACTACAAGGGGCGTATTGAGACTGAGGGGGTTATGAGTGCAGGGGTTAGCATCCTGGCTCTGCCTTATCGTAGCACCTCTTCCTTAGTGATTTATCTGACTTATTACACTTTAACATTTTCTTGTATGCTGTTTATATCGCTTTACACTGACACTGTTTGAATTAGTGACATAGAAAAGGGTACTAAGGTTTAATGGGCAAACTAAATCGCCAAGGAAGATGTGTTAGGGTATCTCCAAATCCAAGTGAAATACAACGCCAAATCTGTCCACCACCACGCAGGGTCTGCTCTTAGTGTAATCAACTTTCCCATTCTATCTCTGTTTAATTTTTCTGGCATCTGGTCAAAAAATTTCTTCAGTAGATTCAGTTCTCCCTCTTTCCCTCCTCTTTCCATGTATGCCAGTAATATCACGTCCTCCTCTTTCCCTCCTCTTTTCACTTAAGCAGTTCCTCTTCGGTAATTTTCACTTCCTCCTTTAACACTCCTATCCTCACGTATACATCTTTTCAGTATTTTCGCCTTTTCCTCTTTCCCTCCTCTTTCGTGTAAGCACCTCCTCATGCAGTATCACTTCTTCCTCTTCTACATATGCAATTCCTCTTCAGTAATTTCACCTCTTTCTCGTCCTCCCCCCCCCTCTTTCCACGTTGACAGTTTCTCATCAACAATTTCACCTCTTCCTCTTTCTTGTTTTATAACCATTTAACATGTCACTCAGTGCAGAGTCACCTGAGGGTAGTGGATGGATGATGAACTCTCCCACATATAATTAACCTCCACTAATTACCATCATCAACTTTCACACTGTTATGACTCACTCTCATCTGACTAAAACTGTCCGTCATTAGCTTAAATAGAATACTAGAGTTATCCCGTCCATTAGAGGGGTTAATTACTCTCATTACCTAGTCAACGCTCTCCCACCCGACACCATAAAGGACTTTGCTGACCTGGAACTGCCCTGTGTTACGGGCAATTAGTCCTCAGGTAAAGGTCATAATTCAGGTGAGGCCGAGTTACCTACGCCCGGCCACCCCATTCAATGGAACTGATATGGGGCAGTATTCTAGGTGGCTTTACACGTGTCGCAACACCTCTTCCTTAGCGATTTATTTTACCTGTGTCCATTTAAAGAATCTACCGGTAAATCTAATACTGATAGAGATGACATATACAGGTGTCCCACAAGATTTTTTTTTTTTTTTTTATAGGTTATTCTGACTGGGCAAAAATGGTCTCCCTCAATTTACCCCTAAGGTCATCAGTAATTATAGCTTTTAAAAGGTTGATAATGGGACCTATGTTTCGGCATTTTTGTTTATAATGTAAGGTAAAAAAATATAAAAATATAAAAAAAATAATACAATAAAAATACAAAAAAATAATACAATAAAAATTAATATATATATGTACGTGTGATTGAAAGTATGTCTGTATGTATGCATGGAAGTGTGTGTGTGTATGTGTGTGTGTGTGTGTATATATATATATATATATATATATATATATATATATATATATATATATATATATATATATATATATTATGGGTAGTTGTATATACATACCGGTATATATATCTGGCCTTAATGACCAGGGGCTTTGCTCCAATGGTCGATAGGGGGAAAAAAAAGAAAAAAAAAAAAGACCCATGTTGACAGCCTTTTCTTATCAAAATTAGCCACAGACCAACCTCGTGAAGCTTCCCAAAATAATGATAATAATAATAATAATAATAATGATAATAATAATAATAATAATAAAAACACGGGAATCTGTATAATTGTGCAAGAAAATATTAACATGTTGTATACGAGAATAAAATGTTAGGGAAGAGGTGTTGGACAGGCCATGGGGTCGTATTCTAAGAGGGCCCTGGAGATCTCGTAACACCTCTTCCTGACTGATTTATTATGCATATTACACATGAGTATCCCTCGCGTATGTTATTGGTGGAACTTTTGTGGGTTTTGAGAGAAATAACCTACAGGAGAATGATAACCCCTTCCGTCTGATGATCAATTTTTTTCCTTTTGCTACCAGACGATTATTTTCAATACAGGAAAGATATCTAACAATAATAGGGTTAACTAATGGTATATCTAATCTCTCCGGTCCGAAAAGCCTCCCTGAATCCAAATAAAATCGTCTCAGGGGGGCAGGAATAATACTAAAAATAGATAAAACTGTAATAAAAGAACTTCTCTTTGTCATCATCATTTTCCTCATGTCATTTAACCATCCTTCTCCCCTGGATTTATATTTCATTTCTACAACATACAGCCCATTTTTCTCAACCTTCCTTTCATGTCTGTTATCACCCATTCCTCCCTGTCCACCCACCTCACACTCGTAATAAACAGACCTTTCCTGCCACTCTCTCTCAATGTTTACCTTATAGCTTTCCACTCATCCTTAATTCATATCTAAACCCCTCAGTAACTCAAGCCATTATCCTCAACTTCCATGCATATTTCGTCGTCACCCACTCCTCTCTGTCCACCCACCATAACACAGACGCTCTTGTTAAACAGATTTTTCTTTCCACCTTGTCTCAGCATTTATTTTTAAGCTCTGCGCCTCTAAATTCAGACCTAAAGCCAATCTATTTTCCTCAGCCTTTCATTCACGGTCACTCACACCCACTCCTCTCCGTCCACCCACCACTACTCACACACTCCTAATAAACAGATCTTTCCTTCCATCTCCACTCAGCTTTTAATTTCCAGCTCTGTGCCTCTAAATTCATACCTAAAGTCAATCTTTTTAACCTGTCTCCCTCAGCCTTCTATTCACGTCCATCCTCACTATTCCCCATCCACCCACCACCATCACCCTCTCGTAATAAATGGACCTTTCTCACGTCACTCTCCGCCAATGCTGCTGCTGCTGCCCACTCTGCAAATAGAAGCCGCCAGAAGCCAATTGCCTCTCATATAATTCTCTTCTATTTGCCCTGCGTCCATAAGTCATTTTCTTGCCCACACAGAGAGAGACTTATTACCGCCATTTTTCCCAGGCGTCAAGAAGTGCTATTTTATTTTTTCAAGAGGGCAATACGGGTGCTTGTTTTGTCGTTTTTTGTTTTTGGGTTGTATTTTTCATCGTCACGGGAAAAATTATGATTTCTGATTTATTTCTCGTCGAGTATAATTTCTAGGCTTTGTTTTCCTAGATTAATAACAGGAAAGTAGGACGGTATGAGTTGGCATTCTGGTTGTGATTGCCTGCGTCCGTCATATGTCCTACCCCGCCCCCCCGACACCCACACCCACACGCACACGCACACCCATACGCACACACACACCTTGCCCTCCCACACACACTCTCACACACCCTTCCCTGCCTGAACACACCCTTCCGTACTCAGTTTCACGCTCCCTCCGTTGTTACCCCCACACACCCACACACA
>NC_136981.1:4524913-4684913 GCF_032717465.1 Coenobita brevimanus
AAAATACAAGGAGGACATTCGAGAGAGAGAGAGAGAGAGAGAGACGTGCTGTTTCTCCATCCTCTCAGATTTTTCCTCCCTTTCCTCCTCCATCCTCTTAAATAGGTCACAGATACCCGGCTTTCCTCCCCTCCCTCCCCGCTCTCTCCGCCCCTCTCTCACCCCTACCTTCTCCTCAGACCCTCTCCTCTTCCCTCTTCTCTTCGCATCTTCTCTCTACCCTCTTTTTCCTTCCCCTCACCTCCTCTCATCTCCTTCATTTTTCTTCTTTCTTAAATTTCCTGGTAAAAGTGAGAAGAAAGAACAAAATTGCGTCATCGTATTGAAATATTTAATCCCCTGCTGGACATCCACCCCCTATAGTATCCTCCTTCCATCCTTCCCTCCCTCCCTCCTTCCTTCCTTCTCTAATTCCTCCTCCTGCCTCACCCTCTTTCATTCCTTCCATTCTCATGTATTTTCTCCATCTTCCTGTCTCAGCTCCTACCCTCCCTCTCCCTTTCTTCCTCCCCCCTGCCTCATTCTCCTAGCTTCCTTCCTTCCTTTCATCCTTCCTTCCTTCCGTCCTTCCTTCCTTCCTTTCTTCCTTCCTTCCTTCCTTCCTTCCTCCTCCTACCTACCTCTACTTCCTCCCTATCCTGACTCTGAATAGGCTGGGTCGCTTGATGGCTATGAGAGCAATATGGTGTTTGCTCCTATACTAGACTTGGCATGGTGAGTGTGTGTGTGTGTGTGTGTGTGTGTGTGTGTGTGTGTGTGTGTGTGTGTGTGTGTGTGTGTGTGTGTGTGTGTGTGTGTGTGTGTGTGTGTGTGTGTGTGTGTGTGTGTGTGTGTGTGTGTGCACCCCGTCTAATTGATGTTGCATGCTGATAATATTATTACCCTAAAAATCAGAAAATACCCTCCTCATGACACCAAGCATTTCTGTCATACTCCTAAAGCTCTGGACAGACAGATAGACAGAGAGAGAGAGAGACAGTCAGACAGACAAATAGATAGACAGACAGACAGGTAGGTATATAGGTAAATAGATAGATAGATAGATACAGTGCTTTTTTTTTTTTACAGTGGCATGTGATAGGAGAGGGAGCAGGTGAGGCGAAGGTTGACCAGGGATTTCAGTAGTGGTGGAGGGTGAGGATGGGGGTTTGCCGGGGGTGAGGAGGGGGGGGTAAGGGAGACAGCAGGTGGTAAGGGTGAGGGGGAGGCCAACGGGGGGAGTGATGGTAGTGCATAGAGGTAGGAGTAGGTAGAGGCGGCATAAGGGATTAACCACGGGTAGGTCAGAGTGAGGCCGACAGACCTGACTCGACCAACATGGCGGCGACCCCTTTGACAGCTGTCTGACTTGGTTCCGCTGACCAGGCGCGAGTGTTTTCTTAGTTGCAAACAGAAAAAATGAGGAAGAAAGTAGGTTATGAATGGAAGGAGAAAAGAAAGTAGTTAATGAATGAAAAAAAAGGAAGCATTTAAGAACATATGGTAAAATGAAGGATGGAAGACAGATGATTTAAAATAATATACATCAGCACATTATGAAAAAAGTTTATATCTATTATTCTATATAATATTCAGCTTGACTTTACTAACTCCAGTCATATACATAATGTACACTTACAAATTATAATTCACTCTAAAGATACTCACCGGTGAAATGTAATGGATGGATCAGATTTCTTATCTCCTCTTTCTTTACACCCAAATGCGGCACAGGTGGTGGGCTTTTTTGGAGTCTTAGGTTATTTGATGGTGAGTTACAACTTAGGACAGAACGTCTCACACCCACAGCTGAACTACAACTAAAACCAGAGGTAGAATGAAGTCTACTTTGTTTCTGGCATTCTCCCTGAAGAATACCAGGTGGACACACAGCTGGAGGTATTAAAGGCTTAATAATCTCATGGCCACACCCACGGAGGTAGGATTAGAACTGTTACCTCTATGGGCACAGCCATAGAGGTAGGAATACACAGCAATCTTCTTCGTCAAGTAGGTGTTGCCGTGACCTCGACTTGACCAACATGGCCGTTTGACAGTTCTCTGGCTTCACCGGAGCCTTCTCACGCCGACTCTACCCTAATCCTACCTCTATGTGGTAGTGGGTGTAGGAGGGGAAAAGTGTACTCTGATGTGAAGGGTTTAATATAATGTATTAGTGAGGTATTAATTTCATGGGTGAATATTGGTGAAGTATAGGTATCACTGAGGAATTTGTTGATTATAGATAGATAGACAGACAGATAGATAGAGAGGCAGACAGAGAGATAGATAGATGGTTAAATAGACAGGTTAACTGATCGATAAAAAGACAGGCTGAGAGTGTATCTGAGCAATAAATGTAAAACAGAAAGAGCAGTGAACATCTCAGCTGAAGAAAATCGTCCGCCAGTACCCTGAATAAATTACTTAGGTGCATTCTTAGGAGCCTAATGGTTATTCTAGGTCATTTTTTTTAACCCTTGAATAAATTATCTCTTCTCATATGAACAAAACTGTCTGCTGTTTGCCTGAAACAATCCATGGGTGTGTTCACAGTCGCTAGAGGATTGATATAGACGATTTTTAACTCTCTTCCTTAAATCTTGGTAGCTAAATAAAATCGTATGGTCTTAGCTTGAAAAGTGGCAGGATAAAGAGAGATGAAAAGGCTGTGAAAAAGAGTAAAGAGAGGAAAGAGGAGAAGCAGAGGAAAGAGGAAAGATGGAGGAGTAGGAGAGGGGAGTGAAGAGAAGCAAAGAGAAAAGGGAAAGCAGAGAAATGAAAGCTAGAGGGAGAGGATAGTAGGGAGAAAGAGGGGAGGAAGATCAGACGACAGGGGAGAGAAAGAGGGAGTAGAAGAGAGGAGACGAGAGAAGCAGAGGAATGGAAAGAGAGAAGGAGAGTAGAGAGAAGGACAGGGGGAGGGGAACATAAAAGAGAGACAAAAAGATAGTCGTACAAAAGAGAGAGGAGGAGGAGGAGGAGGAGAAGAGGAGGAAGAAAGAATGGAGGAGGAGAGAGGAGAAAGGGGGAGGAGAAACAAAGAAATGGAAATGAATAGAGAGTCATGGAGAGGGGAGAGGAAGAGGAGGAGCAGAAGAGAGGGGAGAAAGGGAGGAGTAGAAGGGAAGGGAGAAAAGGAGAGAAGAGAGAGGGGGAGAGTGGAGAGGAGAAGAGAAGAGAACGAGAGAAGGAGAGCGAATATATAAAAGCGAGAGCAAAGAGGGAAGAGTAGAAGAAGAGCGAGAAAATGAGTAAAAATGGAAGGAAGAGAGGAAGAAAGGGAGAGGGAGAGGAGGGGAGGGGAAACAGAGGGAGGGGAGGTGGACAGACAGTGGTGGAGAGGAGACTATATCGTCATGTATCGACCTTCTCTCTCTCTCTCTCTCTCTCTCTCTCTCTCTCTCTCTCTCTCTCTCTCTCTCTCTCTCTCTCTCTCAAAAGTCTTTCATCAGCTGAATAAAATGGTCTGGGGCAGGAAGACTAAAGTGAAAATGAACGTCAGTGGATTAATTTAGGAAGAAGAAGAGGAGGAGGAGGAGGAGGAAGAGGAGGAGAAGGAGGAGGAGGAAGTGGAGGAGGAAAAGAAGAAAATGAGGAGGAGGAAGTGAAGGAGGAAAAGAAGAAGACGATGAGGAGGAGGAGGAGGAAGAGAAAATTATTTGTATAGACAGAAAGCTTTAATTAATTCCTAACTAACACGGGAGGGTCTTTATAACAGAGAGTTCAATTTTTCCAAGTCTAATTCTTCGCCTAGAATACGAGGGATAGTACAACCTGAGTGGGGTGTGCAGAGAGTCGGTACAGCAGCGCCCTGGCCGTGAGGTGCAGAGTGAGAGGGGGGGAAGAGGTGGAGGGGAAGGGGGGGAGGAGCGGGGAAGGTGGAGAGGGAGGGAGAAGTGGAGTAATCTGGGAGTGAGGGGAAGGGGGAGAGGGAGGGGGAAGAGTAAGGTGGGAGTGAGGGGAAGGGGGAGAGGGAGGGGGAAGAGTAAAGTGGGAGTGAGGGGAAGGGGAGGAGGAAGGGAGTTAGAGGAAGGGAAGAGGGGATGGGAATGAGAGGGAAGGGTGGGGGGATAGGGGTGAGGGAGTAGGGGAGAGGGGTGATGCGAGTTAGGGGAAAGGGAGAGGGAGGGGAGTGAAGGGGAAAGAGGAGAGGGGAGTGGAGGAGGGAGAAGGGAGAGAGGGAAGGGGCGTAGGGGTGAGATGAGTGGTGTACAGGGCTTAGCAATTAGGAGGTCGGGTCGAGGGATAGGTAAGGAAATGGATGGCAATAAGTAAATATAAATGTACCTGTGTTATTTATTTATTTACCTATTTATTTATTAGTGCAGATCAAATTCTCTGCTTTCCCTGGAGGGAGAGCGATAGCCAGAATTAACCAGTTCCCATGATGACGGTGTACGCATGGAAGAAGTGTGTGTGTGTGTGTGTGTGTGTGTGTGTGTGTGTGTGTGTGTGTGTGGGTGTGTGCCTGACTAAACGGCGAATGACATCTTGGTATGAGGCGATTAACCATTCCATCTCCGTGACGCTCCAGCCATTTTAGTTTTCGCCCCAGCAGACGAGCTTATTTCGAGACGGGCTTTCATTCTTTTGTTTTTCCCATAACCCCAGGATCTATAAGAGAAAGCAACACTACTCACGTATTCCCCGGGGTGTCGTAGAGATCCACTAAAAGGAACAGGAGCTGGGGATAATATTTCTTGCTTTTAAAGATTGCCAAATATAGAATTGCAAGGAACCGGAAGTTGCTTTGCTGAGGTGGCAATTGCAGAGAGCTAACACAGTCCCTTAAATCCGGATAACATTTTTTTTATGCTTCTGACACTGGACATAGATTTTTAAAAAAGCCCGTACCCTGACGCCCAGCTTTCTTCCTACGTACCATACACCTCCACATGTCACCACTTTGTCGCTAACATCCACCGTCCACAGTGAGTACAAGGACAGTCTCAAACAGGACTATAACAGAGGGGGTGTTGGTGTACTGGTCGTAGCGGGGGTGTTTTTATGAAGCTTTTGAGTCGAACTATTATGAAACTTGTACGTATTATTCTGAAAGGTTTGCTGGATTCCGAAGATCACAACACTGGATTTCAAAAGTTGTTGTTCACCTTCTCTTTATTTATCGCCAGGAGGTGTATCGATAGTCATTTCCGCGACTGTACATTCCTCTTTTTCCTTCCCCCCTTCCCTTCCCCTCTCTCTCTCGCCTACCCCTCTTTCCCCTTCCTCTCTCTTACCTCTTTCCATTTTCCTTCCCGTTCCATTCTGCCTCCATTCTTTTCTTCTTCCAGACTAAATCCCCTTAACCAATACGACCGCTCACAAGGACGGCAACATACCAATAATATTCTTAGATAAAAGGAAATTATTGCTTACGAAATTACAAGGATACCAATTTACCTATAAAATTCTTAGACAAAACGAAATTCTGGCATACGAAACTGCTTACAAGGACATCATTTTCTTCCCCATAACATTTCACTGGTAAATTATATTTCTCTTTACGAAAAACAGTATCATTATTTTTTCCCTTGTGAGTTTGATCCCTATGCGGTTCATTCTGTCAGTTCCTTCACTATAATAATGTGTTCTGTCTGTCTGTTTATCTGTCTATTTATCTATCTATCTGTCTTTATTTCTGGCTGTCTGTCTGTCTATCCATCTATCTATTCATCTGTCTGTCTGTCTCTGTCTGGGTATCTACCTGCCTATCTGTCCACTGATCTATCCATCTATCTATCTATCTATCTTTCTATCTATCTATCTATCTATCTTTCTATCTGTCTACCTGTTTATCCTTCTATCTGTGTGTGTGTGTGTGTGTGTGTGTGTGTGTGTGTGTGTGTGTGTGTGTGTGTGTGTGTGTGTGTGTGTGTGTGTGTCCGCCATTACACCTGTGTCCTCATTAGGGTATGCATGAGTGGGCTCAGGTGAGAGGGAGGGGGGAGGGAGAGAAGGAAGGGGAGGGAGGGAGAGGGAAAGAGGAAAAGGAGAAGAGGAGGGAGGGAGGGAAGGAGGAAAAAGACAGTGAGGGAAGGCAAAGGGGGAGGGGAAGGGAGGGAAGGAGAGAAGGGTGGGGTGGCAAAGGAGAAAGAGGGGGAAGAAATGGAGATAGAGGGAGGAAAAGGAGAGAGAGAGAGAGAGAGAGGGGCAAAGGAGAGAAAGAGGGGGAAAGGAATGAAAGGGAGAGATGGAGGAAAGGGGAGAGAGAGAGAGAGAGGGGGGGGGAGGTGCCAGGAGAAACTTATCCCTCCCTCACTTCATGGGATTTATTTGCCGTGTCCGAAACTTTCCCTTTTATTCAATATGTGTGTGTGTGTGTGTGTGTGTGTGTGTGTGTGTGTGTGTGTGTGTGTGTGTGTGTAATACAGTAGTGGAGAGGAAATCAATAATGTGGGTTCTGCTGCCTACCGCCTCCACTGCGCATCTCCACTGCGCATACCTCTTCCTCCTCTCTTTCCTCCACCTTCTCCTCTCTCTTCCCCTCCCCCCTAACCACCGCCACCACCTTCTCCTCCTCCTCCTCCTCCTCGTCCTCCTCCTCCTCCTCCTCCTCTTCCTCCTCCTCCTCCTCTTCCTCATCTCTTACCCTTCTCCTCCTTTTCCCCTTTTCCCTCTCTTCTTCATGCTCTTCTTCTCTCATCCACTTCCTCCTCCTCCTCTCTCTTCCACTTCCTCCTCCTCCTCTCTCATCCACTTCCTCCTCCTCCTCTCTCTTCCACTTCCTCCTCCTCCTCTCTCTTCCACTTCCTTTTCCTGCTGTCGCACTTCCACCTTCTGTTCATCGTTTCTCCCCCTCCCTCTCCATCTCCTCTCTCTTCCCCCATCTCCTCTCTTTCCCCTACTCTTCCTCACTCTTCCCCTCCTTCTGTCTTCCACCTCTACCCCGTTGTCGTCCCCCTGGTTATATATCAAAATGGGTGGCTATAATTTTGAGCTTCTGATGCCCTCGTTATCCCCCTCTTCTAACCCGGCTGGAATCGCCCCTCGCTAGCAGGAATACAGTGGGAAGAATGTATTGTGTATTTGTGTGTATTGTGTATTTGTGTGTATTGTGAATTTTGTGTATTGTGTCCCTCAAGCTTAGAAAATTGCCCCTCTCCTCTTCTAACCCATAGTTCTTTCACATTAACCTGGTCTAAATTTCCGTCCTTTTGCGATTTATTCCACCTAGCTCAGTGGCATGAAAAGACGGTGCTATGGCTCATCTTCCTTTCCGTAGCACTTCTTCATGACTAGCATCACCTTGTAGTGTTAATCCATTGTTCAGTTAGTCATGGAGGAGAGATGGCAATTATTAGGCCAGGTAAGAGTAGGAAAGGTATAGTAAAATCGTCCTAATAATTGTGAAACTCTTACATACTATTCTGGAAGGTAACCTGGATTCCAAAGACCCTATCCCTGGATTTCCTAGGTTTTCGTTCAGTGTCTCTTAGTTTATCGCCATGAAGAAGTATCGTCCTAACCCGAGGGGAATCGTCCGTCTATAGCAGAAATTAAATAGGAAGTGTATAATTATTTCTGGAACAGGTGATAAAGGTGACTGTTTGGAATTCGTAAGGTGAATAACAACAATAATAATAATGGTAATAATAATAATAATAATAATGATAATAATAATAGCTAGAACTCTGTAATTGTCCCGCGGACAGTTACTAGTCTTCGTTTCTTGCTATGACCTTGGCTTCATTGGGGAGATATGGAAATTTTTTCCTATCAGCAATGGTCCATACCAGGACACATAACCTGGGCCGTTCAGATTCCTTGTGCAGGTCGCATTGAACTCTCCAGTAGACACGACCAACGTATCTCGTTCACAACATAATACAGATATGACTTTGACATGCCCTTCCACTGCGCGTAAAGGATTTGGATTTTTTTTTTCTATCGGCAATGGCCCATGCCAGGACGCATAACCTGGGCACACCAGATTCCTTGTGCAGTCTCTGGTTCTCCTGGAATCGCCGCGAGACTCTGAGGAGGGAATAATAGCAGTAACAACGAAAACAATATTCTCCACTTATGTAATAGGTGGAGACCAAAAATAATAATAATCCGCCAGTGCCAGGAAGAAAATCTGAAGTGTGTATTCGTTTAGTAGGAGAGACCATTGTTTCTCCTAAACTGAATAAAATCGTCTCTCTCCTCTCTCAAGCTGAGTAAAATCCCCATTCCTTCTCCTAAGCTGAGAATAATCCCTCTCTCCTTCTCCTACGCTGAGTAAAATCTCCCTTCCTTCTCTCAAGCTGAGTAAAATCCCTCTCTCCTCTCGTAAGCTGAGTAAAATCCCCCTTCCTTCACCAAAGCTGAGTAAATCCCCCGACGGTACCAAGAGGAGATTAGAAGACGAGGGAATTAATGTGGACTCTTTTTACATATCTTCCCTCCTTCTGAGCTGAGAGAAATCTTCCGCCGGTAGAGGAATTAAAATTGTAAAGGAGTGATTTATCTGTTGACTAAAATCGCCCGTCCATGGTAAGAATGAATTTAGAAAAGGACGATTTATAGCCCAACCCGTTAGTGATGCAGGCTGTCTAACTCCTTCTAAGCTTCGTCCTTCTGTAGCAAGAATATAATAAGACAAGGATAGCAACGGGGACAGTCTCTTACCCCGCCCCTCTCCGAAGCAGCAAAAATAAATAAAAGAAAATGAATAAATAAATAAATAAATACAGCTAGAAAGCGGGTAGCTACATCTGAAAATCGTATTAAAGAAAAAAATCTATAAAATCTCTCTCTTAGGCTGAATAAAATCGTCCTTCCTTAACACGAATAAATTTGGAAAAAGGCCGAAGTATACCTCAAAGCGTTAGTGACTTTCCAATCCCCTCTGAGCTGAATAAAACCGTCTGCTGGTAGGATGACAAAAAGGGGACGTCCTCGTGTGTGAAGGGGATGCTAGATTTAACCCTTCCCCTCTCCCCTTAAGCTGTATAAAATCGTCTATTGAGAGCAGAAGTAATTTAGCAAAACCGTTCTGGCCACCCTTTCCCCTCAGCTCACCCCAAACCCCCACTGGTTATAAATCTAAATGGGAAAATCGTCTGAAGGTTGCGGGATTAAATCAGGATAGGAGAAGTCTATCTATTGCCAGACGTCTTAATCCCGGAAGGGGTGGCCACTAACAAATCGTCTCCATGTCGCCCTGTCCCTCGCCGTTTCACTGACCCCCCCCCCCCACATTACACCCGGGAGAAGTAATGGAGGCTAATTTTTTTTATACTTTCGTCTCATCTGAAGGAAATCGCCCGGAAGACTTAATTAGGACAGGTGGGACAGGTGCTCAGGTAATTTAAAGGGGTTTAGAGTACTTCCCTCTCCTTTAAGTGGACTAAAATCGTCTGAGAAAATCCCCCCCCTTTTTAGTCAATGATGGCGGGTGATGGAGCTCTCATAAAATCGTCCCTTGGTAATAATTATATAGATAGAAAGACTGATTGATAGATATTATAGGTAGATAGATGGATAGATATAGAAGAGAGAGAGAGAGAGAGAGAGAAATACCATGGTGAAAGATAGATTTACAAGGGGTAGATTTCTCCTACACAGCATAAACTCGTCTGGCAGGAACAAAAAGCAAGGCGTTATCATTCTCAAGGAGCTGACTTTATAATAAGTAGACGTTTCTTTCTACAACCAGACGATTTTACTCAGCTAAGGCGAACACAGAATAAAATCATCTCCAGTAAATCGTCAGTTCGATCCCTTATTCATACTCTCTCTAGACGATTTTATTCAGAGTTTTATTTTTTCAGTAGGGGTATGGTAAGGTCTCCCCCAGGCTTAATAAAATCGTCTGACCGTGGCAAAAACTGAGAGATTTAAAGTGGTATGGTGGTCAAGGGTATGAAGTGAGGGTAGGGTAAGGTAAGGGTAGGGAAGGGTAAAGGTAAGGTAAGGTAAGGGTAGGGTAAGGTAAGGGTAAGACAAGGGTAGGGTACGGTAAGGGTAGGGTAAGGTAAGGGTAGGGTAAAGTAAGGGTAGGTGAGGATAGGGTGAGGTAAAGGTAAGGTAGGGTGAGGTAAGGATAGGGTAATGTAAGTCAGTAAGGATAAGGTAAGGTAAGGGTAGGGTAGAGAATTACTAGGGAATAAAGGTAGAGCAAGGTAAGGGTAGAGGAAGGAAACAGGTGCGGCAAGGTAATGGGTTGTGGCAAGAGAGAATCATTTGGACAGGGAAAAGGGTAGGTAGGGAAAAGTAAAGGTAGGAAAATGTTAAGGCATGGAGAAGTAAGAGACAGGTAAGGGTAAAGGTAAGGAGAGGTAAGTTCAGGTAAGGGGCAGGGAAGGTAAAGGGCTGTGGGCATAGCAAAGCATTGGAGCAGGAAAGGGAAAGGGAGAGAGAGGGAAATTGAAAGGTAGGGAAACGTAAAGGCAAGAACAGGTAAGAGGTAAAGGGAAAGGCAAGGGAAAGGGTAAGGCGAGGTAAAGGGCTAGAGAGAGAGAGAGAGAGGGAATCATCACTACGAATCCTCACACCGCCACACACCGCCAACCTGTCTGCTCGGTCGATGGAGGGGAGGGGCGGGCTCTCTCTCTTCGTCGGTATCCCATTGGTCGGGGGCTCTCTCGGCCGACCAATAGAACGCGGGGGTGTATTAAGGGGCGGAGACAGCGTGGCAGGTCGTTGCATGACGTCATGGTGATAAGCCCCACCCACCTTGCGCAATGACACACACACACACACACACACACACACACACACACACACACACACACACACACACACACAGGGAGGGAGGCTGAGGTAGAGATATGGACGGAGGAGAGGGAGGGAGGGAGATGGAAGGGTTGAGAGAGAGAGAGAGAGAGAGAGAGAGAGAGAGAGTAGACAGAGAAGGGGGAGAGATGTGGAAGGGTTGTAGGGAGGGAGAGAGGTAATGTGACTGCAGAGAAGAAGAAAGAGAGCAGGGTTTGGTGAGAGAGAGAGAGAGAGAGAGAGAGAGAGAGACAGACAGACAGACAGACAGACAGACAGACAGACAGAAATTAAAGAATAGGGAGTGAGGCAGACTGGGATATTGAAGGTAGAGAGGAGGGTGAGCGAGATGGAGAA
Source organism: Coenobita brevimanus (assembly GCF_032717465.1). Classification (NCBI taxonomy): domain Eukaryota; kingdom Metazoa; phylum Arthropoda; class Malacostraca; order Decapoda; family Coenobitidae; genus Coenobita; species Coenobita brevimanus. The sequence goes on from NC_136981.1 coordinate 4,535,954, forward strand.
ATGGTGGAAAGGGAGTATTAGAGTGAAGGAGACGGAGGAAGTTGATGTAGAGAAGGAGAGAGAACAGGTAGGTGAAGGGAGAAAGGGAGATAGGAAGGTAGAGGATCTGAGGAAGGGAGGGAGGGAGGTGATGAGAGAGATGGAGAGAGACAGAGGAAATGGAGGAGGGGGAGAGAGATAAATGAATGTGGATAGTCACGAGGAAGAGTTAGCTATATCTCCATCCTCCTCCTCCTCCCCCTCCCGCACCCCCTACCATCCCCCTCCGTGGCCTAATTAAGCAGAGGAACGGTGTGGTGTTGTGCGGCGAGGTGTGGTGTGGTGTGGTATGGTGCGGTATGGTAGTGCTGTGAGGTGTGATGTGATATGGGGCAATGTGGTGTGGTGCGGTGCGGTGTGGTGTGGTGCGGTGTGGTGTGGTGTGGTGTGGTGTGGTGTGGTATGGCAGTGTTGTGTAGTGTGATGTGATGTGAGGCAATGTGGTGTGGTGTGGTGCGGTGTGGTGCGGTATGGTGTGGTCTGGTGCTGTGTGGTTTGGTGTGCAGTGCTGTGGCTTGGTGCGGTGCTGTGTAATGTAGTGTGCTGTGTTGTGCTGCGCTGCTGTGGTGGTGTGAAGCAGCCGCACAACTCACACAAACACGGCAGCAATTTCTCCCTGCGACACATTAACTGCGAGATTACGGATGGTCGATCTGCCTCTCTCTCTCACGCCCTCTACGAAATACCTCCCTCATGCTCGCGTCTAATATTCATCCCCCTCACTCCTAGACGATTTTATTCAGCTAGGAACGAGTCACGGGGGCCTGAGTGCCAATACCAATACCACTAACCCCCCAAATGATCGGAAGAAGTCTAGTAATGTATCCTAGCTTCTCCAACACGTATTAACTCTTCCGTGAGTCATAGAAATAGGAGAGCGTTAACCCTTTCACCTCGATTATTAAACGTAGATCATTTGAGGTAGAGGATAAGACCTTCGAGGGAGCAGGAGGACTGAATATGGCTATCATAATTCAGATCAGCTTTAGGGTAGGTGACCGCCCTACGCTCAGGTCTGTATTATGTATGATCGAAGCCTGGAGATAGTTTTTTTATGCGTATTGTTGCTGGTCTCCTACCCTTAACCCTTTTGATCTGATTATATATTTTATTTATTTTTGCTGTCTTCTGAGCATAGTAAAATTGACTGAAGTTAGCTGAGATTAAGGGAAACGTAGGTAATTCGCAGCTAGAGGATTTGACTGGGGGAGAGAGAGAGAGAGAGAGAGAGAGAGAGAGAGAGAGAGAGAGAGAGTGGGGGGAAGGGAGGATGTGGGGAGGGGGGGATGTTATGGGGGAGGGAGGATGTGGGGAGGGGGGAATGTTATGGGGATAAAATTCTACGGGCACTGATATCCACGTTTCACAAACAACACTTCCTGGTAGGGTGAAGAATTATACCAGCTTTTTCTATGGAGGTAAAAAACTTATGACATTTTTTTTAAATATAATGATGACCTAATGCTTCTTTCATGCCTACGTATATAGTCTGACGTTAGCCGAAATAAAATGCGTTCGAGTAGGCAGTTCGCAGCTAGAGAATGTTGGCGAAATAGGCAATGATTTTGGGATTATAAACGCAATGTATCCCAATTTCATTGCCATTGCGTTATTGATAGTGAGATGCAAAGTAATCCCTTTAGTCGAGGATTTCATTTTTCTTTGGCTACGTGGAAAGGACGGAGAATGAGAGACTGAATTGGTGGGGGAACTGGAGAGGGAGGCCGAGGATGAAATAGAGGGATGAGGTGGAGTGATGTATGAGAGAGTCGGGGTGTGAGTTGAAGGGAGGGAAACCTAATGACAAGGGCCGGGTGACATGGAGGCGACTTGTTTTTGGCTACCCCATACGTGAATTAGGCGTCTGGCTAGAGAGAGAGAGAGAGAGAGAGAGAGAGAGAGAGAGAGAGAGAGAGAGAGAGAAGACGTATTGGAAAAGAAGATATACGAAGAGAGAGAGAGAGAGTTGTGGGGGCGGGGGGGGGAGGAGAGAGGGGCGGGAAGAGAGAGAGAGGTGAGATGAGGAACAATCAGAGAGAGAGAGAGAGAGAGAGAGCGTGGAGGCGGAAGTAGGTAGGTTCCGTGTTGACGCGTTATGTAAGGACGGCTCTCTCTCTCTCTCTCTCTCTCTCTCCCTCTCTCTCATTCTTTTTCTTTCTGTTTGCTCCTTTTCCGCTGCTTCCCCTCCTCTCTCACTTTTTTCCCTCCCTCTCTTTCTCTGCCTTTCTCTCTCGTTCACTTTTTTTTTTTCCTTCTAAGTCTCTACTCTTTCTCATATCCCTCGCCCACACTTTATCTTTCTTCACTTTGGCAGATCTCTCTCTCTCTCTCTCTCTCTCTCTCTCTCTCTCTCTCTCTCTCACACACACACACACACACACACACACACACACACACACACACACACACACACACACACACAGAACTGCCATCTTGCTCGCCACTCCCCTCCCCCCCTTCCCCCCTCACTTTCGCCATTTTCTCGTATTCACTCTTGGTTGTTGTGGTAGTTGTGGTGATTGTGGTAGCTGTGGTAGTGATATGGGTGGTTGTGGTGGTTGTCGTGACTGTGGTAGCTGTGGTAGTGATGTGGGTGGTTGTGGTGGTTGTCGTGACTGTGGTAGCTGTGGTAATGATGTGGGTGGTTGTGGTAGTTGTGGTGATTGCTGTTGGTAGTGGTTGTTGTGACGATTGTGGCAGTTGTGGTAGCAGCAGCTGTGATGATGGTAGCTGTGGTGATAGTGGTAGTGGTGGTGATAGTCGTAGTGGTGGTGATAGTCGTTGTTGTGGTTATAGTGATGATGGTGGTGATAGTGACAGTTGGGGTGACAGTGGTAGTTTTGTTATTATGGGAATATTGGTGATGGTGGTAGTAGTGGTGATAGTGGTAGTAGTGGTGATAGTGGTAGTTGTGGTGATAGTGGTAGTTGTGGTGATAGTGGTAGTTGTGGTGATAGTGGTAGTAGTGGTGATAGTGGTAGTTGTGGTGATAGTGGTAGTAGTGGTGATAGTGGTAGTTGTGGTGATAGTGGTAGTTGTGGTGATAGTGGTAGTTGTGGTGTAATCGTCCCAGTGGTGTCTCTCCTAAGCTAACTAAAACTGTCAAGGCGGAACAAGAGTAAGGCAAATAAAGACATCATTTTACTGAAAGGTTAATGGATAGACTCTTTAACTCCTTTATTTAGAGGTGTCGCCCCAGAGAGAGAGAGAGAGAGAGAGAGAGAGAGGGGGGAGGAAGTAGGGTATTTGAAAGGGAAAAGGGGAATGGGAAGTGTGGTGTGTGAGGCAAGGAGCGAGGTATGGAGAAGGGGAGACGAGGGAAGAGATGTGGAGAGGAGAGGGAAGGGAAGGGAAGGGAAGGGAGGGGAGGGGAGAGGTGAGGGGAGAGGAGGGGAGGGGTGGGGAAGGGTGAAGGGAGAGAAGGGGAGGGGAGAGGAGGGAGAAATGAAGGGTAGGGAAAGGATTGGAGGGAAGTGAAGAAGGGGGTGAAAAGATGAAATAGAAATGAAGGAAGGGCAGGGAGGAAGAGGAGGGAAGTGGGTAGAGAGGAGGGTAGTAGAGCTGGGGGGATGGAAAGGGATAAGGGGAGAGGAGAGAGGAAAAGGAAAGAGAGGAGGCATCATCTGGGAAGGAAAGGAAGACAGGCAGTTAAGGAAAGAAAGGGAAGGGAAGTGAGGGAAAGGGGAGGTGAGCAGAGGCGAGAGGAAGAGAAGGACATGGGAGTAGGGGGGGTGGAGGGAAAGGAGGAAGAGGAAAGGAGGTCAGTTGAGAGAGTGGAGAGGAGGGGAGGGGAGGGGAGGGGAGGAGAGTTGAGGCGAGGGGAAAAGAAAAGGATGGGAGGAAGAGTAGGGGAGGGGGTAGAGAGGGGAAGTGAGTGAGAAGGGCAAAGAAGGGGAAAAGGAGAGGGGATGTTTTGGAATTTAGGAATAATGGGAGAGAAGGAAAGGAACTGGAAAGAGGGAAAAGGAGAATTTAGGGGTGGGTGGGGAGGGGGGCAGAGATGAGGGAAAGAGAGGGGAGATAGGGCGTCTGATTGAGGGGGAAGAGGAGGGTGGGGGGAGAGGGAAAGGGGAAATTAGAGGGGATGTGAGAAGGGACTGAGATGAGGGACTGGAAATGGAGGGGAGACGGGAGAGGGAAGTAGGGAGAGGAGAGAAGAGGTGAAGGAAAGTGAAAGGAGGTAGGACTGTCTTGGTAAGAGGAAGTGAAGGGTGAGGGGAGAGGGAAAGGGACAGAACGAGGCGAGCTGAGAGGGGACTGAAACGGGGGAGAGGAAATGGAAGAGAGGGAGAGAAGGGAAGTTGCTGAGGGGAGAAGTGGTGAAGGGAAAGAGGGGAGATAAAGCTTTTGGGTAAGGGGAAGGATAGGAAGGGTGGGAGAGAAGGGAAGTAGGATGAGGGGAGAGAAGTAGAGGTGAGGGAAAGAGAGGGGAGATAGGGTGTCTGGGTGAGGGGAAGGGAAGGCTGAGGGGAGGGGAGAGGGGAGCCGTAGTGCAGCGTTCAATAAGAGCTGCAGGCGTCGCGTTGACCTTGCTTGACCTCTCTCCTGCGCAGGTCACCACCCACCCCCTCTCACACACACACACACACACACACACACACACACACACACACACACACACACACACACACACACACACACACACACACACACACACACACCGTCATAATCCCCTCGGTATCTCAACACTTATATATACAAAGCTAACTAGTCCACACTCTCTCTCTCTCTGTCTGTCTGTCTCTCTCTCTCTATGTCTGTCTATATGTCTATCTATCTGGCTGTTTAAAATAAGAGTGTCAGACAGGTACCTAAATGACCACATAGACATAATAAACTGTTTCCTCTTATTTCTCTATTCCGTAACCTAGACTGTGGTGGTGGTGGTGGTGGTGGTGGTGGCGGCAGCAGTTGCGATTTTGGTAGTGGTTGTGGTGGGAATGGTGGTGATGGTAGCAAGGGTAGTGATGATACAAGTGGTGATGTTGGCGAGGTAGAGGTGATGGTGGTGGTAGTAGTAGTGGTGGTGATGGTGGAGTCGGTAGCCGTGGTGGTGATGATGTTGGAGCTGGTGATGGTGGTGATGGTGGAAATGGTGATGCTGAGGGTGGTGATAGTCCTTGTAATTGCTAGATCTGATTAGCCTGCCTCCAGAAAGGTCAGACATTTCCTATCACCATCACAAGCTTCAGCAAATATCATCAAAAACCCGGAAAAGGGGGGGGGGGAGACTTTCTTACACTTCTAGGCCTTCAGTTTTAACAAATAAGATCCCGAAATAAGAGCAAAGGGGTAACAAGGACCAGTATCAGCTGAAGACTCCCTGGGGTGGAGGTACAAGCTCTACTGAGTGCTCTTTTAGGATGTACTGCACTGATTATTTTCCCAGATTCATCCACTTCTCTGATAGTCTCTTCGTTGGAGGATAGTGAACTGAGAAAGAAGGGTAATTTCTGCTTGTAGTCCACTGGGTTGCAACTACTACCACTACTACTGCTACTACTACTACTACTATTGTTCTCTTGTCTTCTTTATTTTTATTATTGTTACCCCAGTCTTTACTTCTAAAAGGATGACTCGGTGTATTTATATTTTATCTTTTTTAATCGATAATTGTTTCTCTCTCTCTCTCTCTCTCTCTCTCTCTCTCTCTCTCTCTCTCTCTCTCTCTCTCCCTCTCTCTCTCTCTCATATAGCTAGAAATATGGACAAATAAACAGACAAACACACATAATATATCCTTTTGTGTCTCTTCCCCTAAATTCCACCAGGTTTTTTCCTCCTTCAACAGGTAGTCTCTCATTTATAGATAGATAGATAAGCAAACAGATAGATAGATAGATGGATAGAGATAGATAGATATACATAGAACATATCCTTTTGTCTCTCTCCCCCAAAACTCCATCAGGTAACTCCTTCGCCAACAGGTAGACAATGGCCACGTCCTCATCCCCCCAGACCTCGACCCCCCCAGAAAGAGGGTCCTTCCAGAGTTCCAGCGCCTCGCCCACCAACTCCGCTCTGGAAACATCACCATCCTGGACGCTCGCACCTTCTACATCCCCAACCTCCACTACGATGGCCTGGGACCGGATGCGTACTTCTGGGTCGGCAATGGGACGAAGCCAGATCCCAAGGGCCAGAAGATCCCGAATGAGATGGGCAGGTGAGAGGCGGGTTTTGAAGGACCACCATACTTAATTCTTTCATCCCCTTTCCTCCTTTTTCTACACTTTTTATTTTTTTATTTTGTTCGTGTGATTTCCTGTTCATTTTCATCAAGTTTTTAGAGCCCCCGTCCCCCCTTTTTTTTTGTGGAGGACTAAATGAAAGATAACAGTTTGAAAAAAGTCTCTCCCAGGTTGAATAAAATCGCTGCCATTAGTAGAGTAACTTGTAAGCAACTTCATGGTAGTCAAGGAGCTAAAACTGAGTGCGCTAAGGAAGAGGTGTTACGCATCTCCAAAGCCACCGAGAAGACGACCCTTACAGAGAAGAAAAGCACGCGATACACAACCATCACTTAACGATCAAGGTCCCTACAGGCAGAGAATCACTGAACCGAGAGTGAAGGGAATAATGGATGGGAGGTGCTGAAGAGAGGCTGATATATATATAAAGGGGTTTGCCTCTCCCCGCTCAAAGATGGAGGGAGATGAACTGAGTAGAGAGAGAGAGAGAGAAAGAGAGAGAGAGAGAGAGAGAGAGAGAGAGAGAGAGAGAGAGAGAGAGAGAGAGAGAGAGAGAGAGAGAGAGAGAGAGAGAGAGAGAGAGAAGTATGAAAGGGAGAGTATCGAGTTATAACTGTCAGAGAACATGAGGTTATAGAGAGACAGAATAAAAGACGAAGATAATAGGAAAAGAGGCACCTGACAGATAAATATAGGGACAGAGTTTGCTTTAATCCTCTCCCGACCAGCCACGAGGTCCTACGGAAGTACGAGAGAGAGAACATGGAGCTACAGCTGCCAGAGAACATGACGGTGGAGAGAGAATGAGTTAGATAGACAAGCGGAGAGAAGAAGAAAGAAAGAGAGCTAACTTCTATCCTCTTCCCACCAGCCTGGAGGTCCTGCGGAAGTACGAGGGGGAGGACATCGAGCTGCAACTCCCGGAGAACATGACGGTGTATGATATCGACTACTTGGGCGTGTGGTGCGTGACTTACAAGCATAATTTTGGGCACGTGCAGATCCCCAGGGCCGAGGACCTCTGGGTGCCCCCCGCCCTTGGACAAACCCGGATCAAGGTAGTGGATTTGAAGCTTATTTTTTTACACTTTTTTTTTTTCACCCTATTCACCTTAACTTACATCCTCATCGCCCTCACCGTGTCTTTCTCAGGCTCAGACTCACACTGGCTCACGCTAAATCAACACCCATTGTCCCTATTCGCCACACACTTTCTCATTTTCACTCACTCACATTTACTAGCCCCGTTGCCCTGCTTTCAGTCTTTCTCACTTTCTCACTCATATTCAATCACTCCATTACCCTGCTCTCAATCTTTCTCATTTTCCCGCTCTCACGCACATTTTCTCACCCTAACTTGCACCAACACCGCACATACTCTCAGGTTTCCTCTCACTTACGCACATTCACTCAAACTCACACCCCCATCGTCCCATCTCACAGTCTCTCTCACTCTCACTCCCATTATCTCATTTTAACTCACACCCTCATTGACAAGTGAAGGTACTGTATCAGCCCTCTTGCTCTCACTCGCTCACATTCATTTATCGTCACCCTAACTCACGGCCCCATAGACCTTAGCCTTTCTCACTCTCTCACTCTCACTCACATTAACTCACCCTAGCTCATATATCCCGTCATCCTATTTTCACTGTAGGTCTAAGGCTTAGGTCTTAGGATGAAGGACCTTACTAATACCTTATTTTTACACAAAGTTCCTGGAAATAGGCTACAAAAGGACAAATAAAGATCTCTGCCAAGTTTGAATGAGTGAACTATAGACACATAAAACGTAGAGATGTGATAAAATTTTAGGACAACAGGACCATTCTTTTTTCATCCTTTTTTTTTTTTTTTAAACTTAGGAATGACCGCTAATAGAATGAGGAGTCAAAATAGTCTCCCATTAATCCCCTGAAGTTAATGGGAAACTAAACTATTTGTAAACTATTTGTAAACTATTTGAGTCTTGCTTTCGGTCATTGTTTTCAGCTTAGGAGTCTGGCTTGTGATATCTGGCAGCCATGGGAGTTTGATGGGGCAAAAAGTACTGGGGCTTAATTAAGATGGAAATCGGAATAATTGGAGCCGGTTTGGTGAGAGAGAGAGAGAGAGAGAGAGAGAGAGAGAGAGAGAGAGAGAGAGAGAGAGAGTGAGAGAGAGAGAGAGAGAGAGAGAGAGAGTGAGAGAGAGAGAGAGAGAGAGAGAGAGAGAGAGAGAGAAGAGGGGGAGCGGAGACTGTAGATACCAGCTTCTTCTGTTGACAGCCTGGTAAATAATGTACTGTTAATTGACTGCCACAGAACTGAAGGATCACTTGATAGTCAGAGGAACAGTTTAGAGACAGTCTAAAATCGATGAACAAGAACTGGAGTACAAGCAGAGAAGAACAGTGTAGGACAATTAGATATTAGCCAGAAAAACGTAAGTGTGTTTCAAGTATTTACCCTTGTTCTAGTAGCTTCAGGAAATCGTCTTGCGGTAGGTTTATATTAGCCCATAATGTGTGTTAATTTAGGACAGAAGGGGTATCTATCAGCCAGCGAAAATTATCACGTTTTAGCCTGACTGATCTGCGTAACTGCGTCCATACTATACTCTTTTTACTTTAACTTGGCCTAAAATTGCCATCTCTCCATCTTGAACTCCGAGTTAGAACTATGCATTAATGCTAGAATATGATGCTAGTCACGAAGAATTACTGTCAAAGGATGTAGAGCCGTAACATCCATCTCTCCATCGTTACTGTTTAGTTGTAACATTAGATAAACATTGCAGTATGATGCTAGTCACAAAGAAGTGCTGTTGAAAAAGATGTAGAGCATTAGCAAGGTCTTATTCAGCTCTGAACTACATGGAATAAGCAGTAAGAGGACAAAACTCTGGGCCAGGTTGAGGTAAAAAGGGTAAAGTGAAAATAGTGGTCAGACTGAGGAAGAGTAGAGAGAGAGAATCAGGTAATGGGATAGTGGATCTGGTAGTCACCGAGTATTGTCCACTAAATCACATGGAATAAGCTGCAAAGGGACGAAAATTTGGGCCAAGTTAGGGTAAAATGAGTACAGTGAAAATAGTGGTCAGACTGAGGAAGAGTAGCGAGAGAGAGCATCAGGTAACAGGAATGTGGGGCTTGCTAGTCACTGAGCATGATCCGCCAGCGACAGGGCATCTTTAAGCACTCACCTACCACCCACCCTCCTCCGCCATCACACTCATCATATCGCCCATCTGTATTTATAGATTATCCACTGTAAGGATGTAAGTGGTGAGATTTTCTGTGCATTTCAGATCCTGTGTTATAATGTCATCCCAAGGTTTTCTCCCCACTGCAGTGTACTAATCTTAATCACTGTCCATTGTTCTCTCTTTCCTGTTATTATTATTATTATTATTATTATTATTATTATTATTATTATTATTATTATTATTATTATTATTATTATTATTATTACCATTCTGGGTTCTTTGTATTTTGTCTCAGGTTAATTTCCCTCCCGTCATTCACCTTGGCTGTCTTGTGTGTTAACTTTCACTTGAATGTAATTTTTATTTTGATATTTTTGAGTTCCATGATCCACAGTACCGTACTCTGAACAAAACTTCGTCCCACTCGAAGTTTTAATGTAATGTCTCTCCTGAGTTTCTGAGTGCTATCTACTGTATGTTGAAAACTTGAACTGTGAAGAGGAATGCAAAAACTAAATCACATGAGGTTGATAGAACATGCCTGGTCTGTCGTTATCGTCTCTAATTGCACTGCGTAATGTGGGATCAAATCTATCAACTGCTGTATGGGCATTTCATAAAATTTAGTAAAATACAGGGGCTTGACTTCCTCTCCACGATTTGAGTTTGAAGCATATGGTCGTAAGGTCTAGTACAGGCAGAAGGATTTTGTGGAAGCGGCCAATGCATAATAATTTTCAAAAATTGCTTCCTCCCCTGCCTAAGGCAGCGTCCACACTAAAGACTTGCTTGTGCGGGTGGAGTTGTGCATCACTGGAACCCATAAAGGTTCTCCCATGCACCCTCCTTCATCCACTGGGGCCACTTTTGGGGAGTTCAGTGGACTAAAACTCCCGCCCGCATCAACCCATGCCTGCAAGCATTTGGTGTGGATGCGACCAAACCTGCTGCAGTCAATTGATGAAGGCTTGTGAACAACTGACAGCGCTAAGGAGTCCGACATACAAAAGGGCAGCAGTGATATCCCATCATGGTTTCCCCTCCTCCCTGCTCCAAGATGGGAAGTTGTCTTTGTGTGTGCATTGAGTTCAGGTTTAGATACAATATAAATCAAAGTTGGTTGTGGCATGGCAACACTAACGCAGGGAAAGGTGCCAAGTGAAGGTCACATCCACACCAAATGCTTGTCACTGCAGGCGAGTGCGAGCTGAACTCTGCATCACTGTAATCCAAATAAGTTTTCGTTTGCACCAGCCCGTACCCACTGGAACCATTGGTTATATCAAGGTAAAGAGAATATGACGTAGTTTCACACCGGGGGAGTGGGGAGCAAAAACGTGTCTCCGTCTGCGCATGACGTCACAGATAATCCAGACTGAAGGTCTCAGCCTGGTACAAGCAGTCACTCACCTACCTGTCCTGTGATATGAGCTTCCCAGCCTATATGGATTACTTTTATTTGCATCCTAAACTGCATGCAGAGCAATTAAAAGGTTAATGCCATCTTTCCGAGATATTATGAAATATGTCTACAAGAAGACTATCTGTACCTTTTACAACAATAAATATTTCACTTCAGATTCAACTTCCTCAAATTCATTGTCCGTTTGGGTGAAGCACATGTGCATACTCGTTTCATGTCTGTTTGTATAGTACAGTGACAATGAAAAACAGCATTTATGAGAATTGGCATATAAGGTACAACTGTTTTTCTTAAATATGATACTTCAGGTATGAAACTGAAACCATCAAATCACGCGGCAGGAGTGCACAGGTGCCACATTCACGAAAGTGGATAGTCAACTGGAAAAAAAATCGAGTATAGTTCATATAAATCCATATATCTCTGCCAAAAACCTGAAGGAAAATGACAAATAGATTTCTTGGTACTGTGTAGTCAGATATTTGTTCCCTGACAACCTTATTATTATTTTTTTTTTCAAATTCAAACCCGAAGTGAACACACATTGGCACAGACAGTCCGATAAATATCCGTCACTGAGTGCCAGAAAGATGTCGATGTATGAACAAGTTCCCGCTGTGCAGGGCAGAGGGAAAGGGGAACTGGGGATGGACAGCATTGCTTCCCTTGCATAGTTCGAGCTGCTTAGTGCTTCCAGATGTACGTAAGCCTCCCTTAATCAACAGCAACAGGTAAGAGAGAGGTTAAGAGATTTTTGAAAACGCATTTTCCATTGGCCATTCGCGCATAATCCTTTGGCCTGTACTGTACAGTTCTATATTTCTAACCATACTGACTCTTACTTACCTCGTCCCATCTGGAGCAGCACCAGCCGTAGCCGACATCATATCCAAGAGTGTGTGGAGCTCATTATTTACCTCCTTGCCCTTCCGCCTTGCCTTTCTCTTCCTTTAATGTTATATCTGTGGAATGTAACCTACAGGGACACCACCTCAACAGTTAAGGACTGTGATGAACTCGGTTTAAACATTTTCATCTGTACCTCCTCCTCCTACTCCTCCTCCTTCCTCTCCTCTTACAGATCTCCATGGCTCTCTTTTGTGGTTGCTTGTGGTGCTTCACATTTTGCTCTCTTTCTTTTTCCTCTCCCCAAAAAGTCTCATGGCTTTTGTTTTGGTTTATGCTTCACATTTTAATCTATTCTCCGTCGATGAAGTTTTCATTTTACTTTTTTTTTTTTTTTAATTCACACACTTAACAGTTTTTTCTGTTCCTCCCTCTGCGAAAATCCCATGGATGTGATTTATTTGATGCATCATATCTGGTCTCTGCCGTGGTGATTTTGTTTCAAATGATGCTTTACATTTTGAACTTTTCCTCTTCCTCATCCCTTTACGTTGTCCCCTAGCCCATATTATGGTTAATGCTTCACATTTTATATTTCAACCTCCTCCTATGAAAGTACCATGGCTCTGAGTTTGATTGGCACTTTACATAGTAAGCGGTTCCTTCTTCAGTGATAGTTGCACAGCATTTTTGTTTTGGTCAGTATTTCACATTGTCAGTTTTCCTCCTACAAATTATTATGGTTTCCTCTGTTTTGGGTGACGCTTACCATTTCGCTCTCAATGGCCTCTACAAACTTTCCATACCGTATGCCTTATGTACTGGTGGACGTATTTTCACATTTGGTCACATCCTCTGATGAAAGTGCCATGGCTGTAGTTTTGAATGACGCTTCACGTTTGATTCTCCTCCTCCTCCTATGAAACTCTTGTGGCTCTTATTTGGTTGATGCTTCTCGTTTTAAGCTCTTCATCCTGTTAGAAATGTAATCTGATCTTAAGCTCTTCATCCTGTTAGAAATGTAATCTGATCTTAAGCTCTTCTCCCTCTTACAAATGTGCTATGACTTATTTTGGTTGACGTGCGTCACTTCATCTCTATACTGGACTGCATGATCCCCAGTGACACCTTACAGACGCGGCCGCTAGGTGTCTCTGCTGGCGCCGCTGGTTAAGTAGAAACAGAATACAGATTTTGTTAAGTTTATCCATTGTTATATTTTATTCTAAGTAGCTGTCATGAGTTCCTTAGGCCTGACTTGTCACTCTGAGTTGTGGCCGTTTTGTTCTCCATTATTATTTAACTTTACTGTTACTGTAAATTTTACCTGGTTTTGATATGTTTTTAGTGGATCTCTTTCACACTTACATTAGGCTAGAAGTTAAGTACCTCTAGTGAACGCTAGTAAAGAACTGGTGAAGCCAGTGTCAGTGCTCAACCCGCATAATGTTTTTAGGTTTGGGAGGGAATTTTATCAGTCCCAAGGTACAGTTCGGGTCAATATTTCCTTTCCAGTTTCGAACCTGTCAGGATCTAAAGAACATCAAACAATTCAAAAATTAACTATGCCAGGTGGAATTTCACTCAGACATATTATAATTGGCTGTAATAGTATCTCAGGAAAAATGCTAACCCTTTCAGTATGATGACCTGCTTTTGTAGTTCAATTTAAGAGTTCCCTGGCAATGAAAGAGTTACTGAAGGCTGTACCAACTCTCCAGTTCGAAAAGTCTGTCCTGAGTTGAATTAAATCTTTGGGAGATGGCAAGAATAATGATTAAATTGATGCCTCTTTGGAATGAAGAGGATAAGCCTATTGGATCCTAAGGACGTGTTCTGGTTGACGTCGGAGGCTTCCTTGCACCTCTTCCTAGCAAGAATATAACAATAGGATACATCACCAATTGAGGAGGTTATTTGCATATTACTCTGTATAATATTTCCTTTAATTTTTTCTAATGTAGACGCTGCAATACAAGATAGTAGTAACTTGTCCTCTATAAATAAAAACTGGTATGGAAGAGATGTTAGGGAGTCTTCTTGACCACTGGAACCTGGGATTCTCCTTTTTTTAATTTTATCCTTGCCATCATCTGACATTTATCCAGCTTAGGACCGAGTATTCTGGCTAGAAGGGTTAGATACAGCATTAGTAAATCCTTTCAGTATTAAAAGCCTCTCCAAAGTTGTGTTGATTTCCTGGTAGCAGCAAGAATTAGCTAAAAAGTACGTCACCCGGCTTCAAGGGATTCGCTGATGAACATATACAGGCCTTGAAAAAAACAAGATTTCTATAAGTAAAGCTGATGAGGTAAAGTCTTAGTATTGATGTCTTTATTGGTGTTAATGTCAGCGGGTTGAGCACTGTTTCCAGCTTCACGACAGCCCGAATGCACAAACAAACTTGTGATCAATTCCCTCTCGTAACTCAAAGTTTCATATGCAACAAGACGAATAAGAGACGTGGGAAGAGTCTGCACTGTCCTTTTCTTGCCCTTCTTCCAAGAACAGAACATGACAATAGCACATTATTATTTTCCTCTCGTAACGAACATTTGTTTTTGCAGAAAGATCAAGACAAACGTGAAAAATTCTATATTTTCCCTTTCCCTTGATTTCAGTGGAGTGAAATGCCCAAATGGAAGAATGATACCCACAAATGGAAATGATTTTTACTGAGTTACGGGAAACATTTGATTTTAAGTTTGTTTTACTAGAACATGCAACAGTTCCCATGGTCCTTCTTCCTGCAAAAACAAATCATAGTTACGAGGGGCAGTTGATCCTAAAGTTTGTCTGTGAATCCGGGCCCTGAGCTCCCCGTCAGAGGCAGCAGCAGCTCAGCACCGTCTTACGTGGCTTCTTTGTTCGCAGCCCCACTGGTGGTACGTGACCGAGACGGGCCAAGTAAGTTGTCAATCCCCACACGCCGTCCAGTGCGCATGCGGCTTGATAATTGTGTTTATTTTTGTTTTCATTTCCTAATTGTTTATTAATTATTTATTTTGCTAACCCATTATCTTTTGCGACAGCCCGATGTTACTACTACTACTACTTTTTCTACTTCTACTGTTGTCTGTGTGTGCACGGAGCATGCCCGCCACACGGCACATCCACCATCGTCACTCTTTGGTACTCGTAGGCTTCATTTTGGTTGCTGGTATATTATTTTTTTAAGTTTCTGTTATTTACACGCCATTGGTTGCCGGTATTTTTATATATATGTTCAGTTTATCCACACGCCTTGGTTGTCACTGGCCTCCCTCTGACCTACTACACCCCTTTGGTTGCCGACTCACTCAGCTTGAAGAGGTGGTGGAGGCGTATAGCGGAGACGACCGAGACACGTACGAGACCAGCCAGGGCGAGGACGAGATGTCTAACCCCCATTCCTCCTCCTCTTCCTCCCTCGCTGGTGCCTCGACTGACTTCGCCTCTGGTCTCCCCCCCCAGGCCGGCTCTAACACCGGGTTTGGCCCCGATTCTGACGCCAACACAAGTGGGGCCTCAACCTCACACCACCACCACCTTATAGCCCTCATCCTGCCTGCCCTCATCCTAGCTGCCCTCTCTGCCCCCCTCTCCCTTGCCAGCTGCTTCCTAGCTCTGTAACGCCCCTTCTCACCTTCCTCTCTCTCTCTCTTATTTCTTTCCCTACTTTCCTTTCAGTATCTCTTGTTGCCCACTTTCTCCTAATTCAAGTTCTTTTTCTGATACTTTCCTCACAGTCTTTCATATCTCCTGCTCTTTCTCTCATGTCGCCTTTTACTTTCCTCTCTATCACGTCTCATACTTTCTTGTCTCATTCTCTCTCTTTCTCATATCTCCCTCCCAACCTTCTCTCATGACTTACTTTTTTATCTGGACCCTATAACTTTCATTTTTTAAATCATCCCTCTGTGTTAGGGTAGGTTTGTTCTCCCATTATTGTCAAAGTGCGCAAAACAGCATTCATCAGTTCATGGGAAGCCTTCATTGACTTATTGCGGAGGCTTGGTGAATTAATCGTAGACCTAAGGATTATGTAGTTTTGGCGAAATTATATATAGATTTCGCACCGTCAGCGCAAACACGTGAAACAAATCATTCACTTCATGTAACTATAGCCTCCTAATCTGCTAACTACTGTTTTGAATGATATCATATTATTTGCCTAGCTGCGACAAGACTGCCATTTGTAAGTGGCTGAAAGGCGGTGTCCACAGCACAAATACAATAATTGTTCCTCACCACAGCATCGCACAGAACCGTGAAACAGAGACTAGGTAGATCCTCTTGTCGCAGCTAAAGCTAGATGAAATGTATAAATATCAATAAACCACTTAAGCAACTGAAAGGCTGTATAAGGTACCATTTCAAACCCTTGGCTACGATGATGTCTTACTGAAGCTTATTTTTGCTACTTCTAAACGACCGTATTCAGCTTTGGAAACGTCTCTCGTACTGAAGGGGTTACGGAAGACTGTATCCAACCCCTCCAGCACAGAAAGTCTCTCATAAGCTGGATGGAACTGTCTGGAGGTAGTAAAAGTAAACTAGAGGAGACGCCATCGTTGTAAAGGAGTTAATCTGAAGAATGAACAGCCACTATGTATGTTTCGGAGCTCCCCATATTTCTGTCAGTTAATGTGTCTTATTATTATGCTTTACTCATAGAACATTAAACAGTATTATGCTGGACTGCAAAGGATGTATAAGTCAGAGAAGATGATGTGCAAGTGAGCCAGAGTAGATGTATAGTGCGATACTCTCATAGTAATGGCCCTTTAGTGACTGACCCTATGGTGGATACATTGGGAGGGAAGGAAAACGCGGGAAAAACTCCGAATCTTCAAGTCCCTGAATGTTTGGCCTTCATAGGACTGAAGATTAGTTCCTGTGGTTCAAAACGTTTCAGAAACAAAGAACCTATGCTGGTTCAACTACAAAGAACTGAGGATAGGCTCTTTGTGGTTGGAAACGTTAGAAAAAGAACTGAAATTGCTTTGGCTACATAGAACTACGAACAGGTTCTATATAGGTAGAGAAAAGAAATGAAACTAATCAACTACACAGGACTGAGAATGGGTTACTTGGGCTTCGAAACCTAAGTGAGTCAATGAATCTGCTCTCTGTTATTTTCCTCCCACCCAGTTTAGCTACTTGGTCCTAGGAAAATAGGAAATGCTTGACTTCTTTATTTCTTTAACGTTTTGGACTTCAAGGACGGAGGATTGGTTCTATGTAGTCTGAAAAGTTAGAGAAACAAAAAGCTGAAGCTGTTTCTTTTCATTCTGCTCCCATCCAGTTTAACCATGTGGCTCCAAAGTTGATTCTCCTCTGGTCTAGGGCTCTCACACTCAATATAATCAGGAAGAATGGTTGTGGCAGTAGTGTAATAGACGCAGTGAATCAGTTTTTCTTATGTTTCAGCATCCCCCTGAAGATAGTAATTTTTTGAAGATTTAAATGACTATATACAAAGTCTGTGGTGAATCAGTTGTTTATATTTCAGCTTGCCCCTTGAAGATACTACTGCTCTAGGTATATAAAATCACTTACCCTGAAGGCACTAATGTTTTGAGCATTTCAATGAACCTACCTTGAAGATAGTAATGTTTTAAGCATTTACGTGAATAAATAATTGTGCTAATGCAAAGCCTGTGTCTCTTGATCCTTCTTTGCAAAAGCTGCTTTGTGCTGCTTTGTTATCACTGCCATTCCCCTCCCACACTACTGACATCCACTTCTCACTCATTCTTTCATTCTGCCCCCCTCCCCCCACCTACACTAACAAATGCCCCCTCGCTCACTCTTTCAATTAATCTCCTACTCTCACTCACCCTTTCAGTCAGCCATCCCTCACTCACCATTGGTCAACACACACACACACACACACACACACACACACACACACACACACACACACACACACACACACACACACACACACACACACACACACACACACACACACACACACACACACACACACACACACACACACACACACACACACACACACACACACACACACACACACACACACACACACACACACACACACACACACACACACACACACACACACACACACGCACGCACGCACGCACGCACGCACACACACACACACACACACACACACACACACACACACACACACACACACACACACACACACACACACACACACACACACACACACACACACACACACACACACACACACACACACACACACACACACCTACCAGCTCGTCCTCACTCTTTCAATGTCCCCCTCCCCGCATTTTCTTTTCAGTCCCACCTCTCAGTCAGATCCATTCTTTCGCTCATGCTACAACCACACCCACTGTGTTCTCCACCTCCCCCCACGCATTTGCTCTTTCCTCCTTAAATAATTCTTCCGTGTTTCCTCAAAATTCATTCCCTTAGTTTTTCTTAGCCAGTGTCCTAGTGTTATTTTTTTTTTTCAACATATATAATCAGAAGTAGTCCCTCCACCCCAACCCTCACCCAAATCTCATGCTACCTAAAGTCCATACTACATATTATTATTATATTTCGTTTATTTTAGTACCAAGGTTTGTCCGCCATGTTGTCCAAGTTCCTACCCTTTGTGAAAAATGTTGTAAAGCATTAAATTTTATTTGATTTAGCTTTATTGACTACCATCCCAAAGTGTGTTTTCTTATGTGTGTGTTTTATCACTACAAGCATGGCCATTTTTTAGGTATGTATACTGTATATCTGTAGTCACTGGAGGGTCGTCTTTGCATGCATCTGAAACTTTTCCTGCCGTG
Organism: Coenobita brevimanus; assembly: GCF_032717465.1. Classification (NCBI taxonomy): domain Eukaryota; kingdom Metazoa; phylum Arthropoda; class Malacostraca; order Decapoda; family Coenobitidae; genus Coenobita; species Coenobita brevimanus. The sequence goes on from NC_136981.1 coordinate 4,554,421, forward strand.
TTTAATTTTTAGCATAATATCCTCGTTCGCCTCAGAGTTTTATTATTATTATTATTATTATTATTATTATTATTATTATTATTATTATTATTATTATTATTATTATTATTATTATTATTATTATCATTATCATTATTATTATTATTATTACTAATTTTCTGCTCATGTGATTTTACTTAATGTAGTAGTTAACCCAATCCGCCTGAGGACGTCTATTTTCATTTTGCTCTACCATAGTCAAATTATTCAACTTTCCCCTCGTAGTGAAGGGGTTAGTGAAGGCTCTGTCTAACCCCTCAAGTTTTCGAAATTGAACAAAGTCGTTTAGTAATGCAAGAATAAAGAAAATAATCGTAGTAAAGAGATTAACCCGTTCAGTACGATTATATTAGGCTTAAGACCGACTTCTTGAGCTGGAGGGGTTTATTATAGCCTTCAATAAATCCTTTGTAATTATGGTGCTCCCTTAGGCTGAAGTAAATCGTCTGGGAGCTGCAAAAATTTATATATAATTGGTGTCCTTATTATGAAATTATTGACACTCCTTGTGTATATATTTTTAACTCTTTGATGAGATTGCTTTATTAATTCCCTCAAACTTAAAACTCCACTCTGATTTAATTCTTGCTACTGCGAGTCACTTTATTCAGGTTCGAAAAAAGGCCCCGTGGTGTAGAAATGAATGAAACCTGTATTTATTAACTCTACTGAAGGATTGATCTACTCCCCCTCCCCGTGGAAATGAATGAAGGCTGTATCTACGCCCTCTACTGAAAGCTTTATGTACCACCTTCCCCCCCATCCTCTTCCCCCCTTGTTCGGAAATCCTCTGAATAAAATCGTCTGGAGATAGGGAGATTATAGTGCAAAAAAAATATGCATTGAAGGGGCTTGCCACTAGAATCAGGTGTCGCCTTTTACCAGACGATTTCGTTCATCTTAAGGAGAGACATTTTCGAGTCAAAAAATTTTAAAACCCTCATTAGCCCTTTCAATAAAATCGTCTGGAGGCAGCAAGAATAACAAAAAAAAATATGTTCCCAGACTGAAGAGGATTCAAGTTAGCCATGCAGCCTTGACCTTCTCCCGTAATGAAGGGGTGTCTTAATTTCGTAACATATCTTTCTCAGCGACTTACTTTTTGCCTGAATACCCCTACCTAAACCCCTCCACCTCCTCCCGTAGTGAAGGGGTGTCTTATTTTCGTAACAGCTCTTTCTCAGCGACTTATTTTTTGCCTGTATACCCCTACTTAAACTCCTTCAGCCAGAGAAGGATATCAGTCTTTAATTCTTGGTGTTAAAAAAAGCGCCCTTGTAGTACTTAAGGGTCGTACATTTGATACTGCCCTGTCACCTTGACCTTCGACCAGTTACCCTTGGAATAGAAATACTTCATTCTTGATTGACCCTAAACCCTTCCATCAACTTTGGCTCAAACGAATCAAAACTATATGAACTAAGCCTCCCATCTGATTTTGACCTTACAGCACCTAATAATCTTGTCCACTGACTTCTCACAATACTGGTAGAATCCCTTTATCCTTGCCTTTAAATCCCTATAGATATCATTTAGGTTGATCCCGCTATGAGGCCTTGATCCCGGACCTCTTGTTCTCAAAAACAGTAGGTCAACCCCCTGGCTTATCCTCATCCCTGCCGCCATGGTGAGTCCAGATCAGATCAAGGCTGTTTTAGCCATGCCGATCACACACAGACACGGGGCACACTTTGACCTAGTCCTGAGACCTTGCCCTTTGACTGATTGTCCTCTAAATCAATAGGCTGACCCTCATCCTTTTCACCAAGTTTGGTTAAAATCGAATTAGAACTGAGTTATCTTCTTTCACACACGCGTGCGTGCATCGAGTTAAGCAGTACCCCGCTCTCGCTTCGCGAGTGCAAGTGTAAAAATACACATTGTACTTAGGTGGGTTAACCCCTTCCAATCCGATAACCTAAATTCTATTCCTGCCCGCTCCAGATCGTAGTATCACCTTAGGATAGACTTTTAAAATTCTAAGTCTTAGATACAGCCTTCATGGACTCCCCCCCTCCTCCCACAAGGTGCATGCGTCAGATGAATAAAATCGTCTGGTGTTAATTAGAACAGAATGAAAAAAGGCGTCCTCGGGCACAGTTCGTCGACCTGTATCCCATTTCTGTCTTGCATGGTGAAATATTATAATCCCCGTCTTTTATTTGCGTGTCTTGGGTTGGTCTTTTCGTCCTTGTACTTTCACCAGTGGGTTAGATTTTCCTGGAGTCCTTGCTTACTCATTCAATTTGCTATGCACCTGTGTATTGCCTTCCCCTGTCCTTGCAATTGCTTCGCCTCGGTTTTACTGCTTATCTTCCTTGCATCCTCTTCTTCTTTTGTCCCATTCTTATCCCCTTCCTTCCCCTCCTTCCTTCCTGCTGCTTCTGTTCCTCGAGTATCCTTCTTCCATCTCTCCCTCCTACCGCTTGTATTCCTCGGCACACATACTTCTCTTTCTCTGCACTCCCTTCTTCTATTCTCTCATCCTTCCTCTCTTTCGCTTCTCTTCCTTGCGCATTCTTCTTCCATTTTTCCCTCTCACCGCTTTTTATTCCTCAGCACCCGCTCCTCTTTTTCTGCACCCTATTCGCCCACTCTTTCTCTGCACCCTATTCGCCTACTCCTCTTTCTCTGCACCCAATCCGCCTGCTCCTCTTCGCCCACCCTGCCTTCCTCCTGGCTTCCGGTAAGCTAGCCAAATTAACCTCAGCCACTGCCTAAGTCGAGGGGGCCCCCTCAACCCACGGGCGTCTCCATCCACCCTACCTTCTCGCCTGCCTCGCCGCAGCCACCTGCGTCGCCGGGGTAAGTAAGGTGGAGTGGTGGACGCCGGAGGGAACGACGCAGATCCACCAGGAAGCTCCACATCTGCTGTACATTCACCTGGTCTCTAATCTCGTCAGCTTAAAGAGACTCGCTAATGTCTCTCACAGTATATTTTTGCATATTACACCTTAATGTCCTCTTCTGTATACTGATAAAAAATATTTCGGTATTATTAAAGAACATACTACATACCAGAGAATACTGGGGTGTAATATTCATTAAATCTTTAAGGTGGTAGGTGAAGTCTATATGTTAAAGAGAACACGAGTCTTATCAGCTATTGCTCATTTATCGATGCTTTTTTTTTTTTCCATTCGTGTCCTATAATACCCTCTCTCTCTCTCTCTCTCTCTCTCTCTCTCTCTCTCTCTCTCTCTCTCTCTCTCTCTCTCTCTCTCTCTCTCTCCCCTTCCCGACTCTCGCTGTTAAGTACTAGGAATATATTCTTTACTTAGGCATTGTTTCCATAGTCACGTTCATCTAGTTTAGCTTCAGAGATTAGTAGTGGAGTTCCTTACTATCCAAGAAACAGATAAATGGCTGAAGTAGTTTTATCTCCCTTACCCCCTTCAATTCGGTGACGTATTTATTTTATCATTGCTGCTACTGGACGATTTTATTCAGCTTCAGGGAGGCCTTTAGAATAGATGTACCAGGGATCTTTCTGCAGCTCAAGAAAATCGTCTTGAGGTAGCAAGAATATAAAAGGAAATACATCATCGTCTTTAAGGAGTTAATATTATCTACAGACTTTATTACTCCATCTTAATGAGCTATTTAGTTATTAGTACGATCTCACTTATACCTAAAATAACTGTTTAACTCTCTTTTTCTTTCTACGCTGCCCTCTTGGATGTTCCTGTTTCCTCGTCCCCCACGTCTTTGAACACTGATGTCTTTGATGCTGGAACGTCTGCTGTGCAATGTGATCCGTGCTGCCCCTCCACTGAAATCCACGATGTTTTACTGTTTCTCTTCATACTGTCGTTCCTGATGCTACCCCGTCCCACTGGCCACGTTTGTCGATGGTGATGTGCTGTACCGTTGCTGTTCCTGTCCCTTTACCGTTGCTATTCCTGCCGCCTCACTGCTGCTGTTCCTTTTGGTACTCCCCCACCCCTCACCTCTAACCCCACTTGCTACCCTGCTGCTCTCTCCACCCCAACCCCTTCCCGTCCTGCCCGTCACCAGCCCCACATCAGCTCCCCGGAATTTGACAACTGCCGACACCTGAGCGAGGAGCTGCAGGTGGAGTGGCAGGCGCACAAGGAGGAAGTACAAGTCCGCCTCACCGCACACATGGACGAGAACCAATATGTGGCCTTTGGTGTGTCGCCCGTCAGTGAAAGGCAAGATAGAACTCCATACTTACTCATTCCTTCGCCTACTTTAACTCACTTCCTCACTCTGACTAAAGAATTCATAGCCACTCCTAAGTCATACTCATAATATCACTCCCTCACTCCAAAGAATTCAAAGTCAGTCCAAAGTCACGCCCACTAACTCACTCCACCACTATAAAGAATTCAAAGCCAGTTCTAAGCCACACCCACTAACCCACTCCCTCACTCTGCTAAAGAATTCAAAGCCAATCCTATGTCACAACATACTATACTCTTTCCACCTTAACTTGGTCCAGATTTTCGTCTTTTTGCTGGTTATTTCATGCTGTTCAGTAGTAGAATGAGTTAGTGCTACGCCTATGCATCCTTTCCATAACACATCTTCATGACTAGTTTCATATTCTAGTGTTAATCTATTGCTACAATGCATTCAAGATGGAGAGAAGACAGTATTAGAAGTTAAAGTGAAAGGAGTAGTTTCATGCAACACTCGCCTCCCCCGCCAACAAGATAAACTAAGATAAGGGGATTATGCACATCACTGATAAATTTGCTACTCTGTTTCTTTACCGTCTGTCTTTTGGATGTCTGTCTGTCCATCTACCTACGTATCTATCCATCTATCTTCATCTGTCTGCCTCTGCCATTATGTCTTTCTATTTTTCTATCATCTGTATATCTGTCTGTCTAATCATCTCTGTGTCTCTCAATCTATCTGTATATACGGCATGCCAGCAAAGTTCTACTGGGTTTAAAAAATTTAATGCGTTTACACGACTTAACATATTGAGATAATAAGCCGTACATCTGCAGTAACCTTTATAAACTTAGCAGGTCTGTGTGTGTGTGTGTGTGTGTGTGTGTGTGTGTGTGTGTGTGTGTGTGTGTGTGTGTGTGTGTGTGTGTGTGTGTGTGTGTGTGTGTGTGTGTGTGTGTGTGTGTGTGTGTGTGTGTGTGTGTGTGTGTGTGTGTGTGTGTGTGTGTGTGTGTGTGTGTGTGTGTGTGTGTGTGTGTGTGTGTGTGTGTGTGTGTGTGTGTGTGTGTGTGTGTGTGTGTGTGTGTGTGTGTGTGTGTGTGTGTGTGTGTGTGTGTGTGTGTGTGTGTGTGTGTGTGTGTGTGTGTGTGTGTGTGTGTGTGTGTGTGTGTGTGTGTGTGTGTGTGTGTGTGTGTGTGTGTGTGTGTGTGTGTGTGTGTGTGTGTGTGTGTGTGTGTGTGTGTGTGTGTGTGTGTGTGTGTGTGTGTGTGTGTGTGTGTGTGTGTGTGTGTGTGTGTGTGTGTGTGTGTGTGTGTGTGTGTGTGTGTGTGTGTGTGTGTGTGTGTGTGTGTGTGTGTGTGTGTGTGTGTGTGTGTGTGTGTGTGTGTGTGTGTGTGTGTGTGTGTGTGTGTGTGTGTGTGTGTGTGTGTGTGTGTGTGTGTGTGTGTGTGTGTGTGTGTGTGTGTGTGTGTGTGTGTGTGTGTGTGTGTGTGTGTGTGTGTGTGTGTGTGTGTGTGTGTGTGTGTGTGTGTGTGTGTGTGTGTGTGTGTGTGTGTGTGTGTGTGTGTGTGTGTGTGTGTGTGTGTGTGTGTGTGTGTGTGTGTGTGTGTGTGTGTGTGTGTGTGTGTGTGTGTGTGTGTGTGTGTGTGTGTGTGTGTGTGTGTGTGTGTGTGTGTGTGTGTGTGTGTGTGTGTGTGTGTGTGTGTGTGTGTGTGTGTGTGTGTGTGTGTGTGTGTGTGTGTGTGTGTGTGTGTGTGTGTGTGTGTGTGTGTGTGTCACTCTCCCTTCACCATTTCCCCCACTAACCACTATTCCTCATCACAAGCTCTTCTTCCCCTACTATTTCTACCATAATCGACCCTTTCCTCCCCTTCCCCTAGACCGGAGATGCTCAACAGTGACCTGGTGGTGGCCTACTATGATCGTGATGACGGATCCTTCCACGCCATCGACTACAGTGTTACTTCAAGGTCACAGGTATGGCAGGGCAGGGCAGGGCAGGGCAGGGCACGGTAGGGTAAGGTAGGGCAGGGTAAGTCAGGGAAGAGTATAGTAACGTAGAATAGGAAAGGGTAGGGTTGGGCAGGGCAAGGAAGGACAGGGAAGGTTAGGGAAAGGTATGGTAGAGCTGGGTAGCGAAGGGGAGGATAAGGTAGTGCAGGGTAGGGCAGAGAAGGATAGGTTAAGGTAAGACAGGGAAGAGTGTGGCAGAGTAGGGAAGGGAAGGGTAAGGTCGGGTTGGACTGGGTACAGTAGGGAAGGGTCAGGTAGGGTTAGACTGGGTAGAGTAGGGAAGGGCAAGATAGGGTTAAATTGGGTAGGGCAGGGCAGACCAGGGCAAAAATGAGAGAACAGAACAGGGCAATAGTCAAATCAAATCTCTTATCTAACTAGGTTACGGATCTTCGTCGAGAGAGAGGGAGGGAGGGGGGGAAGACAAACAATAATCACACCTTTCCACCCCTTACCTCCTGGCCCAGTGTGACGGGACCCAGGGCGTGTGTCCGGACGAGAAGGTGAACGGCAGGAACGACGCCTCAGTGATCAGCGGCGAACGTAACAACGGGATCACGACCATCACGTTCAGTCGTCCCTACCAGACCAACGACCGCCTAGACCTGCCCATTTCGCGGTACCACGGAACTATTACGGTCGTGGCGGCCATAGGGCATCTCAATCCACGCAAGGAGGCCCACTTTCACGAAGAATTTGTGACGAAAGGTGAGAGAGAGAGGGGGGGGAGGGGAAGGGGGGAGAAAGTGTGTGTGTGTGTGTGTGTGTGTGTGTGTGTGTGTGTGTGTGTGTGTGTGTGTGTGTGTGAGTGTGAGTGTGTGTGTGTGTGTGTGTGTGTGTGTGTGTGTGTGTGTGTGTGTGTGTGTGTGTGTGTGTGTGTGTGCGTGCGAGAGAGAGAGAGGGGGGGGGGGAGAAAAGGGGAGACAGAAAAACAGAGACAGAGAGAGATGCTTATAACATGACAAACAAATCGCTAAATGAAAGGTGTTACGGAAATGACAGCCAACACAAACCTTGCCCTAAGAGTTTTTCTCACCTGCAGACAACGTGGTACTTGACTTCCGGGCCGTGGGAGACAACACCTGTACGCCAAGGGTCGGGGTGGAGAAGGAGGCGCCAAGATATACACCCTGGGAGCCAAGGTATTGTCTTGAGATTTTCTAAGATTGCATAAGATTCCTTAGGCTCGTGTTCTCGTAGGTTAAGGAAGCTCCCTAGCACCTATTCCTTTCCGACTTATTTTTGGATACGGCTGGTTAATATGATTTTGTACTTTATTTATGCAGGGTATGGTAATTTTAGGATTTACGTAACACAGGACGGCACGGTGTGATAAGCAAAATAAATCGCTTAGCAAGAGGTGTTAGGGAGCTTCCTTAAACGACGAGAATTCCGGCCTTAGACTTGCTTATGATTACCTGAGATGATTTTTGGTTTCAGGTGTGCTTGTGTGTAAAAAAAAAAAAAAAATCATGCTAGGTGAGGTAGTTGCTTGTTTAGATTTTTTATACTTAGGGTCAATCTTGTGGGAAATGTCAAGTAAAATAAATAAATAGATAAATGAATAAATAAACAAATGCAGCCGGATTAACTTCTTCATGCTGCGATCACTTTTTCTATTCTTTTCTTGTTACTTCCAGACATGTAGATGATCTTTGCGACAAGTGAAAATGTTGAGAGAGAGAGAGAGAGAGAGAGAGAGAGAGAGAGAGAGAGAGAGAGAGAGCTTGATCTCTTTATTTTCTCTAACATTTCCGGGTACACAGAGCTGATGATGGGTTCTGTGTAGCCAGAAATTAGAGAATACGGGGAATTCAAGCTCTAACCTGTGCCTCTCTCCCACCCAGTTTTTCTACTTCTAACATTATTATTCAGGTTAGGAGAGATTTTGAAATGGAAGGGTAAAATAAAACCACCGTTCACCTCTTCACTATAATTCCTGCCATAAGGCGAATACTTTTAACAGTCGCGTGAACGGAACAAAGATGTCACCGTAATGATGGGGTTAATCGATTTCTGACAATAATATACTGTTATGGAACCCTTTGCCTTGTTCACTCTAAACAGACGTAGAATTTCCATCTCTTCATCTTGAATGCTGTGCTGTAACAAGAGATTACACTTGAATGTGGTGCTAGTCACGAAGAATTGCCGGGGAAAGCATGTAGAGCCTTAGTATTTTCTTATTCTGCCTTTGAACTACGGGATATAGGCTACAAAAGGATGAATATCTCTGTCCAGTTAAAGTGATTTTTTTTTTTTTTTTTTTTTTTTTAAGGATTCTGCGAGCCGTCACGAATTTCACAGCCACCATCGGACCGACGGGGGGAGAGAGAGGCTACTCCGCCACCACCAGTAAGTACCTCTCAGTGCCATACTCCTGGCAGCATTGTGGGCTTCGTAACACATTTTTCTTAGCTATTTATCATATTTTTTGTAAAGATGATGCTCTCATTTGTGGTATGTATCTTTAGTGTCGACATAGCTTGCTTCATTTGTGTACAAAAAAAATAAAAATGTGTAAAAATGGAAAATATATCGTGGTGGAAGAGGTGCCACCATCTCCCGTGCCAGCGAGAATACGGGTCTTGGCTCTCCTTTATCTGTGTCCCTTTTTATCCAGTAGTATTGATGGGGAAATAAACACTAATATGCAGTTCGATGTTGCGATGAATTTCGTTTTGAATACAGTCGATTTGAAATGTTGATACGCAAAACAATATCTTTAGGCTTGTTACTTAATAAAGGCAGATTATTTGTCTTGGCTTAACACTCTTTTCGTAAAACTCTTCTACTCAAGATACATGATATGGTAACGTTAGAACCAGAGCTTCATTTCAAGCCTGACTCCTTAATTGCCAAAGGCGTCTCTAAAACTAAATTTAATTGTCAGAATGTAGCCTCAGTAGAAAAAGTCTCGTTCTAATTGCTTTTACACCTCTGACCCTTTGAAATATGTTGCTCCGTCTGCCTTTACATACATCATCACTTCTCCATCTCTCCCCACGTTAACAAGATATCTGGTGCGCCTACGTCGTACTGCTGCATCTGGCCTCACTTTCTCGTATATCACTTCCCCACCTCTCCTCACCCCCTTTCCAGGCCCGTCCTTACCTCATCCTCTCCTCCCATGCGCGCCAAGCTCCGCCCGTCTCGCCAACGTATAGCCTCTCCCCTTCTCACCTGGCCTTGCCCTTCCCACCTACGCACCACACCTCTACCGGCCACACCCAGTCCCGCCTCACATCTTGCCAGACCATACCCAGCTCCGCCCTCTCGAACATACACCCCCACGCCTCTCACGGCCACACCCAACTCCGCCTACTCGCACCCCCCACACCCCACACCTCTCTCGGCCACACCCATTCCCGGCCTCACACCTTGCTAGACCACACCCAACTCCGCCCTCACGCACCCACCCCCCAGACACCCCCACACGTCTCTCGGCCACACCCAGCTCCGCCAACTCTCACCCCCCCACCCCACTCTTTCTGGCTACACCCATTCGCGCCCCACACCTATCCAGTCCTACACCTTTCCAGACCACACCCAGCTCCAACTTCTCTCAACCATCCAGCCCTCCCTCCCCCCAACCTTTCCGGCTACACGCAGTCCCGCCTTCTCACACCCAGCCACACCCCTTCATACCTATCCCCGCCTGCTCTTGTCACACTTGGTTTCCCCTACCGATATAGACAAGCGAATACACACATGCGCGCGCGTCTCTGAGTCCTCCACACCCACGTATTTATACTTCCTCGGCTGTCATTTGCTTTACTCTTTTTCTCAGATTGTTTTACTATCATTACACACACACACACACACACACACACACACACACACACACACACACTCATCTCCCCCGCAGCCTTTTCCTCTGCTGTCATCTTTCTTTTGCTGTGCTGTAATTTTCCATTTGTTTTACCATCATTCAATCATACTAATGTTGCTGTGTGTTGTTGTTTCTACTCTTCTTTCAGCTAAAATTCCTCCCATCCAATCACATATCTCAAATCTGCACACTAAAAGCAGCAACACCACTATAACACACCACACCACACTAAACATCACACACCATACACAGTACTTCACTACAGTACGATACACTACATCACACTAATCTATGTCACTGTAAGAACACTGTACAAATCATGCCATTGTACCACATCACACATACACATCTCAGAACCTGCGTCACCACACCACACCACCCACACAAACAGTCAGACCTCACAACCCACACTACACCACACCACATATCTTCACACCACATCTCACCGCACAACGCCACACCACATTTCTCCACACCACACATCTCATGCCGCACAACACCACGCCACACCATATTTCATTACACAATACATCTCACAACACACCACACCAGACAACCCACACCACCACACAACCCACACCATATTACGCCATCACACCACACCACACTACACCACAGCTCACCACACAACCAACACCATCACACCACGCCACACAACCAACACCACCACACCACCACATAACACATATAGCCACTTCCATCCTTGCTACATTTATTAGGTTAAGAAGGTTGTTACAGTAAACGTTGGCTTAAACTGTGTGTGTGTGTGTGTGTGTGTGTGTGTGTGTGTGTGTGTGTGTGTGTGTGTGTGTGTGTGTGTGTGTGTGTGTGTGTGTGTGTGTGTGTGTGTGTTCTACTAATCCTTCTCATCTGTCTGTATGTTTTTCCTTTCTCATTTGTTTCCCATTATGCGTCTCTCTCTCTCTCTCTCTCTCTCTCTCTCTCTCTCTCTCTACCTGTCTATCTATCTATCTATCTGTGTATACCTATTAACCACAATTTCCCTTCACACAGAGAAATCCTTCTGGAAAATAGCGTGGTGGATCAATGGCAAGCTAATCCCTGAGATCTTTGTGGAGCGCGGCCAGACCTACTACTTCAAGGTCTTCGGAGGAAACGACCCACTCAACACGGCCAGGTGAGGATGAGGCTGTGGTGGGATTTTGATTATACATAGAGCCTAGAGCAATCCAATGAGCCACGTTTCCATTCACTCATCATTCAAGTGTCCGGAATCCTGGCTCAGTCTGATACGCCAAAAACTTTCGCCACATTCTGTATCTTCACATAAACGCATCCAATATAGTCAATCCGGACGCTGTCACGTTAAAAAGCGGTGCCAAATCCCTGATCATGCACTTCTTCTCACAACTTTCATCCAGCCAGCTCGACCTCTTGTCAGTTAAGAAAAAAATACGGGCTTGTCTTATTCTTGGTTATAAAAGTGTTAATCACACACACTTAATTTTAGCAAGTTAGCTCAGCCAATCTGATTATTCCCCCACCTTGCTTCAGACCTTCTGATTGCTGGTGGTCTGTAAATGTGTGAACCTATTTCTTCTCCCTCTTAATACTACTGCGACATTAATATAAAGCTAGCCATAAAATTAATTATCTTCTCCTTCTGCTACAGTTACCATCCATTCTACATCACTGACTCTCCTGTTGGCGGCTTTAGCGAGAAGACACGTGAAGAGCAAGAGAAAGAGACCATATATGCTGGTGTCACCTTCTCCAAAATGGGCATGCCTGAAGCCACAGCTGGTGAGTGGGCATCCCCTACCTGCCCTGCACCCCCACATACTTTCTCACCCCCAACATACTATCCTACTTTCCTGCATCTCAACATACTGCCCCACGCCCCACATATGGTTCCACATTACGCATACTGTTCCACATGTCACTGTCCTGCCCATAACCTCCCATACTTCCCCACCTTCCCACACTGCACATACTGTCCTATAACACATATAGTGTCAGTGCACACCACATCTCAAATCCCACATACTTTACTGTCCCACACGCTTCATAGGGTTCTACTATTCCACATCTCACACACATTCCACACCACCTAATGCAATTCCACACTCACACCACCCATCCTGATCCATACTGCACGCGCTATGTCATACCCTACACACCGTCTTGAAGATAATGTACTATGTTGAAATTATTAAAGTGCAGTTATGAGTATGTGCGGATGCCAGTAAGTCCATGGCCTTAAAATAATAGTCAAGGTGATCAAGAGGTAAAAATGGCAGTTGTTTTAAATAATTCCTTTACTGCATTTGCCAATCTGTGTTAACGACAATAGAGTAGGCAACAAGTAATATCTTAAAAGTAATATTCAGCATAGTCATCAAATAGCACTGCACTTTTTTTACATGATTATTCTTTTAATGCAGTTTGGAATTGTGTTTAAGTTACAACAAAGTCCAGGGAACAGCTTAGAAGTTGTGTTATCAAGAGAAAGTATTTTAGTAGTTTTAATATACAATACGTCTTTTAAAACAGTTGGGAGCCTTTGAGAGTGGCAGGTTGAAAGTAATATTGAATGTGATTAAGAGACAGCATTGCACTTGTAAATATTTTTTTATGCAGTTGGGAGTTTGTGCAAGTGGCAACACATGGGTAAAGATACCTGGGAAAGCAGCGACACCTTCGAGGATTACACCGTGACGTTGTACCTTGACTGCAAAGACAACAAAGTACCTGGTTCCCTTGTGTGGACGGTGGATGAAGACACGCCCGACCTTGTGTACTACCAGGTAATTTACACACACACACACACACACACACACACACACACACACACACACACACACACACACACACACACACACACACACACACACACACACAAACACACACACACACACACACACACACACACACACACACACACACACACACACACACACACACACACACACACACACACACACACACACACACACACACACACACACACACACACACACACACACACACACACACACACACACACACACACACACACACACACACACACACACACACACACACACACACACACACACACACACACACACACACACACACACACACACACACACACACACACACACACACACACACACACACACACACACACACACACACACACACACACACACACACACACACACACACACACACACACACACACACACACACACACACACACACACACACACACACACACACACACACACACACACACACACACACACACACACACACACACACACACACACACACACACACACACACACACACACACACACACACACACACACACACACACACACACACACACACACACACACACACACACACACACACACACACACACACACACTTGGCAGTTAATTATCAGGTAAAATATTAAATTATATATTGTCTTAAAGTATCAGAAGTTTTGCACAGTCTGTAAAAATGTAGCTTTCTTTAGATTTTTGGTTATCTTGCTTAATTATCTGGGAACGACTTTCTAGTGACGTTTTCCTGGATTCGGAGATCTGCAGCATATAGCATCATTATTGTATATATGTGTCAATTACGTTCTTCCAGTCTGCAGAGGCAACCGGGGCTATTGTAGAATGTATAATAGATGGAATGATTCCCTTCATCTGAGAGGATGCAACATCCTACTGGTGTTATGTTAATGGCGCATAATCTAAGAGACTGATAAATACTGCTAGTGTTTAAGGCTCAGATCTGTGATGTGATGATGATGATGATATATGATCATGAGGGTCAGTGTTTACCAGCAAGATGTCGGAGGTGGTCTCAACACTGACCAGTAGGGTGGAATAAGTAGGAAAACTCCATTAGAATTTCAGTGGCCCTGAGGCAGATCATGCATGAGACTGGTTATTGCCAGATCTCATGATTATGGGCTAATGGTGAGGGACTGAGCAGTGTTAGCAGTGGTGGAGGCAATAGTGGGTTGGTTCTGACCTGCCAAGGGCTGGACCGCACTTCTACGATCTTCCACCTGTAAGCAAAGCTACATTTCCAAGTGACTGAATAGGCGCGAGGAACAAATGCATCCTTGAATGAGTGGACAAAAGATCACTAAAGGCTATGAAAGTGTTGGGTCGTGAGAATAAGAAGCGTGCAACCAGGCCGCATCTGTACCTGGAGGCGTAAGTGGCACAAGTTCTCGTGAAGATTATCTTGCGGGAGGAGAAGACTGTCTTGCTAGGAGGGTTGAGATTGTTCTATACATACTTTGATGATGAGTATATAACAGCGCCATCCGGACCTCCATGAGATAAAGAGGTTGCAATTTTCTGTTAAGCTGACATATAAACCTTCACCTTTTTAACCACACAGATGGCAGTACTTATCAGTGGTTATCACTGCCAGTCACACAGAGTTCATTATTTTGAAAATGACAGTCCTTTTGGATAATGAGGTGATATTTTAGAGTTAAAAATTGTATTATATTTTCATTAACGCATTACTAATATAGATGTTTATATTACCTGTAAAATGTTGCAGTGCTACAGACATCCAAACATGGGCTGGAAGATACACGTCGTCAACAATGGCTACAAGTCCAGAAGGGAAGGTGGCAACGGTGGAAGCTGCCTATCCTCGCTCCATCCCCTGCACCTCCTCCTCCTACACCTCCTGCTCCTCCACGTCTCCTCCTCTTCTCTCCTGCCGGCGCTCAGATGAAACTCTCACCCGCCCGTAGTCGCTTCCTGATCCCTCCACCGCCATCCCCCTTGCGCTACCACCACCACCACCACCACCACTACCACTACCACTACCCAGAGATGACATGTTGCTCCTGTCTAATGTCCGCATTTTTAGTCGCTTTGGTGATCGCGTAATGCCTGGTCTTTGGCGATTTATTTTTGTCTGTTAGTAATTTTCATCCTTTTTGACAACGCTACGAAAGCAAGGGAAATCAATATTAGAAATCTATTTATAAGAAAGCCAGAGAAATTTAAGGTGTAATTGTCGGAATAAATCGCTAAGGAAAAGGCGTTACGAAATCTTCAAAGCCACTCAGGATAGGACCCCAAGTACGGTATATATATAAATGTGAGGCTCTTGGAGAATGCCAGAGATTTATTTTGTACTTCAGAGGAGTGTGATGTAAATAGTTGATTTTGTGACATACGAGATGAGTGTTCTTTCTAAATAACGTAATTAATGCACAAGGTTTCTTTCTCTCCCTCCCTCTCTCTCTCTCTCTCTCTCTCTCTCTCTCTCTCAAACGTAGATGTCAGAGCGGTCTTGTTTTCGCGCGTTGTTGTAAGCGGATGGGGCTCCTACGTCTCATCACAAAAATGCTTCTATTGTATTGTATATATATAGGAAATTTTATCTTTAAGTGTGTTTATAAAGTCTGCAAAACCTATATAAGTTCTCAGTGAGCAGTTCCAACACAACCCAACTTAGTCTGAATAATCTAACTATGGTATATAGATTTTTTGGTACTTGTGTGTGTGTGTGTGTGTGTGTGTGTGTGTGTGTGTGTGTGTGTGTGTGTGTGTGTGTGTGTGTGTGTGTGTGTGTGTGTGTGTGTGTGTGTGTGTGTGTGTGTGTGTGTGGAATACAGAACAGCAAATATTAAATTGGTTTCCTTTATGTCTGTACCCTTTTTTCTCTAACTTGGCCTAAAATTACCATCTCTCCATGTTCAGTGCTAAGTTGTAACAATGGACTAACATTAGAATATTATCCTAGTCACGAGGAAGTGCTATGAAAAGGAGGTAGAGGTGCAGTATGGTCTTCTGCTACTAGGCAATGAAAAAATGAGCTACAAGAGGTCGGAAATCTGGGCCAGGTTAGAGTGAAAAGAGTATAGTAAGCCAGTCAGTATTAGACTAAAAAAAAAATAAAGCAATTAGCAATAATCATTTACCTAAGAAAGCTCAAGCATTCTGTAGGATAATTTGGTAGATTATGAAATGTACTGAGGAGTGAGTAAGGCTGTAGTCTCGTAGGTAAGGAAGCTCCCTAACACCTGTTCCTAGGCGATATATTTTGCTTATTACTTCTAGCTCTCCTCCCCTGGGTCATTTAAATCTTTCAAATACCGTCATACTCATCACAAATAGCATACAAAGTGATATCAACTAGCCGTATCCAAAATAAATCGCTAAGGATGAGGTGCTAGGGAGCTTCCTTAACCGACGAGAATACAGACCTAAGAGTCCCACTATTGCTCTAAGTCTCACAGTACCCCCCTTGGGTTTTATAGAGCCAAATAGAGTCAAATTATAGAATGGTCACACGGCACTCTAAAGAAGTGTGTGTGTGTGTGTACTGTAGGTAAGAAGAGGTTTGTTGTAGACTTGATGCGTGTAAACTACAGATACATTAACATGGATTCCTTAACTCATTATTTTCCCTCCTGCACCGTATGTATTTCTAGTTAACATCATCCATCTTTTTAATCAGTTGCAGAGTTGCCTTGTGTTATTTATATATTTCTTGTTATCTGTGATTCGGTTACATTTAATGGTACTATCTTATGGACCTCTGTCTTACTGTGCACGTATCATCTAGCGAGTGAATTCTTTTTAGACTATTTCTCATTTATGTCATCATACTAACATTGCTTATTGTCCAGTCTCTATATCATTACTGTTACCATACTTATAAGCTGTTGGCGTGATACCGAACAAAAATCTTATAATACAGGTAATTTTCTTTAGTATATACTGGAAATTTTAAGTTATTTTTAATTGTCATTGTCTCAGGCTGGTTAGGAACTGGTCTCTTATTTTTTTATGCATTTATATACAGTATGGTTATGGAAAGTGGAAACAAGCATACATATTCATTTTAAAGTGTTCAAGACTGTGAGTATGCCGCCTGTGTATTTTGTATTTAGTATGTAACAGTATACCACGATTTTTATTACTGTATAGGCTATAAACTTAAATTCTTCCTCTCATAGATATTGCAGAAATTAATTGTCCTAAGTCAAGCATTTTACACAACTCTCCCCCCCCCCTCAGAGCAGTATCTTCCCTCTCCCCCCTGGAGCAGCATCTTCCCCCCAAAGCAACATTTCCCCCCCCCAGAGCAACATTTCCCCCTCCAAAGCAACATCCCCCCCCCTAGAGCGACGTTTCCCCTTCCAAAGCAACATTCCCCCCTTAGAGCAACATTTCCCCCTCCCAAAGCAACATCTCACCCCCATTCCCAGAGCAACATCCTTCCCCCAGGCCATTGGTGTTGATAAAAGCCACGTAGTTGTACCTCTCACCACCACATGTAGTTAGACAGAACCTTACTCCTAATTCCACTTGCCTTCGTCGTGAGTAGGTGGTTAATTTCGATTTAGCCACCCAGCCAAGACAACAGCATACCAATAGCTTTTCTTATCAAACTAAAAAGTGCATCACCCAGGAACCAGCTGGCATCATGGTTTCTTATCCCAAGCTAACAATATGCAGATACAGCTCTGCGGAACAGCTAACTGATCTCTAAATAGAACACATCAGAAAACCAATTACATTCTAGCTAACTGATTCCTAGGATATACTGGGATACATGGAGGACACTGATCGAAATTTCTGCCATAAGCTATCGATATAATGGGAAAGAATGTTGACTCTAGCTGGTGAATGGATGGTGCACTTAACTTAGGTCTATTCTCTATTAATTCCTTAACAGTATCCTGGAATTCAAACTACAAGTTGGGCTGTTTTTTAATTGTATATGTGGATAGTCCCTGTACATTTCATGCATTGATTCTACGATAGTCCAGGCTAGGTTAACTATTCTGATACTATTTTTGTAGCTTAGCCTCAGTACTGTGTCCACTGTGCATGGCATGTTATCAGTTAGTTTTTCAGTGTAGAGTGTTGACTATTATTTCAAAAGTTTGTTGTGAATCTATGAATTTTATATTGCTGTGATTATATATATACATACACATAAAATATATATATACATAAACTTATATAAGGGGCATGGGCCAGTCACCAACTATAAGGATGTTGTGGACTAATTCTCCCTAGCCTCGGGTCCCTAACTCCTCAGAGGAAGCTGTATGGGATGTGGCTGTTTTTTACCGTTATATATATTTAATGTATTGTGGATAAGAGTGTAAAGTTTATGAAGCCCTTTGATCCTCCTTAAGGCTTTCCCAGACGGAGGCCTTTTTCTCCCCTCACGAACACTGCGGCGATCCAAGCGGCAGTTAACAACATAATCAATATGGATTCCAGTAGTTTATTAGGGAATTCTGAACGGCAGCGCAGTCACGGATTCCAAGTCCAATTAGATCAAATTCCAAGTAATGGGATCTGTTGTTACTGTTACTGTTATTATTATTATTATTATTTTTTTTACAACAACAACAACTCCTCCTCCTCCTCCTCCTCCTCCTCCTCCTCCTCCTCCTCCTACCACTACTACTACTACAACTACTACGACTACTACTATTCACTGCAAATGCTGTACTTCTGCATATGCTAAATATCATTATGTTACACTTTAATCTACTGTTTGTCCGTACATTTGCCAAAGTAAGTATCTGGTGCATCAAGTAATAGGCATAGAACCGTATTAAAAAAGAAAATATTAAAACTATATTCTTATGGCAAGTATATGATTACAGTACTTTGGTATTTGTTTCTAAATTTGGGTCTGGATTACTTTGGATAATGGTTATTTGGATTTTGGATACTCCGCTGTGTCTGAAAAGGATGACATATTACAGTACGGGGAACACTGGAAATCTGAATTTTAAATCAAATATTACATCACTGGGGGTGCTGGATAATCTATCGGTCTGTACTCTGTTGTTTATAAGTGGTGCATTTGTAGGACTCGTATTGAGCAGGTTTTGTGAAATTCCATTAACCCTTAAACTGTGATGCTTGACGCTATGCAGGGTTACTTGCAGGTTGGGGTCTCGTATAAACAAGAGGTACAGCCACGTTTATAAGTAGGGATACACACCTGATAGCGCTGTCTGTCGTATGTCCATTGCCGGTGGGATATCGAAATATATCACATTTTGCCTCGTACGTTGATAACCAGTGCACTAGGTAGTAAGCGAAATAGTTCCACATCCCACAAGCACAGGACACTGGAGTAGGCATTTCCTGTAGGTGAGTAGCCTTACATATGAATGCGGCTCCACCATAAAATGTGCACAGAATCCCTGGAGATGGTTATGTGAGTTACATTCTTTCCCTGCTTGAGATTCTCCATTTTGAAGACATAACTATTTGGCTCCAGTAATATCATATAATGCCCGAAAATGACACCGTTTGAACCTACCTAGGACATCCTTCAGAAGTTATCTTGGTAACGCTGGTAACCTTGGCATCCTTCACACCTAGTTTTGACATTCTTTTCACCTCTTTAAAAAGGTTTTAAAAACTTTTCAGTACACGCAGTGTTCAAGAATATGAGAAGGTACCAGTCATAATATCTACAGAAAAAAAATAAATAAATTGTTCAGTCTATCAAAACTAGAGTGAAAGTTCAAACCAATCTTTGCCTAAAAGAAGCCATATAACCATTACCTGAAAACTGGTATACATTTTATTATACAAGTTTATCCTACTATACAAGAGAGAGAAGTATGGGAGAGTGAAATCCTGGTTATTGTGCTAATCCAAATGAAAGACGTATGAGAGAAATCCAACTTTGAGAGTATTTTTGAACCAAATTTTAGTATGATTACGGTCTGTATGCACTTCTTACATCAGCAGCTTATAAGTGCAGGAATGATATATGTATAAGCAGCCCTATAGAGAAATTACATACTATATTGTCAGCCAGTATATGAGCTAAGATGTCATCGTGTATTACCAGTGAACTCCAACTCTGTTTTATGTCAGCCTTCCCCGCCCTGGAGCTCTCTGGCCCGGGTGTGGTTTTACTGTGGCGATCCATGTGGGTCTTCTGGAGGAGCGAGTAGTCCAAATGACCCATATGACCTAGATTATGGTGTCTGTCTGTGTGTATGTGAAGGGTGAGTGAATGAGAGTGTGGACATGCTGTTCATTAGGTCTCCTCCTATTAGTTTTTTTCTTGCTGTCTGGCCCTATCTCGCCCCATACTTAGGTGGGAAACAGAGGTCGGCATGATGATAATGAGTGATAATGTGTGTGTTCGTGTGTGCGTATAAGTTGATCTTCATGGTGCCAGTGGTTGTCTTCTTGGTTCTTGTGCTCAGGTTGTCCTCGTAGTCTGTGTAGTCTGTGTACACCCGGGCCTCACCACGCCCCACAAGTTTCGCCTCATTTGGCCTTGTGTTCTTGTCAGTTAAGGAGACTCCAAAGCAGTGGTGTAGCCAGAGGGGTTTGGCCTCCCTAGTGACCATCCCTAATTTCCAGGGGAATACCTCCTGATCCCCTGATGAGGTTTCCTTGGGCCACCCAATAATTGAGCTTGGCCAACCCTTGGTCACCCCATTTAAGAATCCTAGCTACGCCCCTGCCCCCCAAGCACCTCTTCTTTACCAGTTTCTCTGTCTGGTGCACTAGAACTTTTCGTATCATGTTAATGCAATCTACGTCGATATAATAATGTTACAGACATACGGATAACGAGATGTAATATGGAAAACAAATAATTAAGAAAGAGGTGCAAAAAAGCCTCCTAAGCTGAGGGAAATATGGCGCCAAGTGACCAGCGACAGCAGCAGCAACAACAGCATTCATTTGGTCACCTGCTCATGGGCGGATCTAAGGATGTTGTCCATACTGCCCAGGAAATACCCCGATTTATCGTACTGATATTAGTAAACATTGCTTTACAGACGGGATGGTAGGATGGAGTGGATAGATACAAGAAAGAGGGAGGAGGTGAGTTGGACGAAAGACAGTCAACTGGCAGAGGACAGAGCGACATGGAGGTGATTTGTCTGCGGTCACCCTTTACGAGTTTAAGGCGTCTGGCTATAAATATTGTAGATAGACAGACTTTACATAAAGCCATTGCATCTTTGATGGGACATTATGTTAATTTCTCCCACACAGATAAGATACAAATGATCCTTGACTTACAAACGTTACTTGCTCGGCTTTGATAAGTAAGTTGGAAAAAACATAAGGGCAACTTCTCATAAATATTGCCGGCTCCACCTCTGCTGCTGTGTGTTGTCTTTGACATATGATCAGTCTGGCTATCTGCCACTCTTCTAACTTTTGAACTGTGTGGCAGGTAATTCAGGCATCGCAATGGTCTGTGTAGTCTGTTGCGGCAGATAATACAGACGTCATTTTGGTCTGTGTGGTCTGCGTGGGTGGAGAAGCTCAGTGGTGTTTGTACCTCGTTACCTCGTAGAAACATTTTTTGTCTAGATGTCAACAAATGTCCTGTCAGGAGTGGTACTGTAGGTTAGGTTTTTTGTAGAGCTCATACTTATAGCCTAAGGATGAACTGATATATAAATTGAGACTTTTTCCTCAAACTGGGTTAAAGCGGATTTAGTGCCACCACAAGGGCGAGTTCCAAGTACGATATTTTGGGAAAAAATAGGTGTAATTGGGCTTTGTAAATTTCTAATTGCTGCCTCATTAACATCTCGTTTTTGGAACTTAGATATTAAAATTTCTATCAATATTCATTATTTTAAAACCTCAGTAAGTATGCAATCAGATAGCCATAGCGTATTTCATGGAGGGAAGGCCGTCCTTGTGGGTGCTATCAGGAAGGGGACTTCAGATAAGAGAAGACGGGAAATTTACTGTACAGTCTTCAGAATAAATGTCAACCGTGTACTAGCATTACATTACATCTGAACACACGTAGCACAGTGATATGTTGGAGTATCATAAGAGATCACTATGTGTTTCACTCTATACGCTGGAGTGCATGGACTGTGCTGTAATAATGAATAGAGCTTAATAACTTCCTAATTCTTCTGCGCAGGTGTAGTCGACTTGATGTTTCAGACCCACGTTTCTTTTCTTATATGTTTGCATCGTTTTTGCATGTCACCTGAAGTCCCTTTCTAGAGCAAGTTTTTTATCTTCGTCAAAAAAATAACAGACCATTTAGTTGCAGATGATATGTGATAACTGAGTGTGTGTGTGTGTGTGTGTGTGTGTGTGTGTGTGTGTGTGTGTGTGTGTGTGTGTTTCCCCCAACCAGTGTTTTAAAAATGGCTTGTTGTCCAGCATTTTCAAACTACTACAGTATTATTAAGGATGTGGAATATTTTTTATGACCAAGTCAACTAGCGTAAGTGTACAGTAATCATTCTCTCCCTTTGGTTTTCATTGGTGAGCTTGACTTTGTATAGTAACGTCTGATGATGAGTGATAACATTAAGAGTAGTTTGTATTACCACTTAATTTCTAGCATTAATATCTAGAGAGGAAAAAAAAAAGTGTATGTGATATATAATTACCATAATGCCAGTGAGGCCGTAAGTGAATGATCATTTTTTCTGTCACATCATACTAGGCATATAAGTTGAACAGGTGTACATAAAGATACTAATCCTGGTGTAAAAACTTCAACCATACATTGATGATAACAGTGTGTGTGTGGATATTGTAGCTGTGTCTCAACTTATGGATACTCCCAGTGTTTTCAGTTGACAAGCTTTTCTGTGTACGATTCAGAAAATACATTAAGGGTCACCATCATTCATAACTTTGTCACGAAAGGGGAAACTAAGAGTGAGGAAGGTGTAATACATTTTGTTAAACTATACTGTATTGTTAGATTTAATGTGTATATCAGAAAAGTGTCCATGATGTGGCTAGACTCGGTGAAGCACAAAACCATAAGTTACAGTTTATCACAAAGATATATTTCTCTTGCTTAATATTAAACACTATCGCAATCTGATGTTTTCCTTCCACCATTTGGGAGGTTTCTTCCTTTTTTTGTATCTGTCCAAGCTTCAATGTATTCTTTAATAGTTTTTAGTTGATAATCTTTTAATTCCAAGACTCGTGTTAATCTGACCAGTGGCGAACCCTAACAGTGTCCCATTTAGAGCTGACAATTGTTGGGTATATGTTGTATTTTTGGAAGGTTTTGCTAGACATGAGGTGCTCAGGAACACTTATTATTCTCAATATAGTTTTTTGTCAAACTCTTTGCTTCGTGTTACCTTCTCTGGCTTGAGTGGAGAGTATAACAGAGGAGGTCGGTGTCTGCGTGAGGGTAGATGGATTTTATGAAGCAACAGAGAAAAGGGGACTAGACCTCGTAGATCATTATTTCGTTTTTTCTTCTACATTTCTTTTCAATGTACTGCCGTATATGATGCTTTGTGATTCTTCCATGCCTGATTTTTTATACAGCATATGTACTTCAACTTTAGAAAACACTGTATAAGTACTAAAAACAGTAATTAGCCAACTCCTACACCCCTGACATTGTGAAAAAGATAAAATTCAAAAAAACAATTACCTGAATGTGTCTGTCATGGAAAATCTTTTTTGGGGAATAATATCATGCTTGTTAAAATATGTCTTTTATTTTGTATTTGCCGTATCGCAATTCTGTGGGGTATATGCATAAATTTGTCAGTTTTTATTTTATCAT
Source organism: Coenobita brevimanus (assembly GCF_032717465.1). NCBI lineage: Eukaryota > Metazoa > Arthropoda > Malacostraca > Decapoda > Coenobitidae > Coenobita > Coenobita brevimanus. Next base: position 4,577,969 of record NC_136981.1, read on the forward strand.
TGGTATTAAAAACAGCTTATACATCACACAACCATATTCATTAATTGTAAACAGAAAAAAATGTATTGGGAATAACAAAGAGATCCAAATATTTGAAATACTTTTATCAGTAGTAAAAGTGTACGTTCATTATGGATATACATTACTGCATTATGTGGATGTACAGAACTGCATTATATACTTCACATTATTAAACAGTTGTAACAAATTTTTCAGGATGTAGCACAATTTAAGTAAATTTAACAAACAAACTATCTCTACAAGGAAAAGATGGTCGAAAAGAACTGTGGTAAACTAAGTCACAGGTTTATACTGGGACATCAGGAGGAAGGAATAGACAGTAACAAAAAATATCATAACTTCTAAATATTTACAAAAACTTGGAACCATTAAGACTGTAAAATGCACAACAGTAGATTGCCCCTCGCCTCATATGTCCCGAGTGAGATTTCTGTTTAACAAAAGAAAATGTCTGCTTTCTCTGACAAATATAAGACAAGAAATAAGTTTGGTTAGCATACAGTGTTTCTGAAAAATAAATGTCTACATTATTTAATGATGTGATTTTTATATTAACCTCATATAAACACTGACCCTCATTTAAAGAACAATCTATTTACTTATTTATCTATCTTTTTATAATTAAACTGTCTGCCTGTCTATCTGCCTCTATCTGTCTACCTGTCTTTCTATTTCATCTAAATGTATGTCTGCTATCTATCTATCTATCTATCCCCAGACGTCTTCATCCCATACGGGGTGGCCACACACAAACGATCTGCACTCCGTCCTCTGCCATTAAACTGCCTTCCCTGCAACTCACGCCCCTCTCTCACATACTGTATATCTCCACCCTATTCCTCCATGATGCTAGTCACGAGGAACTGTCAGAAAGATGCAGGGCTGTAATCTCTCTCTCTCTCTCTCTCTCTCTCTCTCTCTCTCTCTCTCTCTCTCTCTCTCTCTCTCTCTCTCTCACACACACACACACACACACACATTTTTTATAACATTCAAATTTGCTCAAGAATAAACATGCATATACAAAACATGCACATACAAAAATAAGATATTCTCTCTCTCTCTCTCTCTCTCTCTCTCTCTCTCTCTCTCTCTCTCTCTCTCTCTCTCTATCTATCTATCTATCTATCTATCTATCTATCTATCTATCTACATTAATTTTCAACTCGAAATGACAATATCAACTTTTTATTAAGCATCTTTAATCAAAATATGTTTCATTAGAAGTCGATATATTTCGAACCCAAACAACAAACAAGAATTTACTAAGAAATACAAATAAATGAATCTTTTTGTCTCTAAATTTTCGCCGACGTTTTTCAAAGATTAAAGTAAAAAATAATAAAACGGAGTAAGTATATTAAGTTTGCACATACAGGTAATAAGAATAATAAAATAAAATAAAATAACAGCATGAAGTTAGTGCATCAAGCGGAAAAAGTCTGTTTGAACTAACCCAAAATTTTATAATGGGTGTTAGAACTTTCCATCACCAAATCCACCATACAGCTTCGAATCCTCTGAACCCCTGATGCTGCACAAGTCGGCTCAGTTACCCAGACGTCGTGAGGGTGGGAGGACGTGCGTGTGGCGAGCAAGGGTGAGCTGGATCTACGTTATGTTTATTTTAGTATGATTTGTGATATTTTATGAGGATATACAATAGGGCATGATATATTTAAGAGAGGCAGTTGTTTATTTTAGGATGACGAGCAGTTTTATAAGTGTCACTGGATTTTAGGTGGGTAAATCGGTGGAAAGCTAGCTAGGATGGTCATGCAATAGCGCAATATTCCATGTTTAATTATGCACAGAGTAGCAATACTGATTTGGCCAATTATTATTCAGCAGATTTGAACATGGACTACTAAGACAGAAAAAAAACTAATAGGGAACAAGACATGCATGGAGAACCACCACCACCATCACCACCAGCATTTCCACACCACCACTAATACCACACCATCACCACCACCTAGGTCATCGCCGCCAAGCCCACCGCCACCGATGTTACCATACAACCACCATTCACACACCACCACTACCGCCATTCCCACCGCCATTACCATTACCACACCACCAACATTACATCACCACCATTACCACACCACCATCATCACACCACCACCATTACCACACCATCATTACCACACCACCGCCATAATCGTCACCAATACCACACCACCACTAGTATCACCGCCACTTCCACCACCACCACCACTAGTCGACACAGATACTGCATTTTTTTATACACCACGTACTGAATAATTTCAATTGCCTTTTTTTTTCTTTTTTTTTTTTTTTTACTTTGGTTAAAAATTGGCGGGCTACATTTTATCTGCAATGACACATTTTCCACCTACTACAGACACTATCGCATTATTTTTGGCGTGCTGTCTACTACATTTCACCCTCCCCAACCACTCTCCCTACCACGCTCTCTCCCTGCCTATCCCTCGCTCCCTCCCTGTTTCGCCTCCCTCCCTCCCTGTTTCGCCTCCCTCCCTGTTTCACCTTTTCTGTTTCTCCTCTTTCCCTCCTTCCCTACCCAGCCTCCCTCTTTTCCCTACCTCCCTCCTTTTGCAGTTAATGAGTGACTGAGTTCTTATGCTAATTTTGTCCTTTTTTCAGGCTGATATGAAAATGAGCATTAAAAGAAGAAACCAGAACCAGGGAGATTTTTACACCCCATGGGGCACGATATTTACACCCACACACAGAACACATACACACCACGAGGCCAGACGACAAGAGCCCGAGGAAACAGCACCATCCACTACCACCAGTACTGAAAGGTATGTTAAAGTATTAGGACGTTCTTTCGCTAGTTTTTTATGAGCTGAATCACATTTTTTTTTTTTTAGTGACGTACTTTCTCACAGAGCACACTTTCACTCTTTTTTTCTTGGCGACATTTTCACACGAACCCTAATGTGCTCAGTTTTTTCGCTTGTGCATCCGAGCGCGAGCGCGGACACACACACACACACACACACACACACACACACACACACACACACACACACACACACACACACACACACACACACACACACACACACACACACACACACACACACACACACACACACACACACACACACACACACACACACACACACACACACACACACACACACACACACACACACACACACACACACACACACACACACACACACACACACACACACACACACACACACACACACACACACACACGCACGCACGCACGCACGCACGCACGCACGCACGCACGCACGCACGCACGCACGCACGCACGCACGCACGCACGCACGCACGCACGCACGCACGCACGCACGCACGCACGCACGCACGCACGCACGCACGCACACACACACACACACACACACACACACACACACACACACACACACACACACGACCATGACATACATACACACAAACATAACATACATACCCATACATACACATGACATACACGTACACATACACGTACACATGACATTCACGTACACATACACATGACGTACACGTACACGTACACATACATACACGCACGCACACACACACACACACACACACACACACACACACACAGTTACACATAAGAACAGGTGATGTGGATTAGTGTGTTCATATTGCTGTGGTGGTGGTGGTGGTGAAGATAGTGTGTATGCTGATGAGATGGTGCTGATGGTGGTCGTCGTCGTCATCGTTAGTTAATGTGTATGTTACTGTGGTAGTTGTGGTGGAGGATTTTGGTGCTGATGGTTGTGAGTTGTGTAGCTGTGAATGTGACTGAGAGGCTTCGTAGCGACTTATCATTTGCGATATACTTTGCGTATTGTACCTTAGCATTCTTACATATGCTACTCATTCCGCTTTCACATTTACATAGTTATCAACAATATACAGAAGGATTTTGAGGTCTAATGTGCAGAATCAATCGCAAAGGAAGAGGAGTTAGATATCCAGAGCCACTCATAGCAGGACCCTAGGACTTGTTTGTGAGTATGGGTAATATGAGGCGATTGTGTTAGTGGCTTTGTATGTGTTGATTTTTGTCTGTATGAGCTTGTGTGTTTGATTGTGAGATAATATCCATGGTTGTTTACAGTGATGTGAGCGTGGGTGCGTGCGTGCCCTGAGTTGTACTAAAGTTACATTGGTGATTTACTGTAGCGAAACCTCTTCTTTATCGATTTATTATGCAAAAGCTTAGTACCCATTTTTAGTTGAAGCAAGCTGTATTGATGTTAAACCTATGCAAGCAGTATACAGGAGAATGTTAGGCTGTTATATGCAAATCGAGTGACTAGGAAAGATGTGCTACGAAGCTTATTGTGCCACTGAGAGTACTCGTCATAGGCCTGTCGTAGTGTCCATTCGTCTAACTGATAATTCCTCCACAGAACAAGATGACAACCCCAGAGGACGAGATGCCAACCCCGAATGACGAGAAGGCAATATCCAAGAAAACGAGATGAAGCCCCAAGAAGAGAAGATGGCATCCCAAAACGAAGAGATAGCAATCCCCAAAGAAGAAAAGGCAACGGCAGACGACAAGACAAGAAGAAATGAGAAGCCCAGAAGAGGAGCCTGCAACCCAAGATCATAATAGCAAGGCAGAGAAGCCATCAGTATGTCGGCGGGAGTGTGGATTGGCAGGTGATGTTGTAGGGAAGGTAGCAGCAGCTGTGGCGGCACCTGTATAGCCTTACTGTGGTAGGCATTCCACTTCTTAGGCACCATTAATATTTCTGTATTTCCCCAGGCGTTGAAGAGACTGCTGCGAGGGAGAGATCAGAGTCGGCGGAGACAGACTAGAGAGCTTGCAGGGAGATGGGAGCGCCGTGCGGGACAGATTACAGGTTGTGTTTTTCTATTTTCCATTTAGGGTGTGATCTGTGTGCTTGGTTATAAATAATAATAATAATATTATTATTAATTAATTAATTTTCGTGCATGAGAGTGTGGCTCCCGGTGATCTAGGTTGTGCGTGATAGGTAGATGGGATTGAGGAGGGAGGTGGGATGGGGGAGGCGGGAACGGGGAGATTCCTTCTACTTCCATCTTCCTCTCAGTCTGTTCTGTCTGCCTGTCCCCTGCGCGGCCTAGCGAGCTGGGATGATGTGGCTGTCTGTCTACCTGGCTGCCTGCTCTAGCGTTGCATTCTCTCCCCCACCTTTACCTTTTGATGTGCTTTGATCTTTTTCTGTCGTTCTAGAATGAGAGATGTGTAGACTGGAGGGGGTGGGGGGCGAGAGAGTAGGAGAGCTGGAAAGCAGGAGAGACGGCGCCTAATCCACTAAATTATTATTGCTAAAGGTAGCTTATTTTTTTTTATTTTTTATTTATTTTTTTTTTTTGCGATGTACTTGGCATACTTTGATACTTGATAGTTTTTGCGATATACTTCTAACATACTTTGAGATACTGATATAGTCATGACCCCCCAGAACAACCTATGATTACAGCTGCTGCCATTGTTACCTGTGATCTTGTACCGTAAATGTGTACACTTGTAACAATGAGATAATAAAAGCCTAACTTGTATATCAAGGTTATTTTACCCACTGTGATTATATTTATTAAATACAAGACTAAAGAAATAGAAAAAAGTGCAAAATACATTATACAGAGAAAAGATATGCAAAGAAACTACAGTAGCGACTAGTTCTACATGAATTCTATAGGTATAAAAACCAATTATTCAACTTATAATATCTATGGTTACACAATCACTCGACTGGCATAAATTTGGGGGACAGCAACCCCTATTTCGACTTGGAATATGTAAATTTAAAAAAAAAAAAAAAAAATCCCTATAAAGTCTAGGGACGTCTAACCCTTATTTCGACTAGGAATTTAATGTAAAATCTAGGCATGTAAAACCCCCCGCTTAGATTTTATTTACTAGATATAAATCTACGGATGCAAAACCCTTATTTCAGACTATATTCATAAACTACCTCCTTAGGATAGAAAAACCAATACTTTCATGCCAAGCTTTAATAGTGGATAACTACAGTACCGACTGTTCTGATACTGACAGGTTCATCATTTTATCTCAGTATTGCCAAGTGAACAGCGTTATATATCCGCTGAAGTATTGTATATTACTTTTCATTATTTTCGGCAATTTATTTCTACTGCCAGAGTACATAGCTAGGCCTAGTTCCTCTCTCTCGCTGAGTATTTGTATGTGCTTACACCAGTATTATACTTATTTCAAGCAAGTTCACCATACTTCTTTGTCAAAGCATATCAGTATCATTCACAGTATTCAAGGTTTCGAAACATTCATCAAATGCTAGTGCAGGTACGTTTCCCTTGTTGCCGTAATCAACGGTATTAGTCACCCCTTTAACGGAAGATCTTTCACTGTACAGTACATCCATACATAGGTTTATCATTTATCATACTAGGAACTTATCTGTTTACATGTAAAGTTGTGTCTTACTAGTCTACCTCCATATGAAGCAGGTTTATCAATGTATTTTATCAACACTATCAAAGTACTTAAACGTTTCCCTTCTATCAGAGCTAATCCGACCCTATCCATACTTCAGCAGTTTCAGGGTGACAGATGAAATTTCTAAGCTTATGTGAGCTAATAAACCGTATCACCTTTCCATGGTAGTACTGTAAATTCAATTGCCTCCTACACTCTACTCACAATAGATTCAACTATTTTTTTTCCCCTACATTTAAAGTATCCGAATCTCCACTGATACTGAGTAATGATCGCTAAACTTACTCATTACACTGAATAATGCTCGATAAACTTATTACAAGTTAACGATTTTTTAAAGTCTCTTCATATAGCCGGGACTATAAACTAGGGGCAGTTGGCATATATTTATAGGCAGTAATGAACTTTGTTGCTGGACTAGAGAGGAAATATAAAAGATGTGCCTAATAAACAGAACGTGCTATACTCAAGTTCATAGGTTTTTCAAGAACCTCGGTATAATGCTTTACTCCAGGCAACATTCTTAATCATGCAGGCTTTCTGGGGGTTGAATGAGATCTTAAAATGCAGGAATTCTTTAGTTTTTTCCTTTATTATAGTAATGTTGAAGCTTTTGACAATCTTCATTTGAGTCTGCCTTATCTATACTGCCAAATGCCTTCTTCCCGGAGTGAGAGGCCATGAGCAAGTAAATTCCCTGTCGTTCTTGTCCTCCGCCATCAGGAACCTTCAGACCAGTGGTATAGTTTGACGAAGCGGCGAGGAGTGCAGAATTATTGGTGCTTGAATGGCGAAGAGACGAGGAATGGAGCGATAGTCTTGTTGAATGAGAGCTTTCGTCTTCCCACGTAACCACACCTGCGGGAGAAATTCCGAGGGGATCACACTGCAGAGGTATGGATTAAAGTTCTTTTGCTTAAATCCGTGACTACTCCTTGTCCGTAATTGAGAAGTTAGGTGAAATTAAAGCATCGGAGGGAAGTTATGTAAATAACTAGGTACTTTTAGGCAATTACGTAGAACTGGATGAATGTAGACAAGTTGGAGTGGATTCTGTGATCCATTTGACATGAGTAGAACTGTAGGAAGTGCAAAGGACAGAGATGGCGACAGGGAAGGGGAAATGGTGATAGTGCAGGCAGGAATGGTAATGAGATGGCAAAGGGGGGACGGGAGGGAGGGGAACAAGTAGTGAGGGGAGGGGGGAGTTGGGTAGCGGAAGGCAGACCAGAGCTGAGTGAGGGTGGAGATGGGGGATAAAATGGAAACGTCATCAGAGGGAAGTGGTTAAAATGAATAAAATCGTACTAAGCCAGACTAAATTGTAGTGGGATGGTTACCCCTTTGATTACCACGTAGTTTTATTCAAGGCCAAAAAGTGACCCAGTTAAAATTATCTGTCTATATATCTATCTATATCGAAAAATCTCCATGAAGTTGCGCAATCGTCTGGCAGAAGCAAAAATAATGTATGTTCCCGTTCTCATGGGGTTACCTTCGCCATCAGGGGGTTGGCCAGTACAGAAAATAGGCTAGGAAATAGTTGGGCATTAAAACAGGAAAGACATTGAAACAGGGAGCACATTGAAACGGAGGATATTGAAACAGAGGGGACATTAAAGAGGGGACATTAAAAATGACGGGACATTAAAAAAAAGGATAGTAAAAAATGGACATTAAAACAGGGAGGACATTAAAATGAGGACATTAAAACAAGGACAATAAAACAACACAAACAGGGAGGACACTAAAACAGGGAGGACATTAAAAAGGGGGACATTAAAACAAGGGCATTAAAACGGAGGACACTAAACCAGAGAGGACACTAAACCAGGGAGGACACTAAACCAGGGAGGACACTAAACCAGGGAGGACACTAAACCAGGGAGGACACTAAAAAGGGGGGACATTAAAAAGGGGGGACATTAAAAAGAAAAAAATGAGGACATTAAAAAAGGGCGGGGGACACTCAAAAACCAGGGACGGGGGCACTCAAAAACCAGGGGTGGGGGCACTCAAAACCAAGGGCGGGAGCTCCTAAAATGGTTGGAACTCAAAAAAACAGGATGGGAACTCAAACAGGGGGTACTAAAAACAGGAAAGACTAAAAAAAGTGGAAAACTATGGCAGGTACGTGCTAAAACAAGGAGGAACTTAAGAGGATGGAAACTCAAAAACAGGGTAGGCTTAAAAATAGGGTGGAAACTCAATAGGGTAGGATTTCACTGGGGCACACACCAGCAACAACAAAAATGAACACTACAGCAGAAAACAGGGTGGCCACAAAATTGGGTAGGGACTAAAACAGGGTAAAGAAGGGTAGGTGCTAAATTAACGAGTAAGAAAAATAGAGTGGACAGTAAAAATGGAGTTCCGTAAAAACCGTGGATATCAAGAGGGGATTTAACTTCTGAGCAGTAAAAGGTCGAGTTGTCATTAAAAGATAGCGCAGTTACTTTGAATGCTTATTGTGAAAGCTAAAAATTCTTCTTGCCTCATACTTCATTTTTTTTTTTCCTGAGTTTAATTGCTCCTATACCTGTATTGTGGGTATGGCAGAATATAGTTGTCGATTGCATGCCTTCAGCGAGGAATTAAAATTCTTTGTGGGTAATAATGCAGGTCCAGCTTTGCCCAAGTTTGAAGGAAAATTAATCAAAACCGAATAAGTAAAAACAATAAATACTTCACCACAGTGCTAGGTTTCACAAATAGTGTAGCAATGAACTGCCGTAGTCGCTGATGGTGGTGGAGATTGGTGGCGATGGTGGAGATTGGTGGTCATGGTGGAGATTGGTGGTCATGGTGGAGATTGGTGGTAATGGTGGTGCTGTCCTCTTTGCCTCAGCTTTTGCGCCTCCAAGCCTGCAAACAAGCATTAGGTTATACTTGGGGAAAATTGAATTCCTTAGATCTTATCAGTCCCTTCAGCATTATGAAATATATTCTTGCCTCCTCCACTTGATTAATCGAAATCTCTGGCTGTGAAAGGTAATTAACGATTTATCTATTCCCTCCACTTATAAGTCTCCAAAGAGCAAAAATGAAATGTCACCAGCTTGAAGGGGTGGAAAATACTTTAGTTACCTTACCCTTTTATTGAAGTTTTCTTTAATAGAATATATTTTAATTTTTGGTCAAAGTTTTTCTGGATAGTTTTTGGCCTATTGACAGATAAATTTCAGATGAATAAAACTGACGTTCACTAGAATAAAAATAAAAATAACATACCGCAGGACAAGGGTTAAGAACTTTATGCTGAATTAGTCATACCAAAACCATTCTTTTTAAAGTCAATTTCAGAATCATGGTTGCTTCGAAAAAAAATTGCAGTAAAACACACAGCGGGAAAATCAATATAATATACTCTGGTTCCGTAAGTCTTTGCTGTGACAGACTTAAGAAAATGGCTGGTTTCTCCCTGCAACAACCTGCCGGCTAATTGGCTTGTTCAAGCCAACCGGCTCCTTGTTCGCAGTTTTAATTTTATTATTAGAACATATATACCGAGTTTTAAAATAAGAAAGACCACTGTATCCATAATAATCCCTGTCTGGAAAATATGTCTACGTTAAAGGCTTGAATATTCACTTATTAGAGGATATTTGCCACGGTATGACGAGCCTGTGAACTTACCTCCTCACACCACGGTAGCTGGCAGCCGAATGAGCCCCGCTGTCTGTGTTCGTCTTGGTCTCACCTCGACCTGGAAAAAAAATCCCGCCCTGGACACAGAAATCACGATAAGCACAGTTTTTGTTAATTTTGTTACAATGCGGGCTTTAAAATCTGCTTGACTTATTGTTTTTGAAGTATTGTATTTATCTGAACGGAAAGACATTTTTTTTAACGATAAACTAGGGGTTTAGAAAAATATGTCATTGGCAAGACGGAGCGCTGATTGTTTCAAGGCATTTCCATTATTTTGCATGTGCAGAATATGTGTGATTAATGGTTGGGAACGAGGAAAATAAGTAACTTTCCTATATTTATTCATGGCACGAAGTTTCAGAACCGGATAGTGGTCCTAGTGCACGATAATAGAGTAGGTGGGCGTGCGTGTGTGTGTGGCTGGGGGGGGGGTGGCAGGTGTGAGGTGTGCTGGTGGCGTTGTGACAAGTGATTCGTCTTCCCCCTCCTCGTTCTTCCTCCTTTCTTCCTCCTAATTCCTCTTTTTTTCCTCCTCATTCCTCCTGTCTTCCCTCCCCTCAGTGGCGTGATCAGGACTCGCCATATGAAGGGGGTAAAGGTGGGGACTAATTTTCTCCTCTCTATTTGTAGTTTTGTACACCCAGTTCTTGACAATTTCTGCGGTTCATTTTAGGTTACATGGAAGTATTTTTATTTACATAACTTTACTTAATGTTTATTCGATACTGTTTCATCATCTTCATTATTATTATTATTATTATTATTATTATTATTATTATTATTACTATTAATTTTATTATTATTATTATTATTATTATTATTATTAATTTTATTATTAATATTATTATTATTATTATTATTATTATTATTATCATTATTACTATTATTGTTGATGTTGTTGTTGTTGTTATTGAGTGACACGCCAAATGGCTTCCTGTACACCAGGGAGCCATTTACTATGCTGGGTGGTAATCAAATAACCAAATTATAGAGCCTGGTGGTTTAGTGGGTAATTAAGGAGCTCCAATCGGATTGAACCTGTGTAGGTTTATATCCAAGGGATGGTTGGGGTTTATTGCTCACGTAATGGCACTCAGGGATGAGTGAGGCTGGTCACTCATCTTAAATGTCAGGACCAACTTGCCTAGCCCCGGGCTCCTACGCTCCTTAAGGGGCAACATAGGACTGGATGATGGATGAATGGATGGATGAATATTATTATTTTTACTGTTATTATTATTATTATTATTATTATTATTATTACTGTGGGGCATTGTAGGATTGGATGATGGACGGATGGATGGATTATTTTCACTATTATTATTATTATTATTATTATTATTATTATTGTTATTGTTATTATCATTATTATTATTAGTTATTATTGTTATTTTTATTATTATCATCATTGCTATTGTTTTTATTTTTATTATTATTATTATTATATACCACGTTGAGTACACCGCTTCCCGTCCGATCAGCGAAGTTAAGTAACGTTGGGTCTGGTTAGTACTTGGATGGGTGACCGCCTGGGAACACCAGATGCTGTTGGCATCCCTACGTGTCAAGTGGGGTTGGTGGAGGATTAGTGCCCCTCCCTGTAAAACAATTAACTCTAAGCCCTTGGCCACCCCGTTTGGGATAGATGGCGTCTGGCAATGAATGATGATGAAAGATTATTATTATTTTTATTATTATTATTACTATGATTATCATTATCATCATTATCATTATCATCATCATTATCATTTGCATATTCCTGGGGTACATTGATTTAACTATTCCTTATTCTTCATCAGCAATCATACGTCTAAAGGTGTTACATAATGCCTAAAGGGTAAACTTAAATTCTACTCTTTAAACTCTGTTTATAAGGACAATTCTCACAACACATGGGATGATGAAGGCAAAGAAGAAATCAGTGTATAGTGGCCCTACAATTACCCTATATATATATATATATATATATATATATATATATATATATATATATATATATATATATATATATATATATATATATATATATATACAATCTTACGCTTACATGGAGGAGAAAATTGAAAATCTGTGCTTATAAAATTTCACACTAATTTTTACCTACATATTTATCTGCTTATTTATTTATTTATTTGTGTATTTATTTACTTATTTTATTTAATAATTTCTAGGTGCAGTTTCCTCCTAAGCTGAATAAAATCGTCTGGCACCAGCAGGGATAAAAGTGCGTCGTCCCAGCGAAGGAGTGGATCCTGTCGGCGTCCTGTGGCACCCTGTCTGATTAAATAGATATGCCGCACAAAAGCAATAAATATTCAATCAAATATTTCCTCATCTTAAATGTCAGGACCAACTTGCCTAGCCCCGAGCTCCTACGCTCCTTAAGGGGCAACATAGGACTGGATGATGGATGAATGGATGGATGAATATTATTATTATTATTATTATTATTATTATTATTATTATTATCATTATTATTATTATTATTATTACTGTGGGGCATTGTAGGATTGGATGATGGACGGATGGATGGATTATTTTTACTATTAGAATTATTATTATTATTATTGTTATTATTATTATTATCATTATTATTATTAGTTATTATTGTTATTTTTATTATCATCATTGCTATTGTTTTCCTTCTCACTCACGTAACCTAGTAATAAAGTGTGTGTGTGTGTGTGTGTGTGTGTGTGTGTGTGTGTGTGTGTGTGTGTGTGTGTGTGTGTGTGTGTGCGGGGGAGGGAGGGAGGGAGGGAGGGAGGTGGGGGGGACAGAAATGCAGCAGAAGGTCACATATGGAGTCTGGAACGGGCACGAAATCTATACCACCCCCTACCAGCCCAAAACGCCCAACCTCGTACTGTATAAATATTTTCTGACAACCCTAAATAGGTGAGAGGATTTGTTTATGTCTCTGCACTGTCGTAGAAAAAACAAATGCGATTTCTTTTTATTCAGATTCTTGATTTGCCATTCAGTACAAGCCCTAACACCCTGGGGGACGCTGTCAATGAAAGTCAAGGCGAATATTACGGAGAAATTAAATAAGGTATCCCAGTGATTCTCCCTTCTCTGTAGACCTCCCTACGTGTTGAAAGTTTTACAGAGTAGTTAAATGAGTTACCCCGCTATTTCCCCGTCTTCCATTAGCCTCTATGTGTGTGTGTGTGTGTGTGTGTGTGTGTGTGGGTGGGTGTGTGTGTGTGTGTGTGGGTGTGTGTGTGTGTGTGTGTGTGTGTGGGTGGGTGGGTGGGTGGGTGGGTGGGTGGGTGTGTGTGTGTGCGTGTGTGTGAGAGGGGATGGGTGGGAGTGTGTGTTTAAGGGAAAAATACGCTAGTCTCCCCAATAATCTTTATATATATATATATATATATATATATATATATATATATTTATATATATATATATATATATATATATATATATCGTTCTCTAAGCATGTTTACTAGGATAGAAAAATTAATTGAGTTACCCCTAAAATTTCCCGTTTTCTGTTATTCCCGTTTTCTATTAAGGAGCTCCTAATTCGAACCCATTGGTGAGGAGTGTTCGAGCCTTTCAAAGATCATTCGAGACGGTTCTGAACCCTGGAGATTTCTAGAATTTTGTCAGCATGCGAGGTGGCGACGGAAGGACGGTTTGCCCTGGCTCCTAGTTTGTTTCCTGACTCTGACCGCTACGCTTGTCCCTGCAACTCTCTTCCGGCCGCAGTTCTCTTCAGTTTACCACTTTGATTTCGTAACGTATTGGCCTTTTTAGAGCTACGCTTGGCCCCGCAGCTTTCTTTAGGCCGCAGTTCTCTTTAGTTTACCCTTTGGATTTGGTAACGTATTGTCTGCTTTAGTTTTTATTACTTTAAGGCTTTTTCACCCTAGAATTTCATGTTGGTGAAATAGTGAACTTAGACGGTTTTAACCTCCCTACTGGTCCGAAAATGCTTGCCTTATTGAATAGATTGTGGTGATAGAAGGAATAAAACCCTAGCCCTTAGAGTGAAAGGGTTAAGGATGGGCTGTAGCACCTCTTCCTTACCGGTTCATCATTCCGTATGGTGACATTGTTAGGGGAAATTGTTCATGAGCATTGTTCACTCATGGGTAACACTGTTCAGGTTTAAATAGCCTGAATAAGAGCCCATTGTGGTTCTTAAATTTGAGGTTTTGTGAACTCGTGGATAAGGATTAGATAGGCTTTGTTAATGCATTTATTTGGAACTTCATATATTTATTGGCAGTTCATAAATACAGCATTTTTCTAAATCAATTACATCCTTCAATAATGTGATTACATCCTTTCTTGATAACTTTCTTGATTACATCCCTTGATACATTTATTAGCCTATATATTTGCGTACAGTTTTAGGTTTCATGGCACACATCTAATTTCCTGAACTTCTCTTCTCAGGTGTGGCTGCTTCTGACACCTGCACTAGCCAGACCCACTTAGTCCCTTCGAGGCGTAGGGGACCGAGGCAAGGCTTCCGCAGTCCAGTATGAGGGTAGATGACCGGCTTACTTCCTGGTGGCATTCCGTGATCAAAGGACCTTTCTTTACTTCTTGGGGATCGAACCTGTGCAGGTCAGTCACTCCGACCGGGGCGTCCTAACCACCACGACCACCAGGCGCCTTCTGCTAATAGTGATGGTTCAGGTGAGTTCATTTTTAGCTACTCGTTGCCTGCCGCTTCAATCCGAGGACTTAATTATTCTTGCTACTTCCAAATGATTGACTACGAGCAGAGATTTTGCATTAAAAGGATTAGTAAACTGTATCTAATCCTTGCAGATCAGAAAGTTAAATAATAAATCCTCGGACTGAAGTTAAGCTAGGTTTAAGCATAGCTGAAACTTGCGTTTATCTTTAATGCAGAGTTGTAAAAAGATGTTCAAAATGAAGATAGTTGTATAGATAATTATGGTAAGATGGTGGTGCAAGTGCTATGGAAATGGAGTTATTTCTGAACCTGAATGAGCCAGTAAACAAACTATGGCTCCTTGATTGTTTGCCAATATAAGTAGACCGGTCAGCAAATATTAATCGTAAGATTTAATGAAATGATGTATTAGATGAGCCCTGCATCTATTGTGGGGACGACTTTTCTGAAGTAGAATATAGTAAGTGAAATTATTTAATTATAGTCAGTGGTGTAAAAAGAACATTAACTGGTAATTCAAACTGAGCTTTCCCCACAACACAATATTATTTGGACTCTTAGTATTATTTGAACTAATATACTGTATTTACTTCCCCACAGGACTTGGTACGCCGGTTGCTGTGACCCTCCTTCCTGCCAAACTCTCCCCCCTGCCACGGCTGATGCCCTAGTTGACACTTCATCCTGCCCGACATTAACTCCTGGTACCCCCCTGCTAAGCCTATTCGAACCCTGCAAATAGTGATCTTGATTAGACTGAACCCCTGCCAAGAATATTCGAACCCTGCCACCAGTGATCAGGCAAGATTAGTCAACCCCTGATGGAAGTGATGACCCTGGGAAGATTACTCCTGTGCTACCAGTGATGACCCTTGCAAGACTACTCTACTCGTGCTGTCTTATTCTTTTGTTGATGTATCTTGGCTAATACAATATATGAACAAAAATTTTCTTTCTTGTTTTCTTGTACATTTTGATGAAGATGATGCAGGTTTTTTACCTTGGGTGGTTTTTAACTGAACTTTTAACAAATTTAGGGGTTCCTACTGGCATACTTAAACATGACAGAAAATGTTATGAAAATATGATCAATCACCAGAGAAAAACTTATCATTGATATTTTTTTTTTTTTTCAATTTCCTGTTATCTTAGACAAATAAAATATAAATATAAAAAAATGATTTCCAATTTCGCGGCAAAAAATATGGGAAATGGGACAAAAAAATGGGGAAAAAAGGACCCAAAAATATATACTAAGTCGATTGCCTTGTTTAAGGTGACCAGGTTCTGCGTCGAGCCTCTGATAATCCGAAGAGCGTCCGGAGACGATCTGAAAAGAGAGGAAGCTGTCAGAAAAAATAAAAAAAAGCTCCCCCTCCCACAACCACCACTGGCAGTAGTAGGGTTGGGAGGGGGAAACGGGGGTGGGGGAGCTATGGAGAGAAAAGGTGTACCAAGAGCGCACACACGGACGGCCATCTTGGATTCGAGTTGCCAGCTAGTATTTTTATGACCGAATTTTTGGACTCTGTATATTTTTGGGATGACAAGAATGGAAATATTGCTTGGAGTTGCCACTTAGTCAATTCATGAACTATTTTTTGGACTTATAGTATTAGTTTGAGATGCCACAATGCAAAATATAACATGAATCAATTGTCACTTTATTTATCAACGACGTTTTGACACTAAATATGAGATGACAAGGTGTAAATATTACTTTGACTGAATAGCCAGTTACTTTATTCATGAACGCATTCTTGGACATTGGATTATATAATTTTGAAATGCCAAAATGAAGAAAAAAAAATCTTAGCTGGTTGGTCAATTGTTCATAAGGGATTTTTAAAACTCAACATTTCAAGATGGCAACACAGATAATTTCGGGAGTACTTTTTAAATATTTTCGAACGTAAAAATATTATGCCGAAATACTTATCTTCCAGGAGTACATTCCATCGATGACCTGAACAATTTTTATATTTAATGGTAGTAAAAATTGACGCCAACCATAGTTTTAGAGGTGAATTTTTTTTTAAACATATTTTGGACTGTATGAAGGACGATCTTTTTTTACTAACTTTTTGAATCCAGTCACGCATTTTCTCATATATTCTTGCTTCATACAGACGATTTTATTTCAGAAAGGCCTCTCGTATGGAAGGGGTTTGGGCAAGATGTGTAGAAGGAGATGTGAGGAGGGTGTATGATGGATGTAGGCAGAGTCGTTAAATTAGAGAGCTTAGGTTAGGTTAGTACAGTGTGGGGTGAGTTAGGTTAGGCTGGGTTGGATCGGGTCAGAGGGTGTTGAGTTAATAAGTGATAGGGTCAGTTGATTTGGGGCAAGGAAGGCTGGGTTAGATTGTGGTAAGTCGGGTTTGGCTTAGGATAGCGTGGGCAGGGCTGAGTTAGGTTAGCTTGGGTTAACAGGTTAGGGTGGACTGTGCTAGAGGACTGGAGGGTAGACTAATTAAGGCAACAGAAATAGTAAAACAAGACAAAAAGTTTACAGAAGGGGAAGAGAGAGGAAAAGAAAACATCAAATAAAAGGGTCAGGGAGGAGGGATCAAGAAGGGACTGGGGGGAGGGAGAGGAGGGTAAGTAAGGGATGGTGCGAGGGGGAGGTGTGGGTGTGAGAGAAAGAGGGAGAGAAGGGAAAGGGAAGGTGGAGGGAAGGGAGATGGCAGGGTAAGGTAAGAGAGCTTACAGGATGAAAATGTAAGGGAGAAAGTGACTGGGGAGGAAAAGGGAGAAAATGTGTTGGGGAAAATGAAGGAGAGGAGTTAAGAGGGAATGAGGTGTGACAACAAATCTCCAATACACCTGCTCCACTAACCTCCTCATTAAGGCAACGTGTCAAGTTACGTAATGAACTGGCATAACTAACAACGTATCAGAATAAATAATGACAATCGTACAGTTATTTTGTTCAATTAGTAACGAGCTAATGCATAGTCTGGCAACATAACACCATGAAATAAAACATCTTCAAAATCACTAACTTTTATGGAAATGAAATTAATGTTTTGTCAGTACGGTAATTTGGTATCAGCGAATTACAAAGTCCAAAATATATCCATTGCTATAAATTATCAAGTTTCTTTGTGAGCGAAATGGGAAGGATGGTAACTCTATGGCAATGTCATCAAATATCCTTCAAGTGACACCAGTCTTATAGTTAACATGAACTGAAGAGCTTGAGCCTAATTTAGCATATAAGAATAATACTTTGAAATGTAACTCGCAATAATTACTTTTTCTCAGTGAAGCGAGAAGACTGACTGACAATTTCGCCATTTAAAAAATAAAGTAAAGAGCTTCTTGAAAATATCTTTCTTGTTAAAAATTACCGTGTTAGTTTCTTAGTGAAATATCGTCTAAAAATAAAACGTCACATACTCAAGTAATAAATCACATATTCAGTATTTCGGCATAAAATAAAAACAGTTAATCACATAACTTTCAAAACTCGACAATTTTGAGTTGATATAATCAGTGCTGGCTTTATCTTGATATAACATAACAGGCCGTAAGTGTGTGGCGCCGAGGTGGACATAGATTCACAAACAAACTTCAAGCAACTAAGTTTTATTTTGGAGGGAAGGCAAGGAAAAGAGGACACAAGATCTCTCGATGCCTCTCATTCTTCTTGCAAAATTAATCTTAAGTTACGAGAAGTGAATTATCGTAAGCTATTTTGTGAATCTCGTCCGTGGGTGTCAGAGCTCCGGGTACACGAGGATACAAGGCCACATGGAACGGACTGCACACCAGGATACAGGATACACTTACACCATGACCCGTATTCTCGAAAGATCTTAGTCACTTCGTACGGTAGGCAGCTGTTCACACCAGTGAATTTTAGCTTTCAGAATTCAATTTGTTTTCTCGTGTTCTTTACGTTATTATTCACTTTAATTTGGCTTTGAAGTTCTTCGTAGCTTTATTGAATTAAGAAAAATAATAAATAATTGATCTAATAACATTTTAAGGATTATCATTCGTAGTTAGCCTTGTAAACGGCATAATTAGGCCTATCTAAAGATATTCATTATAAATCCATCGTACTATAGAATATTTCACTATGTCTAGCCGCATCAATAGGAGTATATTAGTTGAAGCTGGCATCACTGAGGACTAAATCTGGTACCAATGATGCCACACATGACGGATCTGTTCAGCCATGGAAGTGGATTGGCTTCGTAGCGAGGGAAAAAGAGTAGAGATACAACTCAGACAATCTAGTTAACACTCCCAGGCGTAGGATGCACTCAAGGATTTGTTAGGGCCACCGACAGACTATGTAATTCCGTTGCAGGAAACAAATGGAAAAACTAAATATCAGTCAGCACAACAGAGGGCAAGGAGAACAGCTCAAGTACTTCAGTGACATCCAACCTCTGTACCCTGTAACATCAACACTGTAGAACAAGACGCACTGTGTTGTCACATCAGACACCGCATCACAGCACCACACTACAGTCACTCTCGTAAGAACACCTCTAGGAGCTCTGTAGTTCCATAATTAGAGAGAACATAACAGCAGGCGGAGAGAAGAACGGGAAAGGATAAGGAATGACAGTGGGGGACAGATGTATGGTGAAAGTAGCATTTTTTTTAGTGCTAAGATGAACCAACCAAAGGCTGGAAGCCCGCAAAAAAAAAAAAAAAAAAAAAAAAAAAAAAAAATCCAAGAAAAACTGTATGAAATAAGTCCAAATGGAAGATCAATTCATTTCGAGACACCTGGACACTGCTTTTAAAAGACTGGTGATCATTGGCAGAGGGAAATACAAACTGAGGAAGACAGTTTCAGCGATGACCTTTTGCATACATAAAGGACTGAGAGTATTAGTTAACTCATGTATTAGAGAGCTGGACAAAAAAGGGATGTAATTGCTTAGCCACACGCGTTGCACGCCCTCCATCACGGAGGATGAATGCAAGCAAATAGTTCAGAAGAAGAGTAAATAGTTCAGAAGAAGAGTAACCACTGTAATGACGACAGTAGACAGATAAAGATGCAACACTGTGGCAAGAAAGAGAAGGTACGGGGAGTCAGAAAGTGGATCTCTTATGGCTACCCCTTGTAGGGAGGTTCCCATGAGGGATGCATGGAAAACAACCAAGGGCCGCAAATGACTATGCAGTGCCTCACATGAATAAACCGCAGTTGAATTTCTATTACCAAACACATCCATCCATCCATCCATCTACACTTCCAGCCCTAATGGCAACACAATAGCACCATACATCCACATCACCACACGATCAATCCATAGTTTCCCACAAAACACCATCCCACACCACCATCACTTTGTCCTAGCCATCTCACACAATACCACATATTCACCACCCACACCACTGCACGACCAAACCACCATTCCCCACTTCACCACATCATCACTTTATCTTAGCCACCATACACAGCTCATCATCATCTCTATTTTTTTTTTTTCATATTTCCACACCACCTACACCACCACTCAATTGTCCCACACAGTCACACATAGCACCACATCACCACTCATGCTACACCACCACCACCTACACCACTAGTTCATCACAATACCCACATCGTCATCACCTTATCCACACCAACACGTAATATCACATCACCATTCCCCCAAAGTACCACTCCACTTACACTACCACCTCTCCACCACACCACATACATCATAACTCCACTTGCAAACACTCCATTTCACTCGTATCTCGACACCACATTAAGCACAATACCACATCATCGACATCACCACTATATCAACCCCAACAAGACTCAGCGAATCACCAGACCTGTTATTGTTGCAGATTTAGTCCTTGTGATGCTCAGTTCTTTTTTAACAGCAAATCACGGTACTGGATCACGCATGTGCAGTTTATTCCATGTCGCCTTGTAATACACACAATTATAAACAATGCCTAGGCTACACAAACACAAATACACAAATATATAAATCACAAAGACACAAAAAATCCATTGGTGAAATCTGTCCAGTCTCTTAAATTTTAAATGAACTTTCTTGTGACAAATATCTCTTTTAAGAAAATCTAAAAACAAGGGGATAAAATAGTAATTTGTACAAGTTCCGGTTAAGTTTGAGAAACAATGCTGGGCAAAGTTCAGACATGATATGGGTAGGGTAGGGTAGGGTAAAGTAAGGTAAGATCAGGTAAGATAAGGTAAGGTAAGGTAAGGTAGGGTAGGGTAGGGTAGGGTAGGGTAGGGTAGGGTAGGGTAGGGTAGGGTAGGGTAGGCTAGGCTAGGCTAGGCTAGGCTAGGGAAGGGTAAACTACGGAGGAGTAAGGTAAAGTACGGTAGGATAGGGTACGGTAGGCCAGATAGGGTAGGGTAGGGTAGGGTTGGGTAGGGCAGGATATGGTAAGGTAAGTTAATACTAGAGCAAAGTAAGTCAGATTGGGTTAGGGAATGGTAGTTTGGGTTAGGTAAGTAAGGGTAAGTTAGTTTTGCAAGGTTAGATATACTTAGAGAACGGTAGGGCAGGGCAGGACTTGTTAGACTAGGTTAGGGTAAGGTGGGCTAAGTTAGATTTAGGTAAAGGTAGAGGACAGGTTGGGGTAGGATATGAAAGGGTAGGGTAGGGTAAGGTAGGATAAGGGTGCTTTGGGTGGGGTGGAGTGGGGTGGGTTTGGGTGGAGAAGGGAAGGGTAGAGTAGGGTTGGGTAGGGTTGGGTAGGGTAGGGTAGGGTAGGGTAGGGTAGGGTAGGGTAGATAGATTAATTTACGTTAACTTTCATCACAAAACAATGCTGATAAAATTAACCTGATTTTCACATTTTAATTCGCTTATAATCGATAACTTCTGATCATCCAGGTAGATATTTTTACTCCTATGTTTATATTTTCTTCTACTCAATGAAAACAAACAGCACATGTAAGAGAGAGTCTGGGAACTATCCTTAATATCAAAATCTGGACAAATTTCACATAAAAAAATAATCAAATAAGCATTACCACTTGTCATAACAACGTAAGGAAAACCTATCATCTTTATTTAGCTTATAAAATACAGAGTCCCTATATTTTGCAGTAATATCTAAGTTTGTAAAATCCTCGAGACTATAACCTTGTATGCCAGTTGAGCTTAAAGGAACACGGTGTGCTGCTGAACTGCAAATATCGTGAGTCTATATACTTCTTGCCTGTCCTTCAATCCTTGCATCATTCCCATCTAGATTTTTCCCCGTCCTTTCTACCTCACCTCACTTTTTCCTCTTCCTCTTCCTCTTCCCTGTCCTTTTACTCCTCACCTTCATCCCTCTCCCTCCCCCACCTCTCTCTTCTACCTCCCTTCTCCTTACTTCATCCTCTCTCTCTCCCTTCCCCACCTCTCTCTTTCTCTTTTCCATTCCTCCCTCCTTATTTCCTCCTCTCTCCCTCACTCCTCACTCCCCCCGTACCTCTCTTTCTTTTCCTCCTCCCTTTCCTTATCGTCCTCCTCACCTTCATCCCCCTCCCTCCCACACCTCAGTTTCTCTTTTACCCGCTTTCTCCTTTCTTCATCCTCACTCTTCCTCCCTTCCTCTCTTCTCTCTTTCTCTTTTCCCTCCCTCCTTCCTCACGTCCTTCTCTCTTCCTTCGTACCTTCCAATTCCTCCTCCACTCTCCCTTCCCTTAGCTCTTTCTTCTTCGCTCCTCTCCACACTTCTGAATCACTCTCACTAGCACCACCTACCTATGTCCGATTATTTTCTGCAATTATCTTACCCATTAATCTATCTAATCTAACTTTCTTTCTCTAACTTCATCTAACTTTACCCGAGTCTAATTTTATCAGATTATCTACCTAATAAACTATGTCTATCTGTCTGCCTATCGTCTGTCTGTCTGTCTGTCTGTCTATCTGTTTTCTTATATCCGTGTCTGTCTTTCTGTTTATCTATCCATCTATCTATCTATATCTATCCCTTTCTATCTACCTATCTGTCTGTATCTATCCCTGTCTATGTCTCATCCATCCATCCATCCATTTATCTATCTATCTCTCTATCTACCTTTCTATCTATCCATCTATCTATCTATATCTATCCCTTTCTATCTACCTATCTGTCTATCTATCCCTGTCTATGTCTTATCCATCCACCCATTTATCTATCTATCTATCCGTCTACCTTTCTATCTATCCATCTGTCTATCTGTCTACCTCCTTAACCTCATAATCTCCTTGCAGTCCAGCAGCGTACCATCTCCTTCACCCCTTCACAATGATGATGCCTTTATATTTCATTCTTTCAACCACAAGGCAATATTATCCCCCGTATTGCAATGAAGGGGTGATGGGAGACTGATATTACCACTTAAACCTCTAAATAGAACACTAATGCAACTGATATGAACACCAGTAGGGCTGAATTTAGCACATAACGCTAACTCGAACATCAACACTACTGATTCTAGCGGCCGTATTATCGAAAATGGATAAGCGAAAGTGTTAAAAAAAAAAAGTCCGTAATTTTAACGGGCATTTTTGAAACACCTGTGATTATTTGTGATTAGCCTGCATCCGACATTACAGAAGGCAGTCAGCAAAGATACAGAAAATTCACATATATTCGATCATCACCACATTATTCAGAAATTATCTTCCTAAACTGATTTTTATCCACATCAAGACCTACGAGGGTGTCCCATTAGTTTTCGGCCTGTTACGAAAAGATACGGTATTTCTCTGTGGTAAATCTATATGGTGTGAATGTGACCTTTTTGATGATCAGTTTAATATGTTACTTTCTTTTCGTACGCTGATATATTCTCTCTCTCTATTCCATGTGCTCAAATGGAATTACTCGGCCTATATCGGAAAAAAAAAAAATGGCTGGTGAGTTATTAAGTACTTGCATATCAAGAAAATGATACAGGGTAAATTCATGAAGATAGGGGTTGTTCTTGCTCAACCCCGTTCCGTCTGATCGAGCAGACCCGTCGACTGCACGTAAGCAACTTCCCCAATTAGGTTGTCCCATAAGTTCTGTACAGCATTTACAGTATGTGTTGTCTGCGTCTCTGTTGGCTCGTGCTGTGTAATGTCAAATCTAAGGTGGTGGCTGAGGAGGGTCGGGTGATGAGGTTATGGTAGAGACATTAAGAGAGAATGCCTCTTGACAGTAAGAGTAATGTGTCGCGTTTACAAGAGGCCAAACGATCACTGAGGATGAACAGTGTCCTAGTTGGTCGTGTGAGTCTGACAGGCTATACGAGGGATGTATGATAAATGGCTAATACTGTTTATATGAACTGTGGAAGCTGCGTGAAGAAATAAACAAGAATCGCGATGAGGAGCAGCGTTGAGGTGTGCCAGTGAGGGCAAATGAATACGGTTTCAGATTACTATATCACTAAGTTTATCCGCCCGACTTAGCCCGGTTAGACTAATACCTGTTCTCAGTACTAAAATTATGATCTCAGTGGTAGAAAATCTGCCACTGATGACGAAATAACTGTAGAGCTCTATCTGAATGGCTGTGGCAATAGCTGGTATCGAGAGGACTTAACAGAAATAAGAGAGAAAAAGTAGACAAGTGCACTGAACTCCCCGAAAGATATATCCAAAAATAATAAAACACAATGATAGATGTGTTCAAAAATAATAAATCAAGACGGATGATGTGTTAAAAAATAATAAAGTAAAACGAAGGTTATGTTTAAAAGCCCGTTCATTGCCAGGCCTGCAACTTTTGAGACACCTCTCTCTAGATCTCATTTCACACGTTCGCGGTCCAGTTTTGATAATACGGCCGGCACACCTGTATTGCTGGCTCTATGACAGGTGAATGAAAGTGACAGGTGTGGCTAACTAAAAAATAAAATGTTAACTTACTTCTTACCATCACGGAGAGAGGAGAGGAGTGGTGACCCGCTTGTAGATTTCTTGCAGTTACCCGTCAATCTGTAGAAAAAAATCATCATCATTATCATCATAGCACCATCGTTATAATCATCACCACCATCAGTCATTATATCATCATCATCATCATCTTTATCATTATCATATTCTACGCTTACCATGAGGTGGAAAAGAATAACAAAAAAGAAAAAGAAAAAAGAAAATGGGGACACGCAAAACCAAGTAAGCCATCATCACAGTGTCCAGTGAAAAATATGCACAAACCTTCATTCATTTGCTATTTTTATTTTCCCTCAACAAAAGAGTCAAATAAACGTAACAATTGCAGCGAAAAACAACATTCCACCTTCCCCCTTCCTTCCAGCCTTGGTCATGCCCTTTTTTACCAGCGTCACAGTGGGATGGAAGGAGGGTGGGGTAGGGGAGGGGGTAGGAAGGAGGCATAGGGGTGAGCTGGGGGGAGGAGATGGGGAGCTGGAGAGATGGTGTGCTGCGGGGAGGAGGGGGAATGTGATGTGATGGGAGAGGAGAGATGAGGTATATTGAAGGAGCGATGACGTGTACTGGAGGAGGAGGGATGTGGTGTTGTGGAGGACGAGGCAAGGAGGGTAGGGAAGAGGAGGTAGGAGAAGTGAAGTGGGGGTGTGGTGGGGAGGAAAGAGGTGGGAAAGGGTAAAATGGAGAAGGAAGGTGGGTAAGGGTAGGGGTATTTGGAGAAGAAAAGTGGGGTGAGGGTAGTACATGGGGTTAGGGTAGTAGAGGAGGTTAGGGTGGTAGGTGTGGTCGGAGAAGGAGGTGGAGGAGGTAAGATGAGGATGTGTTGGGGAGAGGAGAGGTGGGATGGGGTGGAAAAGGCAAGAAGGATCAGATCTAGTTTCTCTATATCAGGTGAGGATCATATTCACGTCATCAATCTTCCCTCACTCAGAGCAAGAAGAATGAGGTAGAATTTGACTGGTAGCGCCACATCAAGTAATTCATCCGGGATTTAGATACAGGCTACTGGTATGGAGAGACTCGCTCGTGGAAATTAACGTTTGACAAGACTCAGAAACGTTTGGAAGACTCAAAACCAGACACTGCAATGTTGTGTAGTGTACGAGTGAAACAAGAAATAATGAAAATGTTTGCAACTGATGGTGGTATCCAGATTTACCTTTTAATAAATGTAAATTGTGGTTACTTATCTACAGCTCCTCGCATACTGGAGACAAAGAATGTGTGTGTGTGTGTGTGTGTGTGTGTGTGTGCGCGTGCGCGGAGTGACGCTTAATCTAAAACCCGAAATGGTATTGATAATCACTTCTACATTAGTGACACCTTAATTATACAGGAACTATAAAGCATCTAATACTCCTCAATGATCTCAGCTGTTCGACCCTTCACTGATGCCATACACCAGGTCAGTCGAGTCTGCCTACTTTATATGTGGCATTCCTCACTTTTTTGGAAATCATTTGACTTTTTAAAATACTTTCTGGACCATAATTTCGAGTGACTTTTTGGTTTTAATACTTTCTGGATCAGAATTTCGTGTGTGACGTGGTCCAAATCTCTCTAATTCTCGGCACGTAAGACCCCTCCAGGCAAACACCGGGGACCGTATCCTCGTCGGTTAGGGAAGCTGCCTGACACTTTTTCCTAAGCGACTTATTTTGCTTATTACACCTTACTGTCCTATTTTGGGTTATATAAATCCTTCCAAAATCGCCACACTCTCCATAAATAAAACGCAAAAGGATGTTAACCAGCCATATCCCTAAATAAATCGCTAAGGAAGAGGTGACAGGGAGCCTCCTTACCATAATACGAGCTCAGATCTTCAAGGCCTCAGCTTTCAAGTGTTTTCCCCATATTAAGAGGCAAACCAACGTCATGTCGATCTCTCCCTACAGTGTTGATCATTTCATCTTAATACACAACATTATTCATACACCAGGCCCTGAGTAAAGGAATTCGAGCAGGTATGATCCTAGCTTCGAATTACACACTCCCTCCTCTTCCTAGCCTCCCCCATCCTAATCGTTCAATCTCTTGCCTATTCCCCCATCTTCCCTCTACCGCTTCACACTCTCCTTCCTCAACTGTGACATGCCGCGCAGAAAGCACCATCCCAAACTAAAAGAATATAGAGGCGAGGGAAACATTACTTTCGACAGGGCTTCTAGGTAATTAACAAAAACTTTAATTACTCAGCCAACCAATGAATCATCATCAGTTTTAGGACATGATTATTTTATTTAATGTTTAGGGGTAGTTTCCAGTTCTCAAAGAATTAACCTCTTCAGTAAGATGGAGGCATTAATATTTTGTTTCGCTCTGCTTATGATAGATTAGCCCATTCGAACTCGGGGATGGGGAGATAAAGCCTTCATTCACCCCGTACACTGCTATAGGGATCTCAAGCTGAATATAACAGACGGCCAGTAGTAAGAACAACAAATAGAAAAATAAATAAATCTGTCAACGTACTGAAAGAGAAAAAATAATAAAATAACTCAGTACATCACGAGCAACCTGCAACACCTACCGCCTGGCCGAGGGAGAGACGGTGACTGAGGTGAAGCGAGACTGAGCGAAGGGTTCAAACGCTTCGAAAACCAGCGCGGGAATTTTCGAACATGTTTTACGATGCATTCCCTGGGGCTACCGAGATTCCGCTTTGCAGAAAGGGCTAGGAAAAGGGAATGGGGAGTTTTTCCATGTATTTTTTTTTTCTTTTTTTTTGAGAGAAAAGTCTCTTGTTTCTCCTTTTGAGAGAGAGAGGGGGGGGGAGAGACAGACTGACAGGACTCGAGAGGTAAAGACGGGACAGGTAGCTAGTTATTTATTAGCCTCCCAATCTCTTAAATGGCTTTGGAGATGTCTTAGCACCTTTCCCTGTGAGATAAATATGTATATTTCACCTCACCATCACTGATGCAAACTACAGTGTGTCGATATCAAAATTACATCAACAGCTTACAAGACAAAGTTAAGGTGTAGTATATAAAAATAAATCGCTTGGGAAAAGGAACTAGGAAATCTTCAGAGCCACTTGGAATATGCCAGTGTCTAGACGTCCAAGTGTTATGAGTGATAATTTACGGATGTTTTATATCTACTTATCTATCTATCTATATCTGTATCTATCTATATCGATATCTATATCTATCTATCTATCTATCTATCTATCTATATATATATATATATATATATATATATGTAATTGTTTTTTGTAAGACCTAACCATCCCCTTTCGCCTCTCAGAAGTTCCCGTACTTTTTCCAAACTAAAATGTGGAGGTAGTTGTATTATGGGTTCAGAAGGGCTGGGGTGGGGGTGGGGGGGATTTGTACAGTTGGTTTACATGGATGGATGAGTGGCTACATGAATACAGTGAAGACATTGTGATGCATCTTGCTTTATGTGCACGTGCGGCGCTCATAATAATGCCGAAAATTTAACTTAGTCCTGGACACTTTTATCTGGTCTCTGATCTCAAGTGCCTGACCACCTTCAGCCTGGCCTCAGTCACAGTTTCGTTTCACTTTACTTCGTTTATAAAGACTCCAGCATGGTTGCATACGTCAGCCTTGTCACCGAATGGCGGCTCTTTACGCCGCTCCATCTCTAGCAACCTGTGTTCAGTCCCTTAGCCCTGAGGGCGCACTCTGTGACCACATCCCAGGTCTTATTCGATCTACCTCTCCCAACTCTATCCTTAACATTCACATCTCTCACCCTTCGCACCCAGATGTCATTCCCCATCCATTTCACATGCTCAAACCATCTCAGATTACCCTTTCTCATCACAGCGTTAATATCACACTTACTATGCACTCAGCGTTGGACTGCTTCTGCCATCTCACTTAGGCAATACGTACATATTCAGAATACCTTAATTCTTAACAGACGCTCTCTCTCTCTCTCTCTCTCTCTCTCTCTCTCTCTCTCTTTCCTTTTCATTTCATTTATAATGGCTCCGATATGTTTGCATGCGTCGACCCTGGTCATCTAATGGCACTCTCCATGCTTGTCCATTTCTGGCTCCTCCCTATTCAGTACCTTATCCCTAAAGGTCACACTCAATGATCTCATCCCAGGTCTTTATCGGTCTGCCTCTCGCAATCTCTACGAGTACCCCTAACGTTAATACGTCTTACTTTCTGCACCTAACTGTCATCCCCCATCCTTTCCACATGCCCAAACTATCTCAATCTACCCCTCCTCATCACAACACCAATAGGCTACACTCCAGTCACATCCTGCCTCTTAACACTTCCATCGTAAATCTTGTCCCCCCAGGTCTCACATTCAAGGACGCACTGCACATCCACCAAAATCATTGTCATTTCTGTACGTTTCAGCCTGCGAATATCCTCTCTCTCTTAACGTGGTAGTCCAACAGACTTGTCTAAGTTTTCCAGTTTCTAACCCTACCCCTCACCTTCAGTCTGGCCTTGTTCTCATCTCTCTCTCTCTCTCTCTCTCTCTCAAGTGGTGCCACTGAAGAATATGATAAACAGTTCTCCATCCCATGTGGTTGCTGGAGATGGACGCCTTCACATGGTGGCACCGATATGGCTGGGGAGCTCCACTGCCTAGTTATACAAATGTCCCTGTACTCCCTCCTTATGCCCCGGATGGACGAAGGTTGACTGCAGGAGAGCAACTTGAGCCTGCAGTACTCTGGATTCACATTTCAGATAAGCCTGGAGCCTCAACAACAGCAACAACATAGAGGGACGTGGTCTCATTTTATCCTGCATTTTATTCAGCTGCTGCCAGACTTTATTCCAGAAAAAAAAAATGCAGGATCATCCTTCCGTTTTTATATTTTTTTTAATCCGGTGATTTATTTTTGCTATTTTTTTTTTCTTACATTACGATAGACTTTTTGAGCCGTAGGAGTTAAAAAGAGACTCCATTAGCCCTTTCATTACTAGGGATCCTTACTGAGGTGAAGAAAAATTGTTTGCTGGTAAACAGAGTAAAATTAAAAAGGTCATCAGATGGAATGAATTAGTATTTTTCAGGAATATGCGACATGGCAAGGTTCTGCCTCTCCTTGTTCTTCCAGCAAAATAAACAAATAAATGTTTTTGACTTTGGTATTTAATATAATTGCAGTAAGAACAAGAGATATGGGAAGGTCCTGTACTTACCATGCCCTTCCTGCCAAAGTCTTTTACTGTGCTTTTGTTGTAGTTGTGGGCCCCGGGATCATCTTGACTGTGAACCCAGTGGACTGCAGGCTGAAGTAAACTCCTTTCCTGCAGACCACTATCCTCTTTTTGAGGGATTTGAGGGATGTTTGTATGACTGGGCAATTCTGCCAACCTGCCATGTTGATGCCACCACATGAAGGCATCTCTCTAGCACCCAAGTTCTAATCTTTCAATCATCATTTATGGAACACCTGTAATTATATGTGATCAGCCAGCATCCTAATTTATAGTGTAGTCAGCAGTGATTCAGAGAATTGAAACATGCTCTATCATCATTCCATGCTTCTGAAATTATAGGAATTTATCCACGGCAAGATGCATGAGGATGTCCCACAAGTCTCTGCCTTGTTCCACCAAAATACTGTACATGTTTGCAATATATTAATACAGTGTAGCTCAGCATTCAGGATACCCTTCTTTAAGTACCATACCCAGGTCAGTACCAATGCTTAAAAAATGCAAGGTAGAAAATTATAGGAATTATAGGAAAAAGGATACAGGCTAAGATAAAAACAAACAAGCCAAAAAGGAAGCAGGCTGGTATAAGTTAAACAGTACCTTTTTCACTAGCCACTAGCTCCACTTCCACAGACACAAAGCATGCTGACTGCACATCATATGAAGGTGGGGATGGACTACCCTACCTCTTATGGATAAGGGTAGAGTTACAGTAACTGCTAAGTGTTTGTTTTGTTTGGTTTTGTTTATACAGGCTCCAACATGCCTACATTCCTCAGCCTTGGTCACCTGATGGCAACTCTCCATGTTGCTCAATCTCTGGCAGCTTCCCTAGTCAATATTATTTCCCTGAGGTAACACTCTACGACCTCTCGTCCCAAGTCTTTTTTGGTCAGCCTCTTGCAACCTTGCATCCAACATACACATTTGTCACCTTCTGTGCCAACATGCCCAAACCATCTCAGTCAACCCCTCCAAAATAAAACAATAATTCGTATACAGATGATGGAACTGTACACAACAGACACACCTACGTCAAAAAACAGACAACTCATCACTCATCATGTTCCGTGCAGCCTCAAATGTCACCAGCTCACATTCCAGAGAGGTGTTTTTTTTTTTTTGTGCACTGCCTCAACCCTAATTTTCTCATATGTGAAAATTTTGGTCCTTGAGGCTAGTGTGGTTTTTGACAGTTGGCTGAACGAAGACTTTCTACACCATCTTATATTTATTCTCACTGGTATGAACAAATACTACTCACTAACATTCCGGCTTCCTTGAAAAAACAGAAATATCCACAACATGTACTTAAAAAAAAAAAGAAACATCAAAGATGCTGGAATTAGATTTCTTTGAGATTCACTCTTTGACAAAAAGGTTCCTTGAACTACTCTCATTTTAAGAGGACTATATTAGGTCTTTCATTTTTCTGTTATTCTCAGATTTCATATACCCATCCACTCTTTTAGTTTCACCTCCAAGGAGAAATAAAATACAGAAATATTTGAATTTTTGTGTTTGAAAGCTGGAGGTGTACTAACAAGGATACCATAGGAAAGTTGGACAGGACAAGCATACCCCTACTGTTATGGGTATGTCAACTGAGGATATGGTGCAAACTTTCCCCTTCAATAATTCTTGGTGGCATAAAAGCACTAAACCCTTGACACTAAAACAGAAACCTCAGTAACTATGCTAATACCACTGCCCCAACTCTATACAGTACTGTATTGGTAATTAAACTGAGTGACTGAGTAAACAGCCACTAGCTGATGTGTCTTGCAGTCTATAATAATAATTGGTATCTACAAATCCCATATGAACACAAAGAAAATGATAAAATCAGTAACTCCAATGACCAAACATGATATATGAATATTAAGAACTACAAAAGCTAATATGAGATTTTACTGTACACTGCCTATTACAATATCTTGTTCTCATAATTCTAAATAGCACTTTTGACTGCATTCCTCAAAACCTAGTACAGTTATTCTTGATTTACCAAACTAATTAAGGCACAGGTGTTAAATTGAAAATAATATTTAATTATGTTACAAATATATTCCTGACAAAACAAACATAACTCTCCCATCTTTGATATTACTAGACACTAATTATCAGTATTACCCATTCACTCATTCATTATCATAAATGGTGACTATGAAGGGTGGAAGTGGGTTGCCACACTATGTATGATGGTACACAATGTAGCTACCCCATCACCCACCATCTGCACTGCAACCTGTCACGAATTTTCCAAAAACAGAGCACAAAAGAGGAAATTGTACCTGGAGCCTAACACTAATCAGATGATATGTCTTTCATTTGATGCATAATGACTGACTCCAGGTTATTTTACTGACCTCTCTGGGAAACATTTCAATCTAAAAGGGACACATACAGCTTTCATTTACCCCTTCACTACAGAAGGCCTTGTAAAAGCTGAATGTAATTGTCTGGAAACGGCAAGTATAAAATACAGTAGAACCCCTCTAACTCTGATTACTGGGGATGGGGGGGAGGGCAGAATCTCCAAGTTATAAAACTGTCCACGTTAGTCTTTGTTCATTTACTTGGAGAGTAAAGGAAGGGGATATCTGCAGGCTTAAACATACAGAAATGACAGCGATTAGGTAGAAGTGCAGTGCGTCCCTGAGTGTGGGGCCTGGGGAGGCTAGGTTTACAAAAACTGAGGGGTAGGTTGTGACTGGAGTGTATTGGTGTTGTGATGAGGAGAGGTAGACTGAAATGGTTTGGGCATGCGGAGAAGATGGGGGATGATAACTGGGTGCAGAAAGTGAGACGTGTTGACGTTAGGGACAGGGTTGTGGGAGGTAGACTGAAAAAGACCTGGGATGAGGTCACTGTGACCTCAGGGACAAAGGATTGAACAGGGAAGCTGCTAGAGATTGAGCAGCATGGAAAGCTGCCATTAGGTGCCCAAGATCAACACATGTAAGCATGTTGGAGTCTTCAAAAATGAACAAATGAACATACACTTCTGTTTACATCTGGGGACAGGTTTAGGCCTACAGCTGCATTTTTTTTTTTTTTTGACAACATTTTTGTAGAAAATCATTCTTTTACACGTACCTACAATTAATAAAGGTAACATGTTATAAAAATGCAGTATGAGGGGATAAAATCAACAGAAAAACACTTCAGTGGAAGCGTGATTGTCCGAGTCACGTGTCAGTCATTTCACATAACTCATACTCATCCAAGTTACACTGAGTTTGCCCACCCAGATTTTTTGTCCAAGTAATGCAAGGTCAAAGTTAAAGGGGTCTGAGTCAGAAGGGTTCTACTGTATAAAAATATATCACATGACTAAAAGGGTTAAGATCCCTTTGTTGAAAATGAAAGCTCAAAGATGTCAGAAAAACCCCAACTTTCCAGAGTACATGATATGAAAAAACATGACTGACATTTATGGATCACTGATGACTACACTGTAATATAGGATGCAAGCTTGTCACATACAACAACACCACTGATTCATGATCATCAAATAGTACAGGCTTGTTATTAAGTTCGCACAATCAGCAATGGAGCAGTTACTTTCTCCTCCGATTTACTGTTCCCAAAGATATCAAGTAACTTTGTTCTATACCTTTCCATGCCATGTGAATGTGGTGAGACTAATAATGATGCCAGCCATAATGTTTGTTAAATCAGGAATCAGTCAGTCAGCAGAACCTCAACTTAATAAACAATCTTTTTTTACCCTGCCCTACAGTGGGAAAGGCCCAGATGATGATGATGATGATGATGATGATGATTTTTTATATAACTATGATCATATAAAGATCTCCTAAAAATAATAATAATGAGCCCTCTCACTGTAACAAGAGTTTGTAAATGATGTCTGCTAAATTGAGGATCTACTGTACAACACTTAATGACATACAGTATTAGAAATCATATACAGCACACATTTTTGTCAATATGACATATTCATAAAATTTACAGTATGAAACATTAAAATATGCCTTTCTAGAATACAGCTAATGTGAATTCCACAATAGATCTGAAGGATTCCACATTACAAAAATTAAAAAATAAAATAATAATAATGATATCAGTTAAATAATAATGAACAGCAATTATACACAAAATATTTTTCATTATCCTTTCCTTCATGTATAAGCAAGTGAAATATACACAAGTTATGAAGTCAAACTACTTTGAGCCAACAAATGCAACACATGGAAAATACCATACTGTATATCAAGTGAATGTGGCTACACACTAATACAGTAGAATATACTGACTAACCTAAAATTAATGAAAATGATATAAAAAAATATTTCTAGGAGCCAACACCAATAACTTTTACATTAAAAATACAGAATTACATGGCTCTGATAATATATTATATTTGTATACAGTATTCACATTTTTCTCTATAAAAAGAACAGTGTACAACTTTCCTATCCACTACTATCACTATCTAACAACGGCAGATGGTGATGATGGGTGGTACGTTGTCTGACTCCTTGTTCTGACTGTACAAAACAATCAGTATCACTGTTTTTTTTACAGTAGGAAGCTTCTGTGTTGTCAGTTGTGGACTCTTCAACAGGTACTGGATGAACCAACTTGGTACTACTTCCTGCATTACTGTTAGTGCTAAGTGCTAAATTACCTTCTGCAGAGACAAACTTCAACTTGTCTGTATCAGCTGCATTGCTGGGAGGGAGCAAAGCAGTTTCATCTACACAAGCCTCTGCTCCATATCTTACACCATCAAAGTCTAAGTCTGGATCCACTGACTCCTTATTTTGACTAAAAATGTTATTCATCACCCATGATTTGTCTGCTGTTGAAGTAGTAGATGTCCCATGACTGATATTTCCTTGAGATGACTGTTGACAAACAGACGGTGGTGTGACTGTGCCCAGTGAGGTGGAAAATCCAGGTGACTCCTTTGATGATTTGATTTTTGAAGTTACAGTCACATCTGAGGAGAAGATGGGAGTTATAATACCTTCACTATCATGCCAATCCTATTTCACTAAACTAAATCATAATAAATGGGATAAACAGACAATGAATGCATGGAAAAGGACAACTTAAAATCAAAATGGGCCACACACAAAAAAATTCTGTATTCAAGCATTCATAATTTTCAATACCCTACATGTACAAGCCTTGCACACTATGTGCTTCATTTGATGAGGTCACTCTTGCAACACCAACAGGATAGAGTCAATTCACAGATTACCAATTTAAAAAAAAGAACATCCATCTGTAATCAAGTAAACACTGATCATAAATACTGTACAATATACGGTATTACACAGTGCATGCCCTAAGTTAAATCCTTCCAGTCCACACACAGCTTTGATAATTTACTTACTCTGTGCAACTGTGGGAAACACTCACTTCTTAAAGGTCACAGTCAACCTCAAATAACCTTTCAGTCCTCTGTTTCAATTAAGGAATTAAGTTGGTCATCATCATCATCATCATCCCCCCCTAAATTCCCATTTGAGAGACCAGGTAACATATAACCCAGAAACAGAAAGAAAACACAGAAGTAGGAGAACAAATGAAAGGATTAAATCATCTTAAGCTAAACCCGTGTTGCCCCCCCATGAGCAATAAGGCCTGGGGCTGAGCTACTGAGTCCAGATTCAGTCCAGACACTTATTAATCCCCTGAATCCAATTACGTATTTCATAATTCATTCTCAATATCTCCGAAAAATTATATTCAGCTTGAGACAGACTTTTGTAACTTATGGAGTTAGATATAGCCTTCATACCCTTTTACTGTTATAGTACTCTCCTAAACTAACTGAAATTGTCTGAGGATAGCAGGAATAAAGTCTGCTACAATGTTAATAGGCTGAAAGGATTACAATGAGGGGACTAATGACTCATCTAAGAAATATTCAGAGCAGTGACAATTTTAGAGGGTGGCCTGGGGTGGCCACAGCCACCCCTGATGTCTCATTGGCCATCCCTGTGGTCACCCCAGATGTGACAGGTAGTTAGTCAAGTTCATCAACACAATAAGGTGGGACAAACGCTGGTCATTTAACATCACTTTCTGCTTCCTGTTCGTCAGCAGTGCCTAATCCATAGATACTTGTTCACTTCACAAATACATTGGTCGCCGCTTAATATGCAGCCCTGTAGGCCTCCAAATTTGATTGTTCTTGCTTTTGGCACTTGTGCCCCACCCACCCCCAAAAGTTTTCACAACACTATTGTACGCACTTTGTTTGGAGTTAAGGCTTGTTTGGCTTATGTTATACATGTATCTTTACAGTTCGCATAATTCAGTTTTTGGTTGTTGTGATCAGCATGGCACATTCAGTTTAATGTATTCTAATATGTAAAAACAACAACAAAGCCTTGAAGACAAACATTACAATGGATTCTAACATGAGTTTTGACATCCATTTATGATTCATCTGTGCACTGGTCGAAGCAACTGCGATGCACTGAACATCTATATTTACGTATTTTGATCACCTGTCATTCATTAAGGTTCACTATGTCATGGCCACTTCACACTAGCTCTGTGTCCAATCTTGGTCGTCCCAGACAAAATGTCCTGGATAGCCTACACCACTGATTCTGAGAGCAATAAACTCGAACTATTCCTATGATGGAACAATGATGGGCAACACTTAGTTGGAGTGCCTTAACCCACTAGACCAAAAGGCATCCAACTGTTGGTTTTATGTTTACTATCTAATGTGGTACGTGGTTTTCCGGAGTAGGGGAAATTAAATGGATCATCATTCAGTACAGAACCACCCAAAGGTAGCACTACACTGGGTGAATGGATGGCAGTTGCTCACACCTATCACCGGTGACAAATCAAAATGAGTGTACAGCTTCAAAGAGATTAAAAATGCTGCAATGTTAATCATTTTAATCTGTTATACTGCTTCCTTGGATGACAATTTTTTTTATTAGTCTATTTTAGTCCATTGTGTGACCCAGAATGGGTGTTGAGGAGGTAGATGTGTGTATCAGCTACCATACTGGTAGTAGACGAGATCGTGGAGTGAGCTTGTGAGAAAAAGTGTAAAGAATTTAAGGCATTTATGATCTAGAAAAAACATGAAAACAGTGTGAACATGTGAGGGATGAGAGAGGAACAAATCTAACAAATGAAAAGGTTGTATGAAGCAGATGGACAAAATATTTTGAAAGGTTGACAAATGGGAATGAAAAGAGCATACCAGTGACATTAGCTAGTACTGGTAGCTAAATATGGCTGGTTTTTGTGATGTGCAAAATGGAATATCACTGTTGGCTTATGTCTAGTGACTTCATGTAGATCCATCCATCCATCATCCAATCCTACGTTGCCATGAGGACAGTAGGAGCCCGGGACGAGGCAAGTTGGTCCTGACGTTTAAGATGAGAGTGACCAGCCTCACTCATCCCTGAGTGGCATTACGTGAGCAATAAACCCCAACCACCCCTTGGATATAAACCTTCACCGGCTCAATCCGATTGGAGCGCCGTAGTTACCCACTAAACCACCAGGCGCCAAAAATTGGTTATATGGTTACCATCCAGCATAGTAAATTGTTTCCTGGTGTACAGGAAACCATTTGGCTTGTCACTCAGTGTAGAGTCACTCACAGGCACAAGGAAGCGGAAAGAATGAAGGAAAGAAGGACAGAAGAGGGAGTGTAAAGTCACCCGAAGGCAGAGGGACGAGAAAAGAATGAAGGAAAGAAAGACAGAAGAGGATGGAGGAGAGGAATGGGCAGACACCCAAGAGCAGCACTACATCGAGTGAGTGGATGGTGAGCACCCCCACCTACCACAAACTTCATGTAGATATACTATTATTATAATGATTGATTATTTTAAATTAAAAAAAGATCACAATCAAGATATAATGACTGGATATTTGATTTACAAGTTTAGATCACTACCTGAGGTTGGTGGAAGACTGACATCAGATGTAGCTGCTTTGGCTGTGGCACCTTTAATGGCTGATGCTGAGGTACCCATATTTGCTGATGTTGTGGGCTCTGTAACTGCCGATCCTGTGGCCCCAGAAACTGCTGGTGTTGTGATTCCAGTAACTGCTGATGCTACTGACTCTGTGGCTGCTGTCCCCATGTCCCCTATTTCTGATGGGGCTGCAGCTGCTGATGCCTCATTCTGCTCCTCTGACCTCGTTCTTAAAAGTGTTGTCACAGTTGCTGTGGTGGTGGTGGCAGTGGTGATGACAGTGTGTGAAGATGTACCAATGGTGGTGGTGGTAACAGTGGTTGTAGTGGCTGAGGTTGATGTTGAAGCTGAGGATGCAGTGTTCTGTTGGAGACTATCAACAATATTCCTAACATTTCTGAACACAAAACTGAGGGAGTTGTTTCTATTATTTCTGTTGTTGGTAAGACCAGGGACAATATTACCAAACACCAGATTGACCATGGGTGGAAAATTGGCCTGTGGTAGTGGAGCTTCTGCCCTGACACCACCTGTGACACCATTACCATCACTGCCATTACCACCTCCAGCACCTCCTTCTCCTTCCCTGGTGTTAGTGGCATTTGCATTATTTGTGTTGTTAATGTTGTTGGCTGTGTTTGTAGGATTGTTGGTGGTGGCATTAGACAGGTTGCGCAGAACGATGTTGACGGTCTGAACCCTTCCAAGTTGTTGAAGTTGTGCCTGCTGCAGAATGGCTGGCAGCTCGTAGTGGTGAAAGAAGTACAACATGGAGTGCTGTGAGATAAAATTCATTAAGTAATTAAAAAGCACTACAGTCGATGGCATCAGCTTATGGACTTATCAAACAATTATTATAATTTACCTAATATCACAAGACTTCGCTATATTTATGCATTCAGTATTATGTAAACAAGATATAGTAGCTTTATTGTATCAGTTTATGGAATTATTTTACCATACCATAATGTATCTGGTATCACAAACTTCACCTGATATCAGCATTCAGTATCATGTGAATAAGATGCTAACATCAACAAAAGAAACACTTACAAGGATAAACAGCCACGAAGTCATCAGGGCCAGCCAGGAGTACTGCAAGGTAGAGGTACAACATTTAAGTAATACAGTACAACGACTATGCACACTTATGGTATAGTCTACCATACTGACTTTCCATATAGCACACTGTATAGTGCAGGGCTATCAATAAATTTATGTCAGCTACTGCACTTAATATAAACTATGATGGCAGACTGGCTTGGTGTGTGGGAGTAGGGAGGAGGTAAACAGTGGACCTCTAAGCAGTCATGTGTCACATGCTATGGGAAGGAGGGACAAGTGCAATGGCAGGAAATGCCATATCTGGGTATGTTTGAGATCGTGTCATAAATTATACACATTCTATGGACATTCCAAAAAAATTCTCAACCTGACCAATAGCATTCCATATACTGTACAGTACAAACTGCATTACTGAAACACACATGGGCAGGCTGGCTGTAAACTGTTCATTTCTTTTGCCTACTTCCCACGCCTAACCACTTCTTTATCACCTCTTAATTGAACTGGTAATGATATGCAGAGTAGGCCAAATGATGGTGTTTGAAGTGTATTCAGTGTCTTCTTACCAATTTATAAATTTATATTCATTTTTCTAATCTATTTCCTAAATCTTCCCTCTTCCTTTACATTTGTCTACTGGAAATAGAATGGTATAAATTTCCTAAATCTTCCCTCTTCCTTTACATTTGTCTACTGGAAATAGAATGGAATAAATAGAATGTAAAACGACAGAGGCAAAAGCATAGCCAATGCTTCATTAATTATTTTGGTTATACTCTTTCCTTCTCTCATTTATTTCCAAATTCTAACCACTTCTGTCTCACCTGTCCATTGAAACGGTAGTGGTATGCATAGAAAGCAAAATGGTAGAGGTAGAAGAAGCGTAGCCAATGACGTCGAGTGATTGGGGTGTGGCAGCAGATGGCTTCATACTGGTCACACACCCACACAAGTACGATTATGTAGAATGCCGTTGAGGTGTCATTGAAGAATTCAGACATGATTGCTTCCATACCTGTCAAGAGAAAACAGTTCTCAAGTCCTTAATGTAGGTCACCCTGTTGACACTCTTCTTTGCAGCCACATCTCCCATATAATTAAACCAGACAGTTACAGTCAAGAGAGACTGCATTATCTATACCTGTGCTTTCTTCACTTTACTTTGGCGTACTTTTGCTATTTCTCCATCTTTAAAGCTTAGCAGTAACAAGAGAACAACAGTAGAATATGGAGCCAGTCAAGAACTGCTATGGAAAAGTAGTATAGTAGCACTGCAGTATTACCTCATTATGTCACTGAGCTCTGAGGAATAAGCTACAAATGGATGAAAATCTGGGCGAGGTTAAGGTGAAAAAATTACAGCAAACAGGACCTACCAACAAGTGCAAGTATAACAGTGAGCATTGGAGCAGCAGGAAAAGTGATGGCTACATTGAGTTCAAGCATCTGTAGGAGGTCAACGATGAAAAGGAAGATCTGGTGGTGTGAGTAGCGCAGCAGCATGGACACACTCAGCGTGAACACTACCATCACAAACCCGGCAGCCAGGTAGTTGCTTCCACCCATCCACATGCTCACAAAACGGTAGTGTTCACCTGTTACTACATTCCTGTGGGTATAAGGTGATGAATGCTAGCATAATTCCTTCAATCCGATTAAGTAGTTTTGGTTTTATTTCCACTCTATATAGATGACTTTATTCACCTTAGGGAGAAAAAATCAGGCCTATCCACATGCTTACAGACTGGTAGTGCTCCCCCATCACGACATTCCTGTGGGTATAGCATGATGAATGCTAACCCTTTTATTACAATGACCTTTTTTATCATACCACACAACCAGATCACAGGGATAAGTGGAGCTGGCTATGATGCCCCTGTTAACTCGGTAGAGAGACACAAATGCGGTATCCACCCAGGAACCAACCCTCCACCCTTTTCCCCATGCCTCGCTGTGCCACAGCAAGACACTGGCAATTGCATGGAAACAATGGAGTAATTGCTTGCATGTGGCTGACAGAGCTGGTTGGCCAGTCAGACTGGGTCTAATTAACAACAACAATAAAGTCCACAACTAAACTAATTTATTTAACTTGGAAGGATCTTGGAAATAAATAGTTAATGAATGATAAAACTTGATTCTTGGATTCAAAAAGTCCCCTCCAAAGTACGCATAAGCGTCTATACAGACTTAGAAATAAATAATAAATATGTAACTGAACTAAGGTTAACCTCTTTAATCCAAGAGTGCACTGTGTTTATATTCTTGGTATCTCCCGATGACTATACAGTACAACAAGCTTGATCCAGCCTCGTTTTATCCACACACTTACTCAACGTTAACTGGCTAACCACTCTGCACTAGCTGTATCTTTTTAATCTGGATTTTGTCTAGATTAAATGAGTGGTCAGGACACATCACAAATCTACAATATAATACTGAATACTGTAATGAATATCAGTATTCATGCACATTACTGATGTTCAAGTCATGAAACATACGCAAGTATAGCCATGACAGTATACATGTGCAAGGTGACTGAGAAGTAAGGTCTTGTAAAGAGAGGCTAGAGGGATAGTGAACATTCTACAGTACAATACCGTAAATTATTTTATTTTCTTTTGCCTGTAGTTTTACTGCAATGCACAACAACCACAGAATATCTTGATTCTTGTTAAATTTACAACATTAGACAAACTGCAAAGAAATTATCAAAACACCATTTTATATTATATACATGGGATGAAACAAGCCTTTGTCTGGCTAAACATGGGTTTTTAAATAATCAGTTTCTTAATAAAATTCTTTCATTCATTCATCGTGTAATCCAGTGCTCACCATGAGAAGCGTAGGAGCCCAGGGCTAGGCAAGATGGTCCTGACACTTAAGATAAGCGACCAGCCTCACTCATCCCTGAGCGGCATTAAGTGAGTAATAAACCCCAACCACTCCTTGGATGCAAAATAACTTCATTAAAATTTAAAAGGTGGGGGGGGGGGGAAGTTTTGTAACATTGGCTAGACAAGGAAGTTTCATTCCTTTTGTAATGAAATGAAAGTCTCATTAAAAATTTAAAGCTACATTCAAACTGATCTCCCAGAAAGTCTCCCTATATTTCTGGTCCATTCCACAAGAAAGAACCAAAAATTTGTAACTCATCACACACTGCTTTCTGTAAAAATTTTCCTTCTTTAGACCAAGAATTCTTTACCATTAACAAAATAAGAGCAATGACTGGAGAACTGTGAGGTGATGTGAAGAGCTCATTCTCTAATAATGGCTTGCCACAAATGTCTCAAGGTCGTGTAACACAGGAAAATGGAATCTTTATTCCAGACATAAGGTTCCCTGCTCTAGTTCCCTTTGACAATTGCAAGAAATTTTAATTTGGGGGATTTCGTTATAAAGAGCATGATTTTCAACTTTACACATTAACAGTTACTATTAACCCTATCCCATAAAGGGGTGAGTGTAAATTCTGGCTGTGGCGCGTAACTCTTGCTCGTGAGCTTTCAAAACAGTGACGTAGAGATATTTTACTTCTAACGCTCATAGGAAAGTTACTATTCATCACAGAAAGGCCACTTTGGTCTCGTTTTGAAGACGAAGACTTTTGCTTTGTCATACATTGTTCAAAAAGACAATATATACAAATTAAAATGCAAAAACAGTGAGTAGAAGTTAGCTGACATGCTAAAGAGTTACACTCCTTTAAAAAATATTAGCCCCAAAAAAACTGTTCAAGAAGTAATAATATTTTTTGCTTCAATACGTAGCAGAATAAATTTCCTTTCCAATAATGCATCATTTGTTGTATTTTCTTAAATAATAACGCCGCATATATACGTGAGAAAAAGGAGCATAAGTGTTTGGCGGGAAGTCAAAAGGTGTACATCCTACCTGTGAGGAACCTCACACCACACTGAGTCAAGCAAACCAAGTGAGCACGCACGCACCAGCTGTGGCAGGCTTAGCTCCACCCACTTTTGCCCGTCAACCAACAAAAATGACGACTCCCTGAATATTTCTTTAGAGCTTACATTGGATGATGGGCAAAGTTGTCATACTGACGTCAAGAGGTTGACAAATGCATGACGACCCAGGTCGTCATTGGTAAGTCTAAGGGTTAATACAACTTAACCCTTTATTTCTCCAAAGCTGTTGCTACTACTCACCCTGTCCAAGGGTGTGAAAAGAGGTCTGGATGATGATAATGATGATTCTCATAAGCCCCTCAAACACTGCTAGGCTACAGTAAAATACACTACCCCTGGTTCTTCTGTACAGAAGTCAAAACAGGCAATAGTTATGGAGTATCATGCAGTATTTTTCCTATCAATAGTACTGAACCAGGTATGATATGCAGTGTGCTGGAGCAAAAATCAGAAGATTTACATTTTTATTACAAGATTATCAATCTAATTTCATGCAACTGTGGCTTCAAAACTGGCAACTGTAAATTCACCAAGACAAGAGGACAATAATCCTTTACCAGCAAACAAGCAGACAGTACGCAAGACAATCGACCATGGAATGAACTCTACGATGAAAGTAGAGAATATCAGTTGCAGGTCATTAGCTACATTAACCCTACTTAATTCAAACCACTGTATCCTTCCATCATCTCACCTAGTTCGACTGACTAAAAGATACCTGAGATATCCCTTGTTTTCTTCCTTCTCAGCCAGACTCTTAATGGATGCCATGAGAATATCATCATAGCCCAGGAACTCTTCCAAGATAAAACGAGACAGTGCATCTCCAAAGCACGGGTCTTTAGCTGGGTCCAATGTAACAATCTTGACAGGGATGTTAAGACGTTGGCGGGTGGCAGGGGAAAGACGAAGGAATCCATACTCCAGGCTGTATTCCACCATGTACTCTTCCTCAG
Organism: Coenobita brevimanus; assembly: GCF_032717465.1. NCBI lineage: Eukaryota > Metazoa > Arthropoda > Malacostraca > Decapoda > Coenobitidae > Coenobita > Coenobita brevimanus. The sequence continues at coordinate 4,621,691 of NC_136981.1, forward strand.
GCCATACTGTGAAGGTAGAGAGGGACAAAGAAAGGTCAAAAGACACACAGTACAGGCTATACTTGTTATAAGTCTAAGATGAGCCCAACAGGCCACCTTTTCCATAAAATTAGTACTTTAAATTGAGGGAACTGGTAAATCAGCTTTAAAAATAATTATGGAAATTTATTTTATTTCTATTTACGGTGGACTCAAAAGGAAAATGGAATGCCATATGAAGACCTGTTGAACAAGCCTTCTTTTAGTGATACATCCACACACTGCTAATGGCTATACTTTTTGCAAGAAGTATACAAAATATTTCTTACTATATCATCAAAAGACAATCATGTCATTTCTAGCTGAGGTAAACTTGCTGTCAATCTCACTTCCTCAATTTCTTATGCTTTCTGTCCCAGTTTAACCTAATTCTTTACAGGTACCTCACCAGTCTTTGTTTGAAACTAGAACCAAACATTACACATATCTAGCTCTTAATTATCTCATCATTCACTTTTACTATTTCACCATTCAAATTTTCACTTTTGCCAAGTCCTACTAATAATTATCTCAAACTTCCTGAGATTGAAAAATCTGTTCATGTTACAGATCCTAAATACTGTACTAGGCGATCAATGCTCAGGCCCCCAAATAATGCCAACAGATTCATTATTATTGAACTACCTTTCTTTTCTTTTCTTTTTTTTTTGTGAGGAAGAAGAAACCAAAGGCTGAACCCGCAAAATGTTCCAAGGAAGAAAAAAAAATACAAAGGAGAGCCAAATTCAAGATCTATTCATTTCGAGATGCCTGGACACACTGCGTTTGAGAGACTGGAGATCATGGGAAGTAGGAAATACAGAAAGAGGGAGACAGTTCCAGAGATGACCTGTTGCATAAATGAAGGACTGGGAGTAACGGTTAACTCTTGCATTAGAGAGTTGAACAGAAAAGGGATGAGAGTTTGTTCCCAGACAGGAGCTACGTGCCCGTTGTAGAGGTGGAGGGATGCAAGCAGACATTTCAGAGAAGCAGCGACCATTGAAGTGGCAATAGAAAAGAGATAAAGAGACAACAGTGCGGCGAAGACACAGAGATTGAAGGGAGCCAGTAAGAGGAGGAGAGTTGATGAGACGAATAGCCTTTGACTCCACCCTATTTAGAAGAGCTGTATGTGGGGAGCCTCCCCACACACGAGAGTTGTACTCTAAACAGGGGCAAATAAAACCCATTTATAAAGTCATCTACTGTGCAGGGGTAAAGAAGGCATGGAGTCGGCTTAGCACACCTAATCTCTTGGATGCAGATTTTACAAGAGATGCAATGTGATCTTTCCAAGTCCTGTGTGAATGAAACCCCAAGCATGTTCAAGACTTAGTACCTTTTATACAGGATTGAGCTGGATATTATTAAAAATTAGTGGGTACTCCTGTGGAAGATTTTGACAGGTTGATAGGTGTAAAAACTGAGTCTTTGATGCATTACAAACAACAAGATTATTTTCACCAAGTCAGAGATACAAGCCAAGTCAGACATTAGGTATGCCATAGCCTCATCCCTTGTTTGCTGAAGTAACTGCTGAGGTGGACGTTGCGGGAACCGAATGGAAAGGTGAAGGGTGGAATCATAAGCATACGAGTGGATAGGATTAGATGCACAGTTTAAAAGATCATTGATGAATAAAAGGAAGAGAGCTGGTGATAGGACAGAGCCCTGAGGAACACCACTGTTGACAGATCTAGGAGAAGAACGATGGCTGTCTACAACAGCAGCTATAGAACGACCAGAAAGGAAGCTATAGATGAAGGCACGGACAGGATAGAAACCGTAAGAGGGCAGTTTGGAAATTAAAGATTTAGGCAAGACTTGATCAAAAGTCTTTGAGATGTCAAGTGCAATGGCAAAGCTTTTGCCAAAGTCCCAAAAGGAGGATGACCAGGAGTCTGAAAATTAGGTGAGATCACCAGTGAAGCGTCCCTGACAGAACCCATACTGACGACCAGAAAGAAGGTTGTGATAAGAAAGATGCTTTAAAATTTTTCTGTTAAGAATAGACTCGAAAACTTTTGAGCCACAGGATATCAAAGCACTTGGATGATAGTTAGAGGGTTGGGAATGGTCACCTTTCTTTGGTACTGGTTGAATGAGAGCAAACTTCCAGCAAGAAGGAAAGGTACAAGTTGAAAGACAAAGGCAAAAGAGTTTACCTAGACAGGGTGTAAGCACAGAAGCTCAGTTCTTGAGGACAACAGGAGGGACCCCATCAAGCCCATATGCCTTGTTAGTACTGAAGCCAGTGATGGCAGAAAATATATCAGCTGAAGAAATTTTAAAGTCAGCCAAGAGGAAATCAGAGGAGGGAAGTGATGGAAGAAGAGCACCGGAATCATCTAAGATGGAATTGGAAGAGAAAGTCTGAGTGAAGAGATCTGCTTTATCAGTAGAAGAAATAGCTACAGAGCCATCAGAGTAGAAAAGAGGAGAGAAGGATGATGAGGTAAAGCTGTTAGAAAGGTTTTTGGCAAGGTGCCAGAAGGAGTGGGATGAATTCGAGTTGGACAGGTGAGAGCATTTAGTATGGATTAAATTATTTTTAGCAGAGCGAAGAACAGACTTAGCACGATTCCGGGCAGAAACATAACAAAGATGTGATTCAGGGGTGGTTTGGCTCTGGTACCTTTTATAGGCCCTCTCCTTGTTGCGGAAAGCATTAGAACAAGCATGACTAAACCAAGGCTTTCTTGCATTAGTCAAAGGATATGAGAAAAGAACGTATGCTTCCATCCCGAGAGAATAACCTCCGTAACGCACAAGGCGCAATCAGATGGCTCCCGGCCATGGAAGCAATAATCATTCCAGGGAAAATCAAATAAGTACTGCCTGAGGGCCTCCCAATCCGCAGCTCCAAAGTGTCACAGACGACATTTCTTTGGAGGGTCCACAGGCCGTACCGGAGCAATAGGACAAGTTAAGGTAATAAGGTTATGAAATGAAACTCTGAACTTAAAAACACTTTAGTCTATGTCATTCAAGTACCATATATGTGATACTATTTGAAATATGAATTTAAAGATGTCTGCAGGAAATTAAATGCTGCACTCCCGCCAGCATGGCACCGAGTAGCTGGACATCAATTGGCTCCTGCATTTATCCAGTGAAAATATCATACTCGATAACTGAATGCATATTCTTAATTCTCCTGAAATACCGGTCACTCCAAAGATTTTATTGTGGCACTTAGAAGAAAAATATTCGATAATAAGCTTCACATACCGTACTCAATGAGCTGAAAGACAACATTGCAGCCATTACTTAGGATTCATTGTAAAGGACATTTGGTAGTGTGGAACACCATAATCAAGTATGTTTAAACACTGAAGGGGATTGCTCTCAGTATCATTTGTAACTGTTAATAAACTGCCATGAACTGATGAAAGTAAGCACAGGTACAAAATTTCACTTAAATCTGTTCTTTAATAACAAAAATAAAAACACTCTTTTCTCATACTGCAAGATATGGAAACATCCACCACTGGCAGGCAATTCCCCTCCTCCCTCCGCAAAAAAAAAAAAAAAAAAAAAAAAAAGACCTCTTCCTCCCCACATCACCTTGCACAAATGAAGACATAGCATGATTCTTGCCTAAACTATCAAGAGAATGGTACCTGGCTGCAATTTTTTTTTTACATAACAGAACAGAGGAAGAAAAAACAAATGAATAAAAAAATATAATAATTCATACACCAGATTACTGGTTTCCCCCATTAAAAATCTCTAATAGTTGAACCTGAACAGCTGTGGGTTGAAGTTTAGGGGGAAATACTCTGGGGAAGCGAGTTCCAAAGAGATGCAATTCGGGGAATAAAAGATTTCTGATAGGCAGAGGTTCTACAATATGGCAGAGTGACTTTCAAGTCATGAGTGCTACCAGATGCCTGTGTTGCACAGGGAAAGACATGGAGAGGTGGCACAATGGATGCAACTTCATCTGAGCATTTGCCATAAACGTATCTGTAAAATAATGCAAAGGAGGCAACATTCCTTCTTACTTAGTCAAATTGTGACTAGGAGCCTGGTTTGATGGGCTGTTCATGTGCATGCCTTTTTTTTTTTAACTCAGGAGAGGCTTCACTGCCCCCTGCGGGATTAAATAGAGTCATGATTATCTTTTCCGCAGCCATTACAAGTCTGCAATTGTTCCTCCAAACCTACAAATTAGCCAATGGTGGTCAGGAGTGATTTAACTTCACTCTCCCAAACTGATGTCTGCTTCTCGAAGTGGGCCTGCAAAAACCTGTTTTCACAGTAAGAAATTTCCTTTTCCCCAAATGAGGGGTCTCACAGTACTGGGATAGTTACTGCACTGTATGAATGAAGTCAGTAACTATAAAATGTGTAACAGTAAGGGATGCTGGTCGGGCAATGGGGTTTCTAAATCCCTGTGCCACATTCTAGTACAAAAGGATATTGCAAGCTACAACTTTTTGTAACAATCATTTGAGTTACAAAATCAGAAGAGCTGCATACTTTGAAGTAATTACAGTTAACTTTACCAATGCTTCAAGATCAAGGTCTTACCTGCTTTTGCTAACATTTCTAGTGGTTCTTTCTTGGGGAGGGGTAAATCATGCTGGGGTGGAGGTGTGGTGGTGTCATCCTTGGTGTGGTTAGCAGTGATGCCATCTGATACAGAAGGCTCAGGCACTTCACCTTCCTCACTTTTAATTTCCATAACTTCATCTCTTGGCTCTTTCTCTGATAGATTTAAGTGCTCTGAAGGTACTGAAATATTACAAAATAATTTGGTGACATTAACATACAGTGTATATGTCATCTCTAACACTATTGTAAACACTGTGCTTAAAAGAAAATGAAATGCTGTTAGGTGCCATGCATCTTTAATGGGTGCACTTAAAATATTAAAAGCTATATGAACACAATGATGAAAATAGTCAGTGAGCCTTTACAAAAAAAAAAAAAAAAAAAAAAAAATCAATATCAAGATACAACCTATTAAAGAGGCTGGCACCACATCATAAGTGTATGTATCAGCTGTTTTTGAGATAAGACTCTGGGCTGCAGGCCTACACACATACTCTCATGTATTTGTTTTTGCTTTGTTAAATTTTCCTTGAGTACACAGTTGTACGCTAAGAATGGGCCAGGTAATTAATGAATGAATTATGGTGATCAAAAAATGCCTTAAGAAAAACTAAATATGATAATTTCAATGACTCTTTTTCTCCTAAGCTGAAAGGGAAAGGGAAATGTTCCCTCGAGCTAGACCTTATTAGATCATATAGCCCTGCTAGGTGACAGGTTGACGATACCCCTCCCGGCATGGCAGCTACCGGGTGTGGCTCGAACTCATGATCCCCCAGTCCCAAGTCCGATGTTCTACCACTGAGCCACCTTGCCCCCCACCCCCTCAGCTGAATAAAATCATTTGGCAGTAATTGGCAATGAACAAAGATTAACTGAACTGAAAGACCTAAAAATGGTGCAAATTAAACCAACAAATATGGAGATACTTACCACCAGAAACATTATGCATGCTGAACTCTGTATCGCCATGTTCAACAGGTCCTGATAAATAAATTAAGTGTCAAAGAAAACTTTCATAAGTACTGCACAAAATTAATAAAATACAAAAATAGTACTGCATTATATAAAAACTAAGTTAACTATATATACCATAACTCTCTCTCTCATATACACCTCACTGACAATTTTTATTCGTGAATAAAATTACAGTAAAACCTCGATATAACGGACTTCAATAGACCAGAATTTGCATTCATCGGAATCGAGGAGCTACCGGACTAAATTCCTACATATCGGAAGAAGTCCGATAAAGCAAGAAGCAGTCCTTCAGCTATGTTCACCACAATAAGGTAAATAATAGACATGTTTATCGGTGTACAGTACAGTATTATTATAATACATATTATACCATTTGATTAATATAGTGAAGTTATAACACAGTACAGTACAGCAGTGGTAGTTTCATTCATTCACTGCCAGACGCCATGTATCCCAAACAGGGTGGCCAAGGGCTTAGAGTTAATTGTTTTACAGGGAGGGGCACTAATCCTCCACCAACCCCACTTGCCACGTAGGGAAAACGTAATGCCAACAGCATCTGGTGTTCCCAGGTGGTCACCCATTCAAGTACTAACCAGACCCAACGTTGCTTAACTTCGCTGATCGGACGGGAAGCGGCGTACTCAACGTGGTATGGCCGTTGGCAAAGCAGTTTAAAAACCATTCGTGCGATCCAGACTATTGTCTGATATATCGGAAAAAGTCGAGGTTAGCAGGGGGAAGTCCGGATGTCACTTTTAACAGAAGTTCGCATTTTTCAGAATGGCTTGGGCCCCAATTAGTTCGTTATAGTCAGGTCTTACTGTACTAAAAAGCTGAAGGAAAATATACAGTATTCTAATTTAATGGCCTTTAAAGAATTTAAAGCTTGTAATACTAGGGTAAAACGGGGTAACCGCCGCAAACAGTGGTTTTGCTAAATACAAATCCCCACATACGGAATACTGACATTTTTATTGCTTTGTCTATACATTCAGCCCTCCTGCTAAAGATATTGTACTTTAATCGTTTTTGTAAAAAAAAAAAGAAAAAAAAAAAAAAAAAAAAAGCCCACCACCCCACAGGTTTTAGAAAAAAAAAGTCTTGCGATGAAATTATCCTGCACGTCGGGTTAATTTCGTCACAACCTAATTATTGTTATTATTGCTGTAATATCGTTATTATAATAACACACTACACATCAGACACAATTACAGTAACTATAACAAGGCTTAGGTAGTCCAGGCTATCATACAGTATGGCCCGTGCCATATATTTGGCGAACTTTACATCGATGGCATCCACCACTGTTTCACCAATTGTTTCATGGTTGGTAAGTTGGTCGGAGGGACTCCCACAGCACAAGTGCATGGCACGGTACTGTTTTGTTGTGTGTGTGTGTGTGTGTGTGTGTGTGTGTGTGTGTGTGTGTGTGTGTGTGAGAGAACAATGCAAACAGTTCTGAACCACTTTTAACCTGAAACATGTAAATAATTATGGGCAAATAGAATGTTTTTTTCCAGTTTTTATTGATGCAATAAATGCTGAAAACTTTTGGTAAACACTTTCATTTCTCCAATGCCATTTTTCTGCACAATGGATCAAAACTTCACATGACCTTGACAGGTTGCATTCCTCTAAAACCTATGCACAACAAAAGCCAAATCTATGGAATAGTTTGGGAGCTATGGGTCTTTGTCGCAGCAAAATTTTCTCTAAAATCTAAGCACAACAAAAGCCAAATCCATGCAATAGTTTTTTTTTTTTTTTTTTTTTTTTTTGTCCAACTCTGGCCATAGGCTTCACAGCCCGCTTTCATGGCCCAGTAGCCCTCCTGCGTACTGCACACCTCTACATGTCACCACTTTGGTGCTAACACCCACCATCTATACTGAATACATGCTAGGGCTGTCTCATACAGGACTGGTGTATTGGTATGAGCGGGTGTTTTTACAACATGTCGGCGGGTCTTCTGGTAGATCAGTAAAGTCTGATTTTTATGAAATTCAAATCCTTAAACTGTTCCCTGCCCCAGCAGGATTTGAACCCGGGTCCGTTATGACTACAAGCCACCTGTCTACTGATTGAGCTATGGGTCTTTGAAATGGACCTTATTGGTGTTGCTGCGAAATTACCCCACAGTGAAATTAACCTGTTATACCCTACACATGTACAGTGCCAAACAATGTATCTGTACAATACTAAAACCAGGTTTTCTTATCATATAATCATCCCAGTTGAAACAAAAATCACATAAATGTTGACTGACAACACGAGTCTGGCACTTGAACATCCCCACTCCCTTCACTGTGAGACATCTCCTAAGCTGAATAAAACCTTCTAATAATGATGAGGATAACCAAAGACCCTGGACTCAAGGGGTTATGGACAAAAATAAGTGGCATAATACTTAAGTAATACTTACTAAGAACTTGTTCTTCCTCAATGTTCTCCATACTGACTGATGACTGCTCCTCTGTCTCTGGACTTCCATTCACCTCGCTACTGTCAACCTGAAAAAGAATGTTAAATTCCAATAATTACATTATACAAAGGCAAGCAGTATCTAGTTTAACTGCATCATCATCATCATCATCATCATCATCATCATCATCATGATCTTTCTTCTTAACCAAGTAGCTATGAGTGAAGTGGATCCAGAGAAAAAAGAGAGAGAAAGTATGAAAGTGGGTGAACATTCAACAGTAAACCCAGTAAAATGGATCAAACAATCATTCACACATCACTGAAAACAATACACAGTAAACATTTCATCTGGATAAGAATAAATTATGCTGACCAAAGCTATGGCTCCACCACAGCATCCATAAACAGGAAAAAAAAAGAAAAGAAAGGATGAAAAAAAAAGAAAAGAAAGGATGAAAAAAAAAAAAAGCCTTGACATTAATACCAGAATGTGCAAAGATCTAATACTGTATTTAGTATGGATCACCTTCACCAAGACTGTAAAGTCCATAAAACATGTAACATTTAAACTTAGTGCTCATTAACTGCCCAGGAGTTACTCTTGTATTATACTGTTAACAGAAATACACTTAAACCTCCTGCTTACCAGTATAACCATTCAAAATACAGTATAGGAAAGTTTTCCAATTACTCTTTTCCCCTAAAGTGATCTTACTTTAAACTTACAGTCCTTTTCAAATATGTTTACAACATCGTACTCTGGTAGATTTCAACTATCAATCTCCTCAGGCACCTCATGTCCTATTTGAACTCTACAGTTCACCCTGCTTCCTCTCGTTCACCTATAATGCACATAGAAATTTAGCTAAACACAGTTGACATCAAAAGTCCCGTCACCTTTCCTGGCTTTTCTCTCCACAGACCTAGAAAATCAATGAGATAAATTCACAGCAACTGACAACAATTACTTTTATAAAGCTACAGATCAGTATCATTTATGCTGGTTCTTGATGATTCATCACACTGATTTTCAGCTCTATGGAGATTTGAAAAAAAAAAAAAAAAAGGGCTGATGCCAGCTGTACTTATCTATATTATCTTTCAACCCATGCCACTCACAGACATTTACAAAACTCTGGCTGTGTCCGTAAAGATCCTGTTCACCATCATCCAGCAGCAAAGAATCTTCATTTATCAAAGCTGAAATAGTTCACCCTTTGACACTAATCATGAGCTCCATATCCCCTTACAACTACATTTCAGACTTTTCTCATTACCCAATCCATATACAGATCAACCATGGGAACATTGTAAACCTCTCTGGAACCAATGATTTACATCCAAATACTCTCATGCACCTCTCACTACATACATACATACATCATCTACTCCAGAGTTGCTCCATGAGGAGTGTTGGAGCCCGGGGCTAGGCCAGTTAGTCCTGACATTTAAGATGAGAGTGACCAGCCTCACTCATCCCCGAGTGGCATTACATGAGCAATAAACCCCAACCACCCATTGAATATAAACCTACACCAACTCAATCCGGTCGGAGTGCCATAATTACCCACTAAACCACCCGGTGCCATCGTTTGGTTATATGGTTACAACCCAGCTTCATTAATCGTTTCCTTGTGTACAGGAAACCATTTAGCTTGTCACTCACTGTAGAGTCACCAAAAGATGGAAGGAAGAGGAAAGAAAGAAGAAAAGAAGGACATAAGAGGAAGGAAGCAAGGAATGAAGGAAGAAAGAGAGGAAAGGGCAGCCACCCGAGAACAGCACTACATCGAGTGAAAAGATGGTGCAGCAAAATGTTCTGTCATACCTGGTGAGGTGTGGATGCAGTGGTGCTGCCTCCTTCACCATTCACTGAGCTGTCCCCGTCTGTCACCACCGGCTCACCTCCACCAAACAACCTGGAAAACAACACACTGCTTAATTGAATCATGTAAGCCTAATATAACCAATGAATATACAGTACACACAGTACTTGCACGTCTTTGTGTGCAAAACTAAGGCAGTATGTGCAAAATGCCATAAAATGAACATTATTTGAAAAATGCTTCTAGAATACAGTAAAATATCATAGTATATTTGGATGTCAAGGTTCATGTAAATGATGCAATACAGTACACATATCAGTGATATGTGATGCAAAATATGTTAGAGGATGAATTAGGTCCCAAAGCCTGACTAAGGAAAGGTACTAAACTGCTAAATTCGTGCCAATGACCAAGATGATAAATTCATTTTTTACTAATAACATAGTACCAAGTCCGTGTGTCCGACTCCAAGTACACACTCATTTGTTCATTCTCCGAGACCTAGCAGTTCTCCTACATACCAAACGCCTTCATAAATCATCACCTGAACACTAACATTCCTTGTCCAAACTGATTACATGCTATGACTATCTCATTCAAAATTCATGCGAGTCTTAATAAGAGTATTCCTATGACAGGTTTGGGTCTTAACAGATTGCTAAGACTAAAACAAAATTCAAATATCCAAACTGTTCCTAGTCCCATTTTAGAATCAATTTTTTCATCTTTTCTGAGTGACAGCCCAACTTGACCATTATCTCTGTAATCAATTCACCAGACGTCAAACCCAACACCTTCTTCAGCTTTCCTTAGAACACTTGAATTCTGCCTTCTTTAACCTTCAGAGATCTACGCCAATCAGATGAGTCAGCTGATTTACCTGTGTGGAGCTTCCCTTGCTACTGTCAGCTGGAACCATTCTAATGTTGTGGTGCATGTTAGCTACTGTACCACAAAAGCTACATTAACCAGGATATTTAAAAAAAAAAAAAAAAAAAAAAAAAAAAATCCACTCACTCGATGTAGTGCTCCTCTCGGGTGTCTACCCTTTCCTCTCCTCCCTCCTTTCCTTCTTTCCTCATCTGTCGTTCTTTACTTCACTCTTTCCTCATCCTTCTGCCAATGGGTGACTTTACACTCCCTCTTTTGTCTTCCTTTCCTTCATTCTTTCCTGTTCCTTCTGCCTATGAATAACTATACACTGAGTGGCAAAGCCGGATGGTTTCCTGTACACCAGGAAACCATATACTATGCTGGGTGGTAACCATATAACTAAATTACGGCGCCTGGTGGTTTAGTGGGTAATTAAGGTGCTCCAATTGGACTGAGCCTTTGAGTGTTTACATCCAAGGGGAGGTTGGGGTTACTGCCCACATAATACCATTCAGGGATGAGTGAGGCTGGTCACTCTCATCTTAAATATCAGGACCAACTTGCCTAGCCCCAGGCTCCTACGCTCCTCATGGGGCAACGTAGGATTGGATGATGGGGAAAAAAAAAAAAAAAAATCAGATTTCAAACACTTTCCATGAAGAACACAGGGGATAGAGGTCAGAATCCTGGTGCCGCTGTACTCACTGCAGTCAGCTAGACTTTTGTACAAAAGCTCTCTGAAAGCCTCAGTCCACTCCACTGGTACAGCCCCAATAATCCAGGATTTCGGGAATATTCCCCATCAAAAGTTTACTGTTCATTCATTACTATACAACAATATGTAATATGAACTAAAACAAAAGTTTAATAAATATTTCAGAGAGCAACAGAACTGCTAAGGCTACGTACATGATGAAAAGTCTCCTGATGGTACAATATTGGATAGGATGATGTATTTGACAGAGGAGACTGGGCATCAAAAAAGCATAATATTTTATGGGTGATGTCTTACAGCACTGCAAATGTTAAAATCAGGATATCCATATGCAAAGACCGTCATCTTTCAACAACAGAGTACACTGATCAGTCCTCTAATTCAATACTGGTACAATATATTAAACTAAAGAGAAAGATGTAACGTCAACTCACATGTCAATATCAGGGCCCAGTGCACCAAGGAATTCCATCTGTCTCTGCTGCAGTCGCTCTTCCTTCTCGTAACTCTGTTCCACAGTGTAGTCTTCACCTGTAGGATGAACAGTGTACTGTGTTGTGGTGCTGCATGGCCTCATAACCTCATGCACAGACATGATAATAATACACCTGTATATTCAGATGACCAAAATTAAAAACACTTTGCAAGCAACAACATGCCTTTTCAGTATATTCATTTAGGATAAATATTCCAACACAGCATCATAGAAATAAGAGAATTAGCTCAAACAAACAAAACAAACTTTAAGTTTCAAAAATTCTTTTTACCACATACCTGTTACTTCATATAAACAACTACTATAGATTACAACACATTTATTGAATAAATCAATATAACTCAAAATGAAATATGCATGGAGAATTATACTAATAGTATTTTTTGACTGCACATTAGATTAGGGTCGGGATCTGGGTCACTGTAATGTGTGACTGTAAGCCAAGGCTGTATAACACGTAAGTGCAATACAGAAGCAGGACCTTGATCCAAATTATTATGAACAGCTTCTTGCAAGAGAGGAAACAGAACAGAGAAGCTAAGGGAAATGACAGGTTTATGAAAGTAAGTTATGTGCAATACCAAACATGAAGCATTCAAACTGCAGAATGGTTTGACGGTACAGAAGATTCCTGTACTTTTTTTTTTTTTTTTTCCTGAGCAAAAATAAGCTGGTATATACAACTGTGCAAATTTTTTTTCTGTGTAAATACAGACTGGCTTATATAAATGTGTGAATTTCTTTTTCCTAAGTAAATATAAGCTGGTATATACTCATGTGTGGAATAGAGAGAAAGGGAAAAACAAGAGAAATGTCACCATACTATTACTGTATTACCCTTCTACAGCAAAATTACTTCAGAGGTTAAAGAATGTATGGTGATTAATTTGAGCAGGTGTCTCCCCTCATTACTGCAATAAATACTGTAATTTCATCCCACTGTACCCTCTCAATTAATGTTCATACCAGAGCATACTTCTGGGTAGACTTACTAGGGTTACGAATGACCTCGACTCTGAGAATGCCATCCCTGGGCCAGTGGTCACGCACATGATCCAAGCAGGTAATAGGGGCACGAGTGAAGGCCAGATGGATGTAAACAAGGAGGAACAGAGTTGTCAGAGCCTGTAAAGAAAGAAGTCATGATAAGTGAATACCGTAGTTAATGCCTCAAATCCATGTGAAACCCTTGTTAATTTCTTCATACTGCTACCTGGTGATTGAATTCAACTTGGGAAAGGCCTCTTGCATTGGAGGAGTTTATCAAAGTTGTACTGAACCTGTGCAGCTGGAAAAGCCTATCCTAGGCTATGCAAGGGCAGAATAAAAAGGATGGCCCTGAGCTTGTAAGTTACCATAACAAATAAATATCAAGAACAGAGTAAAAAAGATGCCCCTAAGCTAATGAGAATAAATGAATATCATCCCCCTACTACTCTGGACACAACACTCTCCATCACTCACACTGTCCATTGTTGTTCTTCCATACACCTTACGGTACCTACAATATCAGTACTAAAACAAATTTATGGCAAATGCTTTAAAACTTATATCATCATCATTACCATCTAATCCAGTGCTGCCTCACAAGGAGCGTAGGAACCTGGGGCCAGGCAAGTTGGTCGTGATATTTACGATGAGAGTGACCAGCCTCACTCATCCCTAAGTGGCATTACATGAGCAATAAACCCCAACCACCTCTTGGATATAAACCTGCACTCGCTCAATCCAAATGGAGCACCTTAATTGTCCACTAAACCACCAGGCGCCACAATTTGGTTATATGGTTACCACCCAGCGTAGTAAATGGTTCCCTGGTGTACAGGAAACTAATTGGCTGGTCACTCAGTGTAGTCACCCATAGACAGAAGAAAGAGGAAAGAATAAAGGAAAGAAAGGCAGAAAAGGATGGAAGGAAAGAAGGAAGGACGAGAGGAAAGGGCAGGAACCCAAGAGCAGCACTACATCGAATGACTGGATGGTGAGCGCCCCCACTGTAGAGGAAAAAGCAAGTCCTGTTTTTTTTTTTTTTATACATTTATAAGAAGCACTCACGGTAATTAAATATGATTACCCTGCATTACAGAATGCAGGGCTTTCAGGATAAGAGTCCAAAAAATCATACAGACAGAAACAAAAAAAAGCTATAAATGTGACCATGAACATTACCTACTTCATAAAAGGTGATGCAAACACTATGTGCCTGTAATATGGGCAAGAGGTAGCTCTTTTGAACTTATCTGAATCAACTACATAAGACCAATTTATGATAATGTGGTTGCTACTACAGTAATTAACTACTGAGAACATTCAACACCTTCGAGTAAATGTTACAATATTTTCTTACTTTTAGTAAAACGGTGAATTCAATGAGTCTTCTCATAGGTGGGGGGAAGGCACGGGCATATCCCACTGCCAGCCTAAAGAAAAGTGCCTGGAAGAGTCTCTCTCTTACATTGGCCAGTCCTCCATTGTTATTGTTATTATTATTGTTGGGGCGGTTCTGTGTATTGTTGCGGTTCTGATTACTGTTGTTGTTATTATTGTTATTATTTCCTGCAGAAGCATTAGCCTCCTGCTGTGGTGGAGTCGGTGGTGTGCCAGAGGGAGCAGAATGAGGAGGGGACTGAGTAGTGGTGGAGCCATCTGCTGGTGGCGAAGGGGCATGCTCTGGCAGAGAGGTGGTGGGGGACGTCTGATCTGATGAGTCGTCAGGAGATGAATCGCTTCCAGGAGTACTGGAGAGTGACTGTTCAGATCCTGAGGCAGTGTGGGCAGACTCCTCAGTGGAGGTGGTCAATACAGAGGCAGAAGGCACAGTTGCAGAGATGCCTGGAGAAGAATTTAGTTCAACAGATGAGGAATCTGAATTCATGGAGTCTGAGGATGATAAGGGTTCATTTGGAGTTACTGTGGGTTGTGGTGGTGGTTGTAAGGTGTGGCCACAGTTCTCTGACTCCATCCCTGCTTGTGCTGGACTGCTGGCAGTGGTTAGAGAGTCTGAGGTGCTTGCTGAGTCACTCATTCTACTTGGTATATTTCCTGAAACGACGACGAAATATTCAGTAACTTACTGTATTATAGAAAACAGATACCGTACTATACTATATACTAAAGAAAACCCACTGTCCCCCCATGAGATCAGTGAATGGAGCACATTAAGATCTGCTTTAACATCCCTACTGTTTAGGAGTTAATTTTTCATTATTTTTATTTTTAATCTCATATGCCTAAGATCATTTAAAATACGCGGTGATCCATATACTGTATAACACTCTTCCTCCACTCTGTTGGGTACCTATTTCTTATGTGCTGCTGGGACGGATCAGTCAGCATTATCCAACATCGTGTAGCTATCCATTTTCTACTCCCACTGCCATATCCACATCCACATTAGCAGACTGAGCTGTCCCTGCAACACATAAAATATTGCCAGGAGAGTTTCTATTATACCACAGCACTATTAACGGGCCACCATGTATATTCTCACTGCTGCTTGTCCATCGTGGCATTGACAGAAATCGTAGACTTGAGGCTCACACATCTCAAAACAAATATAGTACGCAAATCCTGTTTTTGAAAATTTAACTGAAATGAAAAATAAACTTCTAGCACCTGACAACAAGAGTCGGTAAATTTTTAGAAGTAACCAACGTTTTCTTTTAGTATTATTTTTATGGTTTCCAATGCAAAATACCGTGTTTTAATTAGTTTTGACCTTCATTTTGGGGGGAAAATCCCCCTTTTGTAATTTTGAGTAAGATTTCTACCCTCGTCTTTCCTGAAACAGACTATAGTTGTAGTAGTAAAGTAAAGGTCTGTATGGCTGAGCAGACCCATCAGCCACAGGCATGCAGTTGCTTCTGCAGGACCACCATGAACCAGTGTTCCCTAGAAGTGCCTTGCCACAGCAAGGTGCAGTGAAGAGTGTGGAGGTTTTGTTCTTTTATGGACATTGCTTTTATCTCTCTCCATCCAATGTACAGGGGCACCGTCACCATGTTATTTGGTTATATGGTTACTACCCATTGTTGTGAAATAGGCAGGACTGCATGATTGGGTGATGGTTGCCACTGCTTACCACAGGATGCCAGTAATATAAAGGTTTCCACCATCAACAGGCATCTTTATAAAGTATCCCTGGCTGATATGGAAGACTACTGTATTTCATTTTCCATATGTTTAATCCATAAGGTTTTATCAAGAGGCTGCAACGGATGTACAGTAAGACTTCTTATGCTGCTCCCCCCCCCCTCCCCTCCTTTTTTTTTTTCCATAGTAAATATTGGAAAGATTGCCAGCTAAAATTCTGTAGCTTAAAATGTAGCTGATGTAGCATTGTCACCCAGATAACAGTACCATTGATAGGGAATTAGTCAATACTTCAGAACTCTAACACCAGCGTATATAATATGGATTTACAGTCAAGTACTCACCCCATCCCACTCCTCCAAGTTTAAAAATTGCTGTGTTTTTTTCCTGTATATTTTTTTATGTATTAGTAGACTTGGTCTTGTTTATGATGAAACGTAACTTGGATTATGATGTTCTTCATGACTAATTTTCCTCAAATCTTTCAGGTATAGAATGTGACTAAGAAGCCAAAGACCATTATCGTGTCCCAGTTCCATCAGTGAATGTGGTAAAGTGAAAAGCATTGCAAGAAGGAATAAGGAGAGATAGCCTAACCTAAGCCACTATATGATGACCCCTACAAAATTAGCTCCCCCAACTCAAACTAGCCTTAAAAGGTAAGTCTTGGTTAGAATAGTTCAGGGACATAATATAATGAAAATCGGTAACGTTGGTTACTTCTAAAGTTACCCAAAAGTCCTATGGCACTATAATGAAATGGCACGAAAAACAAACACGTAATACAAAACAGCTGTAAAAGAAATACACTGTAGCTACTGTACTATAAAATGATGCAATACTAAAAAGTGGGTCTAAAATTTTAGAGATCTGAGCATTAAAAGTAGTCTCGAGCTGAATACAGGCTTCCATAACTGTCTGGTGGTAAAGCAGCAAGAATATATTGATAATCACATCCTCACACTAATGACATTTAACAGAAAAAAAATTATGGACCATGAGGTTACCCCAGCTGGACTATAAATGTATGGCATCCACAGTTGGACTATAAATGTGCAGCATCCCAGACAGGTTAATTTTGTATTTTTTGGTTCAGGTAATGAAAAAAGTTAGCTCTGAGTTCAATTTTTCCACATATGCTACCTGGTAGTCCTTTATTTACAAATTCTAAACTTGACTCACATTTCCCATTTCCCCACATATGGCACTTTCTTCTTCAAATTAAAACCCTGGCTTGGCTTTTAAACTTTCATGGGATTCTACTTTAAATTTCCCAACAACTTACTTAGCTCTCACTTTCCACAGCCATCTTGAAAGCCTTCACCACTTTGTGGGAAGTTACGAATGTCATTATAAGAACTGTCATGCCAGTACAGGACGTTAACATACAAGCAATTTCCACTGGAAATGAATGTTAAAATAGGATGAATCACATAAAAGAAGAAAATTATGTATCATGTCAAAATTACTTTGTGCTTGACTCTATAAAATCACCACACAGGTCAGAGCCTGAGGATACCAGAGTTAAACTCTATGAAAGCCTAAGTTAGGTCTGAATGCTGCTAAGGTTATGTCCAGTGCATATCATTACACAGTAAAAAATTATCTTTTTATTATTCTGAGGAAATATCAGACAAAAATCTTCATACTGATGACTTTTCCATGGAAACATAAACGAGAACTAAAAAATAAAACACCAAAATACATCTGAAAACTTGAGGCTGTTAGCTAATTCTACACCCTATTTCAAGTTATGCTTTGTGTACAGACAGAATAAAATTTATATGAAATGAAACTTGTTTTGTGAGGTTGCATTCTGTAATACATGATCAGACAACAAGCTTAATACTGTGCAAGAACTGGAGTTTTATTCCTTCCTAATACGAACTTCCTAGTTACACTTGGGTTTGGTGTGACTGGTATGGCAGGCACGACTCCAAGCAGTGTCTTGAATTAAATCACTGGATAAGGTCTTTCGTTAATCTTCTACAAACGAATTATGAGTGTCTAAATTAAAGTATGAAACGGTGAAATATCAATGAATACTGAAACAGCACCTTAAAACTCCCGACGTCTCAATCCAAGTTTGACGATCACGCCCTATAAGCTCAAAAATTTCCCCACAAGAACATAAAGTGAAGTTCATTGACCACTATGCTTGCAAACACACAAAATTTAATAAATACCTGGTTAGTAAAATATCCCAACGTATGTTTCTAATCGATGGCTGGAGACATATCAGCTGATTGTTTATGCTCCCATAATGCATCTGGTGAAGGGAGTACTAACCTAAATATTATTTTCACCGAATCGTATAAATTTATGAAGATCAAAGCAAAAATTTTTAATCATAATAAGCCTGAATAAATTATACACAACTGAAAATATCTTGTTTAGTGAAATTAAATACGCTGTTTTTCGAGTTTCGATAAAATGGCTGTATTGTCGCATATTTGGCGATATATATATATATATATATATATATATATATATATATATATATATATATATATATATATTTTCCACAGTCCAACATTTTCCTATCTGAGGATCAGGAGGGAGGTGAGGAGTTTTATTATAGGCGGGTAGTGAATCCGGCCAGTTACATCGATGCCATCACGTGGGGGTGCACCTCACCAGCACCACTTTCTAGGTAAGTTCGGGAGACAGCCATGGAGATGACGATGCTGCAAAAGGAGATACTGTAATATTTCTTCCCCAGCAGGAGCGTCATTGACTGGGAAGGGGAGGTCGACATATCCTTTCACTTTTCATCAAGGGTGTTGGGATAATATATTTACTATTGATCGATTGCCCTCTACACACACACACACACACACACACACACCTTTTTCACGGAGGTTATACACTAGAAGGCTCAATGAAGTGACTGATATTTTGATTAAGTAGCCCATAATGTATATAAAAACATACACATTTCAAAGATTAAGGCAGCAAATTATGTCACATGTTAGGCTCGTTATCAGCTTTATTTGTCACCAAAATATTTGATGTCCCACTGTTTCCATCGCAGCAGCGCCGCTGAAGTCGATTCGCGGCAGCAGAGTGAGGGGTAATTATTTGTCTCTGTAGCTAAGGTAAGGCCATTTTTTTCCCCCACGAGAAGTTAAAGCTAGGAACAATGTGAATGGAACGGCCGTATATATGTTAGGCCTAGCTCGTACAAGTTTCACGCTTCAGCCATCATCGTCATCCCCCGTATTATCAGTTTTAAGACCGTACTTATTTTACTGGTGACAGAATAGTGTGGGTGGGTGTTTGTGGGACTCACAGAATCGTTCATGGACTGCAGGACGTCGGGAAATATTCGTGAGAGAAGTGGAGAGGCGTGTAGCGGCATGACCGAAGTTGACGGGTGGTGTGTTGTGTAGGGATTGAGATGGGTTTTGGCATAGAAGGAAGGATGCTATTTATTTTTTTTTTTCGTAATATATGATGAGAGAATAATAATACTTTGACTCGTATTATCAAACGGTATAGTGGCACTGCGAACTTGTGATTCGTGCCTGAAGCATTCTGTGGATCCCCGGTATTTGCAGTAGAGAATGGAGAAGAACTTTCTCCATAATAATCATGCTACAATCCCTCTTTCCCCCCTCCCCGACCCGACCCGTAACCAATACCAATCATACAGAGGCACCCCCATTCGCTCACCCTGCTGTTTTCCTCATGTATTTCCATTGCGATAAAGCAGCATCATGTCAATCGTTCAGTTAACACATTATTACCTCTGTAGTTCAGTGGATGTCTTTGCGTATCTAATTAATGCTTCCTAACAAGAGGTTGACGTTAATGAGTTACGGTTCGATTTGGTACTATGTAATATAGTTTAATTCGTGCATGGAAGTACAGATCCCCTTGTCCAACTTCTGATTTAGTTTAGACACCGAGAAACGGAGTATGATAGATGATGCTACTTAGTGTGTGTGTGTGTGTGTGTGTGTGTGTGTGTGTGTGTGTAAAAGTATAAGAGAAATTACTGCAAACAGTATTTTTTTTTGTTTTTTAACCGAATTCACAGGAAGGGTTGAAGGGTACGCAGCAAGTAAACTTTTTTTTTTTATAAGTCCACCATTATACTTCTTTATTTCCTCATTTGTCTGTCTCTCTCTCTTTCCACTTCACTCTACATCCACATCAATACCACAGGCTCCTCTACTTACTCATTTGTATGTCTGTTTTCCACATCACGTCCACATCAACACTGGAACGCTCTTTTACATCCTCATTTGTCTGTCAGTCTCTTAAGTAATGTTCGATAGGCTTATGTTCTCTTTTAAGCTTACGTTCTCTTCAGCTTATCCTCTTTTCGTTTGCTTACGTTCTTTCTATGACTGACGTTCTCTGAAGTTTACGTTCTAGCTTAACATGACATTCTGTCTTGATCCCCTGTTTTCTTTCATCGTCTGGTTGAGTTGCCGGTTAGGCGTTAGGGTTAGACATTTCGACTAGAGAGGCATCCGAGAAGCAAGGCGAATTTTTGATGACGTCACATGTTGCATTGTTGGCTGTGCTGTCGAGAGGAAAGGTTGTAGACGGCTTCTCCGGGACATTTCTCGTCATTAAGGGTAAATAATACGTACAAAAACTCATAGTTTCTTAATTTAGACAAAGTTATTACGCCTAGCCAGGAGACCAGGTGGAATGTGAGTTAGTTTGAACTGGAGCCGTGCAATGGAGGAAGGAGTGCTGATTGCTTTTCTGGAACATTTTTCTTCATTAAAGTATATATTATGTATATATTAAGAAAATCACGTTATATGCAAGTGAGTAAACATGGATGGACTTAAGCCTGGATGAGCAAGGCGTTACTGGGTTAGTGTGTTTTCCAAAGTATAAACTGCTGGAAGCTTGTAGTTGGGTATGGTTGTTAGACAGTTTTTCGTAGTGGTTGTTCTAGGTGGCATTGGAGGGCTTCGTAGGAATTCTTACTTAGTGACTTATTTTGAAAACATTCACGGTGTCTGTCGTAATCTGTCGAAGGCCAAGAAGAGTTAAATATTGGGCCCTTAGACCAGGTGGCTAGCACGGGTGTTGTTCTGGGTGCTCCTTGTAGAATGTGGTAGTGTTGCTGTTGCTGCTTATTACTATAATTACTGTGGATTACTGTTGATATTACTGTTATTCCTCCGCCCATTCATTGATTGTTCCGTCCGTCCGTCCGTGCGTGCGTGTCTTTGTCTCTCTAATACTCTTGTGGGCATGAAATCTCCTGAATCCCTAGACAGTTTCAACCAAACTTTTGTCAGTGATACAGTATGACGGGGCCTTGAACTGACTAGGTGAGCAAGATCACTGGGTCAAAGGTCAAGGCCATATGGTTACAGGCGCGGTATCTCCCGAACCCCTTGACGGATTTCGACCAAACTTTTGCCAGTGATACAGTATGAAGGGACGCTGAATTGATTAGGTCAGCAAGGTCAAGGAGTCAGAGGTCACAGTCTTATGGGGTCAACTTTATTTCGAGTATCATGTATCATTTCAGCCCACAAAGCGCCCCGTCATGAAGGTTGTATGACAAGTCCATGGGCATGGATTGGTCTTTGCGTCAACAGCTTGGGGCTCTAGTTTTTGACGTTTCATTAGTATTGCTACTGCTATTATTACTGCTGTTTTATCATTGGTATTGCAGTGATTATGATTCTCCTGCACACATACATTTTAAGCAGCAGAAACACCTTACCAGATCATATGTCTTATTTTTCCTGATAGTCTTTTACCTTTTTTTGGTTATTTTAGGTATGGTGAGTGCACTTTTACGTTAAATTTGTTTCCCTCTTGTTTTTAGTCATGTTCCTTCCGCTATTAGCAACTGTTCCTCGTCTGTAATGGCGGACACTTACTCCAACGTATGTCCAGGTCGCATTTTAATACCGCATCCTAACCTTATATTTTAACTTAATCAGACCTAACCAAACCTACCAATCTAACTTAACCGTGATTCTAGTAAGTTTTTAGCAAGAACGCCATTATAAACGTCGGTGAGGCATAAGGAACATGATGATGACAACAGGGGGGAGAAAAGTCAACAAAAAACAATTCTGTACCACCATATAAATAGAAAAATACAGAAAACAAACTGCAGCGATAGGAACTGAATCGGTAATATCCTTCTGCTGCTTAAAGTAAAACGTACAATACATTTAGGCTACCCTATTTTCCTGCCAGTATTAGTGGTATTATTGTTATTCTAGTTATTGTTGATAGTATTATGCTTATTACTGTTATTATTATTCTTATTACTATTGCTACCGTACCCTTGTTGTTATTGCTATTATTATTACCATACTATTGTTGGTATTATTATTCTTATTACCCTTATTACCGTACTATTGATGGTATTGCTATTATTATTATTACTCTTATTGGTATTGCTATTATTATGACTATTGTTGGTATTGCTATTATTATTATTATTATTATTATTATTACTATTGTTGGTATTGTTACTATACTGTTGCTGTTATTATTATTGCCATAATAATAACTGTTACTATCATTATTCCGTTACTAATTAAATATTCTTTTTCAGATAAGGTTTGACCGGGATAAGAAGTGAGGACAGGACGAGACAACAGGACAGCAGACAGACAGGAAATGGGACAGGAGAAGACAGCAGCTGCAGTACCACCACAACCATCACCACTAGCACCACCACCACCCGCCCATCACCACCATCATCACCCGCCCATCATCACCACCACCCTCCCATCATCACCACCACCCTCCCATCATCACCACCACCCTCTCCCATCATCACCACCACCTGCACATCATGACCCTCACCCTCCCATCATCACCACCACACCCTCCCATCATCACCACCACCTGCCCATCATCACCCTCACCCTCCCATCATCACCACCACCCTCCTACCATCATCGCCGTCACCACCACCACCCACCCATCATCACCACCACCTGCACATCATCACCCTCACCCTCCCATCATCACCACCACACCCTCCCATCATCACCACCACACCCTCCCATCATCACCACCACCCTCCCATCATCACCACCACACCCTCCCATCATCACCACCACCTGCCCGTCATCACCCTCACCCTCCCATCATCACCACCACCTGCCCATCATCACCCTCACCCTCCCATCATCACCACCACCCTCCTACCATCATCGCCGTCACCACCACCACCCACCCATTATCACCACCACCCAATCTTCACCACCACCACCCCTTCTTCACCACCACCACCACCACCACCACCACCACCACCACCACCACCACCACCACCACCACCACACCACCACCACCACACCACCACCACCACCACACCACCACCACCACACCACCACCACACCACCACCACCACCACCACACCACCACCACCACACCACCACCACCACACCACCTGTCAGCACCACGCCACCACCACCACCACCACCACCACCAGCACCAGCACCACCACCACCACACCACCTGTCAGCACCAAGCCACCATCACCACAACCACACCACTACCACCACACCACCTGTCAGCACCACGCCACCACCAACACCACCACACCACCACCACCATACCACCACCACCATACCACCACCACCACACCACCACCACCACCACACCACCTCCACCACCACACCACCTCCACCACACCACCACCACCACACCACCTCCATTGCTACACCACCTCCATCACCACACCACCGCCATCACCACACCACCACACCACCTCCATCACCACCACACCACCTCCATCACCACCGCACCACCTCAATCACCACCACACCATCTCATCACCACCACACCATCTCATCACCACCACACCCCGTCCATCACCACCACACCCCCTCCATCACCACCACACCCCCTCCATCACCACCACACCCCATCCGTCACCACCACACCACCTCCGTCACCACCACACAACCTCCACCACCAACACCACCCTCATCACTATCATTATTATTGGTATTTCAGTATTATTAATTATGTGCCTTTCCTACATCAATGAAATAGTGATGTAATGATAATCTGTTAAAAAAGCAGAACGGTTACATTTCCTAAAATTTGTTGGGTGGGAATAATGGAGAATATTCTGTTCCCATTATTGCCTGAAGAACGTGTATTATTTTGATTTTATTTTTTCAGGTTGATTTGGACCCGAAAAGCTGAGGATGACAAGAATAGAGAAGACAAGATGAAGATGACAAGACAGGAGCACAGAAGGCAAGAGAAGTTGGGAAGAACCACTATAACCACAACTACCACCACCTCTACCATTACAACCCCCCGCCCCCACCACCACTCAGAAGTAAGGTTATTTTAATAGACTCTACATGCGTGTATTTTATGCTGCGGGTAGACTTTGTTTTGGTTAATTTTGAAAGGATTTCATTTTTTTTTTAAATATAAGTCACTGACACTTTTTGCCGTTTAAGCATATAACATACCTTTTTGTAAAGTACATGTTCATAGATTTTCTTTGAAATTCTGTCCGAAATATTTTCAAGCACATTCACTCACAAGCACATGAGCACATAAATATACATGCACACACACACACACACACACACACACACTGACACAATCAAGTACGCAAACATGCCTTTGCGCACGGACGCACACACTACCACACATGCTTATGTACACATGCACACATATACACATACATAACAGCACAGGCATAAATTCAGTATCTACCAATCTATCGCCAGACGCCTTAATCCCAGAAGGGGTGGCCACAAACAAATTGCCTCCATGTCACCCTGTCCCCCGCCATTTCGCTGCCCTCCCATCAGCTCACACCACCGTCCCTCATATACCTACCCACTCCAACCCTTCATCTCATCCTCAGTCTCCCCCTCCCTCTCCCCCCTTCCACTCGCTCACATACACTCTCCACGTTTAGTCTCTTGCTCTCCATCCTTTCCGCATGACCAAACCACCTCAGTGTATTTTTCTCCTAACACCTTCACATCCACATTCACACCACAACGCACCTTCATTTCCTCATTTGTCAGTCTGTCTCACCATGTAACTCCACATGCTCATTCCCACTGCTCTCACTCTTGACTTGTGTCCTTCCCACAAGGTCCAAGCTTCGCATCCATACGTCAGATTTGGTATCACATTATTATAATGCAGCAACTTCTTTATTTGCATGTTTGCTTCCGTATTTTTTATCAGTGCTTTCAAAGAACCAGCAACCTTTCTTCCATGCTGTATCCTTTCAACCACTTCATCCTCAAAATTTCCATCCTTATACATCACACTATGCAAGTACTTAAATGGACTCACATTTTCCACTTCCCTATCATCTACCCTCATCGTGCATTCAGTGACGTAATTTCTCTGGAAAACCACAACTTTACTCCTCCCTACATTCACCTTTAGATTCCATTTCATACACACACTCCCAAACTTACTCACGAAGCCTTGCAGTTGCTCCTTGGTTTTCACTTAACAATACATACAGTATCATCTGCAAACAACAGAACAGGAAGGTTCCAAATGCTGCCCTCTCTCATTAAGGCTGCTCCAACATCCACAACCTTACCTTGTATCTCATTTATAAACCCATACATATACAGATTGAACAGCCATGGAGACTTGACACATCCCTGTTTCAGTCCAACAATAAGACAGAAAAATTCAATCAGTTCACCATCCACATGCACTGCAACCTTAGCGCCTTCATACATACTCATCACGACATTCAACAGCTTCCCATTTACTGCATATATTCTTAATATTTTCCACATTCCTTGCCTATCCACCCTGTCATATGCTTTCTCCAAATCCATGAAGGCCTCATACAACTTCTTTCCCTTCTCTAGAAACTTTTCCACTAAAGATTCGGATGATTATCTGATCTACACAACCCCTTCCCTTCCTAAAACCTCCCTGTTCTTGTACAACTAATTCTTCTGTTATTTTCCGAACCCTGTCAGTAAGTATCCTTCCTTATACTTTTCCTATTACACTGTGAAGACAAATACCCCTATGATTACCACACACTTCTTTTTCCTCTTTTCCTTTGTATCGGGGAATAATTATACGTGACTTCCAATCCTCCGGGACTTTACCTTTCTCTCAGGCCAAAATGCACATCTTTCATAACCATTCTTTTGATATTGCTCCCCTATGCTTCACCATTTCACCGCATACTCCATCAATTCCTGGGATTTTCCCCATTTTAACTTTCTTCGTTGCTTCCACTGCTTCCATCCTACTGCTCTTTTTCTCCCTTCTCATTTCCCTCCTACTCTCAGCCATTCCTCAGCCACTTACACGCACATTACTTTCATTCTCTGTCTTTAACAATTCCTTAAAGTGTTCTCTCCATCTGCTCACTTTTTCTCCCTTCTCCAATATCAATCAACCCTTTTTATCTTTCACTTTCCCGCTACCTTCTTTATCACCGTGTCTGACTCCCTTTACCTCCTTCTAGAACATTGTCTTACATTCCCTCCATTTTACACTTAAATTCTTAACAAATTCCTCATTCACTTTCTTCTTACTCTGTCTTACTACTCTTTTCACCCCTCTCTTCCTCACTACATATATATAACATTCTATTCCGTCACTCAACTTCCTCCGCGTCCCTGCTTCCCATCCACTTACTATATGCTTTCTTCTTTTGCGCCGCAGCTCGTCTCACCTCTTCATTTCACCATGCTGTTCCTTGCACCCCCTTTCGTCTTTTCTTCACCCCACACACCACCTCACATCGTTCACCGATTTCTTCCGTGAAAATCTTGTACACACCTTCCTCTACCCCAAACTGCTCCAAATCATATTTCCCCAGTCACTCCTCCACTTCTTTCTTATATTCTGCATTTTTTTCATCGTCTTGCAACCTTTCCACCCTCCTTGTATTGACTGCTTCCTTCTGCCCTTCTCTTTTTCCATTCATCAATCGCATTTGTACCTTGACTTTCACCACCATTAAGTGGTGGCCAGAATGTCCACACCCCCAACTTCTCTATGCTCTTGCGTCCAATACAAACCTTTCATTCTCTCATCCACACACATAATCAGTAATTGCCTTTGCCTTCCGTTCATTCAGTTTACCACCCACCCTTCTCATCACTCTCCACATTTACCTGTGGATCATTTTTTGCTTAAAGAGGGTATTGGCTATCACCAACCCTATCCCCACACAAATGTCCATGAGAGCGCTATAATTCTCATCCACTTCTGCAGACACACACCCCTCACCAACTGCTCCATCCACCATCACATTCCCTACTTTTCCATTCATATCACCAGTCAAAGACACTCTCATTCGTCTCAAACTTTTCCATGCATGCTTCCAAGTTTGCCCAGAGCTCTTCTTTCACTCTGTTTGCACGGTCCTCTGCAGGTGCATATACGCACTCAGTCACCCACTTTTGAATATTTGCATTCGGAGTTACTTACACAATCCTTGAACCAACTGATCTATACACTCTTATATTCTCCTTCCATCTCTTGCACACAGCAATACATACGAGTACACCCTCCTTTGCCCTCTTATTTTCACCTACTTCCGCACATATGCCCAATCAATGCTCCCAGTCTCTCTCACCCTCACATCTCCATTTAGTCTCAGTCAGTCGACATATGTCCACTTTTTCACGTTTGCATCCTTAAGCACCTGGACGATCTATCTTTCACTTCATCATTCGCACCCATCATATTCCTCGACGAAAACTGCACCATGTCCTTTGTATGGTCCTTGGTGGTCAACTGCTGGTCTTTCAAGTACAGTATCAACATGCAAACATACACACTGACATGCTTGCATGGATACTTTAATGCATACATAAACATACATGCATGCACAATTATACATGTACACGCAAACACACACACATACGTGCATAACTGCACATATACAAAAGTACCTTTGTATATATAGGTACACATATGCATGCCCATATACATTCTTTTATACATATACACATGCCTAGATTCATATATACCTACATATACATGCATTCATTCATGCTTAAGTACTGTACATACGTACACGCATTCACACATATACAATATATGTGCACTAATTAATATGTATGGAAATTCGTACATTCATGCATAAGTACATAGGTACGTACACACATAAAAACATACATGATTCACACTTAAATGCATACACAGTGAAGACTTGCATATCTTTATATATATGTATATATATATGAACACACACATACACATACATATATAAATATTTGTATGTACTTCAGTGCGTACTTACATACACATAGCCTAACAACTGCACATAGGCTGAAAACACATACTTACACACAGTCAAATATTTTATGGACATCTCCACATACACATGAATACACGCATACTGTACACGTAAATGCGCGCTCGCGCGCACACACACACACACACACACAAACACACACACACACACACACACACACACACACACACACACACACACACACACACACACACACACACACACACACACACACACACACACACACCGCTCTCTGGCTCAGTGGTAGCGTTCTCGCTTGCCATCTGGTAGACGGGAGTTCGAGCATCGCTCAGGTTGCGAAAAGTTTCACTGACGAAGTGGGCGGTTACTGTCCCCCTTGAGCAAGGGGACAGGTGTGTGCGTGTGTGAAGGTCACAGTCTTGCCCTTAGATCGGACTATATGAGCTCTCGGCTCCCTTCCGGGAGGGTAAAAGCTGACGATCACGACCATCCAGTGATCCTGACCGACCCGGTGAAAAAAAAAAAAAATTACACACACACACACACACACACACACACACACATATATATTGATCCTTGTGCTTTTTCGTTCAAAAAATGTTCAGTGCCACACACACTTCTCCACCTGCTAGTCTCTTCACCCACATGACCTCCATTATTATATTCTTCGTATCTGCAGGCGATTTTATTGCCATTAGGATAGACTTTTGGAATAGGAGAGGTTCATTGTAACAGGAACTGACCAGAGGATTTCCTTAAGCTTAGTAAAAGCGTCTGTGGTAGTAAGAATAATAGAAGATAATTCTGTCTGTCTGTCTCTGTCTGTCTGTCTGTCTCTGTCTGTCTGTCTGTCTCTCTGTCTGTCTCTCTCTCTCTCTCTCTCTCTCTCTCTCTCTCTCTCTCTCTCTCTCGTTTTACCAAATTACTCCCACTACACAGCCCTCCCCCCCTTCCCTTGACTTCACTGCTGCCCCAGCCTTCCCCTCCAGCCTCACTGCTGCCACTGCCTCCCCCTCCAACCTCACTGCTGCCACCGCCTCCTCCTCCAACATTGCTGACACCACCACCACCTCCTTCAGCCTCACTGCTGCCACTATCCATGGCCAATGGCTGTGGCAGTAGCCTCAGGGCATCCTGCCAAGAGAACTACAGCGACACCCTCCAAGTGCGCCTTGTTACTGTAACTTCTCCGCCATTATACACCCAGTGATAGGACAGCATCCTTGGGCACTACTCCCAGGTTCGGGCCCCCTTCTACTGAGCAGAAGCTACAGCCTGGCAACCACAATACCTTGTATCCTCTGGCACAGATCTGAGTCCCATCCCATCCTGACCCCAGTACTGTACTGACAGAACCCGCACCAAAAGAACCCACACCAACAGAACACGCACAAGCAGATACCACACCAACAGAACCCGTACCAACAGAACCCCTACCAACAGAACCCGTACCAACTGAACCCGCACGAACACAACCCGCACCAAAACAACCCGCACAAAAGCACAACCCGCACAAAAGCACAAACTGCACCAACACAACCCGCACCAACACAACCCGCACCAACACAACCCGCACCAACACAGCCCGCACCAACACAACCCGCACCAACACAACCCGCACCAACAGAGCCCACACCAACAGCACCCACACCAACAGCACCCACACCAACACAGCCCACACCAGCAGCACCTGCACCAACAACACCTGCACCAACAGCACCCGCACCAACAGCACCCGCACCAACAGCACCCGCACCAACAGCACCCGCACCAACAGCACCCGCACCAACAGCACCCGCACCAACAGCACCTGCACCAACAGCACCTGCACCAACACAACCCACACCAACACAACCCACACCAACACAACCAGCACCAACAGCACCCGCACCAACAGCACCCGCACCAACAGCACCCGCACCAACAGCACCCGCACCAACAGCACCCGCACCAACACAACCCGCACCAACACAACCCGCACCAACACAACCCGCACCAACACAACCCACACCAACAGCACCTGCATCAACACAACTGCACAAACACAACCTGCACCAACAGCACCCGCCTGAACACAACCCACACCAACACAACCTACACCAACACAACCCACACCAACACAACCCACACCAACAGCACCCGAACCTACACAACCCGCACCAACACAACCCGCACCAACACAACCCTCACCAACACAACCCGCACCAACACAACCCTCACCAACACAACCCTCACCAACACAACCCTCACCAACACAACCCGCATCAACACAACTGCACCAACACAACCTGCATCAACACAACTGCACCAACACAACCCGCATCAACACAACTGCACCAACACAACCCACACCAACAGCACCCGCACCAACACAACCTGCACCAACACAACCTGCACCAACACAACCTGCACCAACACAACCTGCACCAACACAACCTGCACCAACACAACCCACAGCAAAAGAGCCCGGACCAACACAACCTGCACCAACACAACCCACACCGACACAACCCACACCAACAGCACCCACACCAACAGCACCCACACCAACAGCACCCACACCAACAGCACCCACACCAACAGCACCCACACCAACAGCACCCACACCAACAGCACCCACACCAACACAACCCACACCAACAGAGTCCGCACCGTGCCTTCCCTCAAGTCCACCACAACATAGCGGGGGCAAGTTTTCTGGATGCATTCCCATGCTAGCATTAACTCCTGTGAAATAGTAGGGTATAGTGTGTGGTATGTCAAGTGCTTGTAACGTAGTGCATAAAACAGAAAAGTGTAGTAGTAGTCGTTAACCTAGGCTGTTTGGTCGAACAACCCCGAGTCCCTAAGGAAGGCCATGGCCGAGACCGGGCATTATCACAGAGCTCTCAAGGAGTGTGTGCTGTGTTGTTGGCGTAGGTGATTGTGTGCAATACAATCTTCCATAATGTGCTTAATAGTATGGGGTGCTGTGTTACATCCTGGACAGGCAGCAGCGACGGAGTCATCCAGCCTCTTCTCAGGTGGCCAGGTGGACCCTGTCCTCACGGGAGAGATAGGATTCAGAAGGGTGGATATCAGGAGGCTGTGCATTCAGCTGTGTGTTGTGACTGAATGGAGCGGCGAGTGATTTGAGTATGGCTATGCTTCTGGAAGCTGGTCTGAGGAGGGCGAGGGGGAAGAGATGACAGTATTTGTGTGTGATATCGTGTGCTAGGTGTTGTTTTGATGTTCCTTGGTGTGTGTGGATGTGCTGCCATGTGGTGTAGTGGATGGTGTGGGTTTGTGGAGGCTGCAGCGAGAATTTGGGTGCCAGTCATGTCTAGATGATCCATGACTTTGAGGACTTTTTTTCTTGATGTTGGTGGTGTGTGGGTGTAGTAGCTGTGCAGTCTGTGATTATTTTTAGGGCCTTGCTCTGTATGGTCTGTAGACTGCTGTAGTGTGTTTTATTGAGATTAGGAGCCCAAGCAGGGCTTGCATAAGTCATCACTGAGCGTATATATTGTTAGTATATTGTGGGAGATTGTGGGAGTGGTTTCTTTGTTGTGTCCAAATGTTGTATGGGCAAGTGACCTGAAGGCACTGAGTCTTGGTGTGAATTTTTCTTTAATGTTTGTGATGTGTTGTTTAAATGACATTGGTGTACTGTGTGTTACACCAAGAATTTTGTGTGTGGGGGGAGGGCGTTAGGGGAGTGTTCTTTATGGTAAGGTGTGGAATGTGACTGTCTTCTGATGTCCATTTTGTGAGAAGGGTCACTGTAGATTTGGCTGGGGCTATTTTGAATCTGTTTGTGGTGAATCATATGTGTAGTGTGTTGAGGTTAGGTTTGAGGATGTGTGCGGCTGTGTTTGCGTTTTGGTTTGTACATGAAAGTTTTATGTCATCTGCATAGGCAGCTGTGTGTATCTGTGGTGTGTGGTGTGTGGGTATGTCGTGCATGTATAGGTTAAAGAGTGCAGGGAACAAAACAGATCCTTGGGGGACGCCATTTGTGAAGTTTCTGATGTTCGAAGACTGACTGGCAAATGATAAATGTGCACATCTGCCTGCTAAATATTTTGCCACCCATCTTTTTGTGTTATTGTGCATGTTTGTGTCAAATATTTTGTTTGTGAGGTTGTGGCGGGGGATGGCATCAAAAGCTTTGCTAATGTCTAGTGTGACTAGGAGTGTTGTGTGTGGTGTCCTAGCTGAATTCATGCCATCAAAAACTCTCTGTGTAAGGTCTATAAGAAGAGTGTTTGTGGAGTGTAGTGACCTAAAACCATGTTGTGATGGGGCTATGGGGGTGTGAGGTGTAACTAGTTGTAGTACCAGTCGTTCAGTGGCTTTGGAGGGGATGCAGAGGAGTGTGATGGGGCGGACAGAAAAGTTTTCGCCTGATTGCTGTTTTTCTCAACAGAAACCGATGGCAATCGCAGAGTATCAACCTCGCAATGTTAGATGAACTGCAACCAAAGACAACAAGATGGCAACCCCCAGAAGACAAGACAACCCTAGACAGCAAGATGGCATTAGATGGCAACGAAACGATGCAGACAACAAGATGGCACCCTAGGATGATGAGACGGCACCCTAGGATGACGAGACTGCTCCCTAGGATGACAAATGGCAACCTTGGACGACGAGATGGCAACGAGAGAAGACAACTCGAGAGAACAAGATGACAACCCTGGAGAGCAAGAATGGCAACCCAGAGAAGCCAACAGCGTCTAGGTTAAAAGTGGCGTAGGACGCCTGGCTAACACTTTTCCCTTAGCGATTTATTTTCCTTGACACCGAGGCTTTCCCTCGCATGCTGTTTGTAGTTTTAACACCGATAGTTTGCATCAGTAACAAGACTGCAGTGAAATGTGTAAACTAAATCGCTAGGTAAGAGTTGCTTTGAAGCCTCCAAAGCCACATAGACCCTGTATTGTGTATTTGTAGGTGATGTAGTAGGGGTGACTGAAGCAGTCATGGCGGAACTTGTATACCGTTACTCTGGTAGGCAGTCCATTTCTTAGGCACCTTTAATGTTCCTGTATTTCCCCAGGCGATAGAGAGACTGATGCTAGGGACAGAGGAGAAACAAAATTGGAGCCAGCTGAGAGATTTTAATGATCCTGTATTTCCCTGGGCGGTTGAGACTGATGCTAGGGAGAGAAGAAATAGAATCGGAATCGGCTGAGAGACAAAAGAGGAAATGGGAGCACCAGGCAGGACAGGTTACAGGTTGTATTTTTCTTTGTATTCATCTTTTAGGGTGTGGTCTGTCTGTATTGTTCTAGAGTGAGCAGCGTGGAGAAGAGTAGGAGGACAAGTGGCCCGGAGAGAGAGATAGCTTATTGCACATCAGGGTAGATAATTGTTGGAAAGCAAGCTTCGTCATTGCACTTGACATCTGAAAGACTTTCTGTTGAGTCTGGCATAAATCTATAATTTCCAAACCCCTCTCTTACGGTTTCTATTCATCTATCTGTGTCATCATCTCTAGCTTCCTTCCTGGTCATTCTATAGCTGCTGCTGTACCTGGCCACCTTTCTGCTCCTAGCGTTATCAACAGTGTTGTTCCTTAGGGCTCTGTCCTATCACCAACTCTCTTCCTTTTATTCATCAGTGACCTCCTAAGCTGTACGTCTAAACCTATCCACTCATACACTGCTTACACTGTTAATCTTTCCTTTCCTTTGGGCTCCTCCAATCACAACCTTATTACCTTAACCTCTCATATCACTCCGGTATGGCCTGTGGAGGGTCCACAGGCCATACCGGAGCTACGGATTGGGAGGCCCTCAGGCAGCACATCTTTGATTTTCTCTGGAATGATTAATGCTTCCATGGCAGCGAGCCATGAGTGTGCCTTGCGCATTTCGGAGGTTATTCTCTCGGGCATGGAAGCATACATTCCCTTCTCATATCCTTTGACTGATGCAAGACAGCCTAGGTTAAATCGCGTTTGTTCTAACCCTTCGTACGCCAGGTGGGAAAACATAACACAGAACGCCATGTTGGGGCCTGAAAGACCTCAACTTAATTGGTGGATTTCTGCTATATGCACAAAGTTACAAACGTTAAATTTTGTACGTATGTTGCCCAGGACACGGCGCGTGGAGCAGATCCACCATGTGTCCCTTTTCTGTGTGTGTGTGCGTGTGTGTGTGTGTGTAATTCACCGGGTCGGTCAGGATCACTTGCTGGTCGTGATCGTCAGCTTTTACCCTCCCGGAAGGGAGCTGAGAGCTCAAATAGCCCGATCTAAGGGCAAGGCTGTGACCTTCACACACGCACACACCCGTCCCCTTGCTCCAGGGGGACAGTAACCACCCACTTCGTCAGTGAAACTTTTCGCAACCTGAGCGAGGCGCGAACTCCCGTCCACCAGTTGGCAAGCGAGAACGTTACCACTGCACCAGCGAGCGGTGTGTGTGTGTGTGTGGGGGGGGGTGTTTTTGAGTTTTAATGAAAGCAAAATTTTATTTTCTACATAATTTTTGACAGTTTGCACCTTTAATGACTATTATGGCATATATATATATTTTTTTTTAGCTTATATTATTCTTATTCAGTCAGCATGTTCTTAATAAAATAAATGTATTATCAGTTATAATACCATAGAAAGAAAACTGACACAATAGCATGAAAATGAAATGACACGAAGAAATGGGTTGAATCTGTGCAGAACATAAACAATATTGACATTGACATTCAGAAAACGCCGGAATGATTATCAGATCAAGTATACATAAACAAGATTGACATTTTATGGTTCATAGTCATTATTGTCAGTTAACTCGCTGTAAGTGTGAGTATCACCATCAGAAATGGAAGGATCTCTAATTCTCCCCTCCCCACCCCCCCCCCCGACAGTAGAATAGCTCAACAGGCAGTGGCCTGGTCAATAATTAACTAGAATCTGAAAATATATATATTTGTTACGCGGAATGCTAGGTGGGGTACCAGACGATCCCAATGAAATTTGCTGCATTGTCACTCCTAAACTATAATATTTTTTTTTTTTCCAACTTTGTGTGCCTATAAACTGGCAAAGATCAAACACATTCCTGGATGGCCAGATCCCTAAAACAATAAGTGCCTATATGGCATATTATTGTTATTATTATTATTTTTTTTTTGGGGGGGGGGGTCAATCTGACCCATCATGGCGTACGAAGGACTAATGCTGTCTAAAACGAGGAGAGGGCTTATAAAAGATACCAGAGCCAACCCACTCCACAATCACATCTTTTTTATGTTTCTGCCCGGAATCATGCTAAGTCTGTTCCTCGCTCTGTTAAAAATAATTTCACTCTTACTAAATACTCTCAATTCTTCAACTCGAATTCTTCCCACTCCTTCTGGCACCTTGCCAAAAACCTTTCTAACAACTTTACCTGATCATCCTTCCCACTTTTTTCTATTCTGATGTCTTTGTAGCTATTTCTTCTACTGATAAAGCAGATCTCTTGGCTCAGATTTTCTCCTCCAATTCCACCTTAGACGATTCCAGTGCTGTTCCTCCATCACTTCCCCCCTCTGACTTCCTTATGGCTGACATTAAAATTTCTTCAGCTGATGTATTTTCTGCCATCACTGGCCTCATTACTAACAAGGCATATGGGCCTGATGGTGTCACTCCTGTTGTCCTCAAGAACTGTGCTTCCGCGTCTACACCCTGTATAGGTAAACTCTTTCGCCTTTGTTTGTCAACTTGTACCTTCTTGCTGGAAGTTTGCTCTCATTCAGCCAATCCCAAAGAAGGGTGACCATTCCCATCCTCTAACTATCGTCCAATTGCTTTAACAGCCTGTGTCTCAAAAGTTTTCGAGTCTATTCTTAACAGAAAAATTTTAAAGCATCTTATCATAACCTTCTTTCTGATCATCAGTATGGGTTCTGTTATGGACGCTTCACTGGCGATCTTCTCACCTACCTTTCAGATCTCTGGTCATCCTCCTTTCGGGACTTTGGAAAAAGCTTTGCCATTGCACTTGACATCTCACAGGCTTTCGACCGAGTCTGACATAAATCTTTAATTTCCAAACTGCCCTCTAACGATATCAATCCTTCTGTCTGTGCCTTCATCTATGGCTTCCTTCAGGTTATTCTATAGCTGCTGTTGTAGACGGCCAGCGTTCTTCTCGTAGATCTATCAACAGTGATGTTCCTCAGAGCTCTGTCGGCCTATCACCAACTCGCTTCCTTTTATTCATTATTGACCTTCTAAGCTGTACATCTAACCCTATTCACTCATTCGCTGATGATTCCACCCTTCACCTTTCCATTCGGTTCCCGCAACGTCCATTTCAGAAGTTACTTCAACAAACAAGGGATGAGGCTATGGCACACCTGTCTGACTTGGCTCGTATCTCTGACTGGGGTAAAAATAATCTTGCTTTTAATGCATCAAACTCAGTTTTTACACCTATCAACCTGTCAAAATCCTCCACAGGAGTACCCACTAATTTTTAACAATATCCAGCTCAATCCTGCATCATCCTTGAACATGCTAAGGTTTCATTCACTCGGGACTTATCTTGGAAAGGTTATAATTACATCCATCCATCATCCAATCCTACGTTGCCCACCTCCCCCCTCCCATCTCTTATAAAATCTGCTTCCAAGAGATTAGGTGTGCTAAACCGACTCCGTACCTTCTTTTTCCCAGCACAGTTGTTGACTTTATAAACGGGTTTTATTCTCCCCTGTGTAGAGTACAACACTCATATGTGGGGAGGCTCCCCACATACAGCTCTTCTCAGTAGGGTGGAGTCAAAAGCTTTTCGTATCATTAACTCTCCTTCTCTTACTGGCTCCCTTCAACCTCTGTCTCTTCGTCGCACTGTTGCATCTTTATCTCCCTTCTCTCGCTACTTCAGTGGTTACTGCTCCTCTGAACTGTCTACTCGCATCCCTCCACCTCTACGATGGGCGCCTAGCACCCGTCTAGCAACAAACTCTCATCCCGTTTCTGTCCAGCTCTCTAATGCAAGAGTTAACCGTTACTCCCAGTCCTTCATTTATGCAACAGGGCATCTCTGGAACTGTCTCCCTCTGTCTTTATTTCCTACTGTCCATGATCTCCAGTCTTTCAAATGCAGTGTGTCCATGCACCATGAAGTAAATGGATCTTGACTTTGGCTATCTGATATCTTGTTTTTGTTTTTCTTCGAGGGAAGAATCTTGCGGGCACCAGGCCTTTGGTTCCTTCTTTCTAGCAAAAAAAAAAAAAAAAAAAAAAAAGCGGGCTGGAGATGGAGAGAGCTTATTGCACAGATAGATAGATAGAAGTAGGAGCAGCAGTTGAGCTGGAGCTGGAGCTGGAGGTAGCTTATTGCACTAAATTCATTTATTTACACTGATAACACTTGAAATATTTTGACATACTTGGGACTTGTTTGTGATATACTGTACTTATACTTTTAGATAACACTACCTCCTGCCAGAGAAACTTAACATGCTGCCGTCAGAGCTACTTATGTACATTGTAAATATGCATTGCAAATGTGAGCACGTGTAAGATAATATAAAATAATAAAACAAGTTGTATATTAAGTTTATTCGACCTTTTATGGTATGGTTACAAAAAATGTGAATTATTAGAGAATACACAGTACTTAGATGGAACTAAAATAAAACTAGAGCTCCATAGGAACTCTAGTGGCACAAAAACTCACAATGCAGCTTATGATTTTACAGGTGTGGAATGTCATTAAATCTAGGGATGCAAAACCCACAATTCAACTTGTATTTTCTTGGATAATTATGAACCTAGGTAAAAAGTCGACGGATATAAATCCCACATTTCAACAGACTCTTCCGAAATCCAGTAACATGGTATAAGTGCTAAGAATCAAAACCCCTTATTTCAACTTAGAATCCACGTATATGGAAGGCAAAACTAGGGCCTCCATTACTTACATTTTAATAGTAAGTACAGTAATCCACCTGACTATAGTAATTTGTAAAGTTAAGGCAGCTTGAGTCCCAGGTGCTATTTACTAATATGTTAAGTGACTAGTCCTAATAGCTTCATCTTGGCTGGACTTCATAATCCTGCACAGTGCTGGTTTCACGTAGTACCTGCAGTTTTTCTCGCTACTGCCAAGCTATTTCATACAGCTTAGGCGAGATACCTGGTGATGCTCCTGTACACTAGTCCTCCAGGTCATCTTGTATCTGTAATTACTCAGGTTTATGTTTTATATATCAGTTCTACTTCATACCAGCACTATTATGCCTTGCTTTATACCAATAGCCTGGTTGTCCCTCCTCTATCAGGTTCATACGTTTTTATCCAAGATCTAATTCAAGATCTGTTCAGTTACCAGTGTATACAGAATGTCCTTTTAACCTGGGTCCACAGTGGCGTAAAAATACTGTTAAAAGTTCCATTGTTACCCATAAACAGATTTACCAGCTTGCCCCAGCTTAGTAAGTTTTATGTAACCAGTATATGCAGAATGTCCTCATAACTTAGGTCTACAGTGGCTTAAAAATACTATTAAAAGTTTCATTGCTACCTATGGAACAGATTTGCCAGTTTCCCCCCAGGTTGGTATGTTTTCTGTCAAGACGTATGAAGAGGCCTGCCCCTGTTATCACAGCCACTGCTCTTGTCCAAGCCATTTTCAGTTTAATTAATGGCTATTCCTTTTACGTATGTCCTTATTTCAAAGGACATCCGAATACCGATGCCTTTTGCACTATTACCAAGCCATTCTTGCTACTTAATATGCACAATACACTTCAGTTTCCCCTTGTTTATTACCGATACCAAACAACTAAAATTCACTACAAGTTCCAGGCGCAATTTGAATGTGGCCGTGTTGGCCGAGTGAAGTGAGCGTTGGCTTGCCAATGCTGATGATCTGGGTTCAAATCCCGGGAATTAGAGGTTATTTAAAACATATGGCGGTGTCCTTAGCGGCCTGTCCTTGAACCCGGATTCGACTTCCGGTTGATATAGAGGTGTAATTGAGGCAGTTTGGCAACCACTTACTGGTCTGTCAAGGATGTGGTGGCGTGGGGTGGGCAGTCACATAGTGGCTGCCAGTAAAGAGGTACACACACTCTACTCTAACACATGCACCACACACATTCCTTTCACACAAGTAACACACACACTGAGTACACACACATGCACTCCACCTCACTCACACACACCCTAAGACATACAAGGCGCTTATACAATAACGGTAGGGGGTGGAAGAAAGGGGGGTTTTATATCCAGGTCCCCAAAAGGGTATACACTTTTGGGGACCTGGAAATAAAACCCCCTTACTTTCCCCCCCCTACCGTTTTGTATAAGCACCCCGTATGTCTTGTGGTGTGTGTGTCTCTAGTGTGACTGAGGTGTGTTTGTCTTGTGTGAGGTGTGTGTGTGTGTGTGTGTTTTGTGTAAATGGGGTATGTGCGTGAGTGAGGTGAGTATGTGAGTGGTAGTGTAATTGAGAGTGTGTGTGTGTGCCTACTTTAACATTCCCCCCTTACAGGCAGCCACTACGTGACTTCCCACCCCACGCCACCACACCCCTGACAGACCACTAAGTGGTTGCCAAACTGCCCCAAATCACCTCTATAATAACCGGGAATCGAACCCGAGTCCAATGACAGGCCACTAAGGACATCTGCCATATGCTTTAAATAACCTCTATTTGCCCGGGAGTCGAACCCGGGTCCTCAGAATTGGCATGCCAACGCTCTCCTCACTCGGCCACTACGGCCCCGATAAGGTTGCGCCCAGAACTGCTACTGTATTTTGGTTGTTTGGTGTCAATACTAAACAAAACGATACTAAGCTCTAACGTGCAAAGTAAGTTTCTAGGGAAGAGTTATTACCATCCAGAACCACTTGGAATATAAAAAGACTGTAATTTAATGTTAGTCACTATGAACTGAAGAGTATCGTGTATCGACTCATATATAGGAAGCAAATAAAAACTGGAACACACTATTTTTTTATTTTGAATAATTTACAATACTTTCTTTACTCCCAGTGTGATATTTTTATTTACCGTGCCTTTCAAGCTCCTACGTCCCACTCGGCTGGACCAAATCGCCTGGAATCAGCTGTAAAGAATATGCTGGTCATGCATCGGTTAATGCTGACTGTATAACTTGCTCAGGCTCCTATGACTCACTCTCAGCTTATTAAAATCGTCTGGTTTAACTGGAATCTCACTAGAATATTCCCGAGCATCAAGGGATTAATAAATGCCTAGGTTAACCCTTTAATGCTCGGCAGTACTCTATGTCTAGCTGACGGGGGGAACTGGGTTATTCAATTGAGATTGAGTCACACGAGCCTAAGAGAGACTATACGATACTTTATTCACATTAGCTTGCCGAAGCAAATGTATTTGTAATGCTTCCATCTTGATTTCTGGCCTGTAGCAATACATTAACACTAGAATACGATGCTAGTCAACGATGAAATGCTATGGAAAGGATACAGGGCAGTAGTATTGTCTCACTCTGCCTTTGAGCTGCAGGAGATAACCTACGAAAAGGATGAAAAATTCCGCCCAGTTAATCAACAGCTACGACTCAGCATTCAAGATGGAGAGATGGCAGTTTTAGGCCAAGTTTGAGTAAAAAGAGCAATGTCGTCTGCTTGACTTCTCCCCTTAGCGGCACTGCAGAGGTGACCCCATCTAGTGCGTGGAATGCTGGCATTCTAGACCATTCAGCTCGAGGACGCATATCTATCTTTCGATTTGGAAGGATTGGATATAAATTTCACTAGGTCATTCCATGCGATAAGGCTACCTAAAGCTGAATATTATCGTCTGAAGGCATCAAAAAAGAAATATAAAACGTCTACATGATATAAAACATCTGGGCACCTCTGGGACTCGATCTGTAGCTCCTAGAACACAGAGCACTCAATCTACTGACGTCATTTTTAACTCCTACTCTGCTAGATTCAGACGATTTCAAGCAGCTTAAGAAAATCTTCTTAGGATGATGGGACAAAAACAGTCTTCATTAACCCTCAGACTGGGAATGACTTATTTCATTTGGTCAAACTAATATCACACCCTACTCCACTCAAACCCCCTAGACCCCAACCAACCCAGATCTACCCGTTTGCACCCCATTCAATATCGCTGGTATCCCACTCCACCCCACTCAACATCTGGTCCTACCTTACTGCACCCCACCTTACCTCGATCCTACCCCACTGCACCCACACAACCCCGATCCTACCCCACTGCACCCCACACAACCAAGATCCTATCCCTCTGCACCCCACCCAACCCCAATCCTACCACACCCAACCCCACCCAACCCCGATCCTACCCCACCCAACCTCATCCAAGCCCGATCCTACTCATTCAACCCCATCCAGCCCCGATCCTAGCCACCCAACCCCATCCAACACCGATGCTACCCCATCCAACACCGATGCTACCCCACCCAACGCCACTCAGCCCCGATCTGACCCCACTACACCCTGCCCAACCCCACCCAACCCCGATCCTACCCCATTGCATCCCACCCAAACCCGATCTAACACCACTGCACCCCACCCAACCCCGATCTGACCCCACTGCACCCCACCCAACCCTGATCCTACCCCACTGCACTCCACACAACCTCACCCAACTTCGATCCTACCCCACTGCACTCCACCAAACCCCACCCAACCCCGATCCTAATCCATTTTACCCCACCCAACCCCACCCAACCCCGATCCTACCCCACTGCACCCCACCCAACACCGACCCTACCCACTGCACCCCACCCAACCCTGATCCTATCCCAATGCACCACACCCAGCCCCGATCCTACCCAATTGCACCCCACCCAACCCCGATCCTACCCCATTGCACCCCACCCAACCCCGATCCTACCCCATTGCACCCCACCCAATCTCGACCCTACCCACTACACCCCACCCAACCCTGATCCTATCCCACTGCACCAAACCCAGCCCCGATCTTACCCCACTGCACCCCACCCAACCCCGATCCTACCCCACAACGCCCCAACCAACCCCGATCCTACCCCACTGCACCCCACCCAACCCCGATCCTACCCCACTGCACCCCACCCAGCCCCAATCCTACCCCACTACACCCCTCCCATCCCCTTTACTACCCCACTGCACCTCACTCAACCCCATTCCTTCACAAATAAATCCCATCCAACCTATCTCCTACCCAACTACAACCCACCCAACCCCCCTCCGTACCTACTGCACCCCAACCAACCCCGAT
This sequence comes from Coenobita brevimanus, assembly GCF_032717465.1. Classification (NCBI taxonomy): domain Eukaryota; kingdom Metazoa; phylum Arthropoda; class Malacostraca; order Decapoda; family Coenobitidae; genus Coenobita; species Coenobita brevimanus. Next base: position 4,664,094 of record NC_136981.1, read on the forward strand.
CCTACCCCACTACAACCCACCCAACCGCGATCCTACCCCACTGCACCCGTTTCAACCTCTATCCTACCCCACTACACCCCTCCCAACCCCAATCCCACCCCCCATCTAATCCCGATCCTACCCCACGGCACCTCTCCCAACCCTGATGCTACCCCACTACACCCCACCCAACCCCGATCCTACTTCACTGCACAACCCTACCCTGATCCTACCACACTGCACCCCACCCAATCTTGATCCTACCCCATTGCACCTCACCTAACCCCGATTCTACCCCATTGCACACCCCCCAACCCCGATCCTACCCCACTGCACACCCCCAACCCCGATCCTACCCCACTGCACCCCACCCAACCCCGATCCTACCCCCTGCACCCCACCCAACCCTGATCCTACCCCACTGCACCCCACACAACCCCGATCCTACCCCTTGCACCCCACCCAACCCTGATCCTACCCCACTGCACCCCATCCATCCCCGACCCTGTCCCACTGTGACGTTGCCTATCTGTTTATTTGTCTAATCATCAGTCCATCCGTCTATCCATCTGCTCACCTATCTATCTATCTATTTATCTATCTATCTATCTAATCTAAATGTATTCTAACGGGCAAATAATAGTGGCATCTTAAGAAGAGAAATATGACTTAGCTTTTAACGAAAAGAAGTGATGGCTGTTGGCTGCCTGGCTCTCGAACTGGCTTTTCTAACTTGCTCTCTTCCTGGTTGGCTTTCCTCCTGACTATCTTCCTTCTTGGCTTTCTTCCTTGCCTTCATCCTGGTTTTCTTCCTGTTTTTCTTCCTGGCTGACTTTCTTCCTGGAAGGCTTTCTTCCTGGCTGGCTTTATTCCTGGGTTGCTGTGGATTTCTTGCAGGTCCGTACATCTATCTGTCGACCAAAATCATCATCATCATTTTATTGTGTTTGGTATTATCAAAATTATTATTATTATTATTATTATTACTTTTATTATCATTATTATTATTATTATTATTATTATTATTATAATTGTTATTATAATTGTTATTATTATTATTAGTAGTAGTAGTAGTATTAGTATTAGTAATAGTAGTAGTACAGTAGTAGTAGTTGTAGCAGCAGTAGTAGTAGTAGTAGTAGTAGTATCGTTGTTGTTGGTGGTGGTGGTATTATTATTATTATTATTATTATTATTATTTATTATTATTATTATTATTATTATTATTATTATTACTACCCTCTCTCAGTTGTCAATGATGAGATGTAACAACAGATTAACGATGGAATATGATACTAGTCACGAAGAAGTGCTATGGTGGATTAATTATCGCCATCACTCTCCCTCAGATTTGAAGGTAAGGTTCTCAACAGGAGCCTTAACAATAAATCTAAAAAAAAACAAAAACAAAACAAATTGACCTTAATCCACTATGGACTTTTTTTTTTTTTTTTAAATCTGTGTATAGCCAGACGCCTTAATTTCGGGAGGGGTAGCCACAAACAAACTGTTTCCATGTCACCTTAACCTACAGCATCAGTCTGTCCTCCCTCCAGCTCACACTGTCCTCTTTCATATACCTCTCAACCATATCCCTCCACCCCTTCGTCGGTCTCACTCTCCCTCTCTCACGCTCCACATCACTAACATACACTCTCCTATTCAATATCTCATTATCCATTATCTTCAAATGACCAAATCATCTCAGGGTACTTCACCCAACACTTTCCAGCACACCACATCAAGACCACAATGCTCGACTTCCATATTTGTCTGTCTGTCTCTCCACCTAACTCCACATCTAAAGATAACACTCCAACACTTCCTCATTTACCTGTCTATCTCTCCACGTAACTCACATTCACATCAACACCACAACGCTCCTGCACTTCCCCATTTGTCTATCTATCCCTCCGCTTAACTCCACATCCCCATGAACACCACAACACTCCTTCGCTTCTTCCCTTGTATGTCTCTCCACGTAACTCCACATCCACATAAATATCTCAACGCTTTTTTACGTCCTCATACGTCTGTCTGTCTCTCCATGTAACTCTACATCCACATCAGGACCACAACGATCCTTCATTTCCTCATTTGTCTGTCTGTTTTTTTTTTTCGTAACTCTACATCCACATCAGCACCACAATTAAACGCTCCTTCACTTCCTCATTTCTCTCTCTCTCTCTCTCTCTCTCTCTCTCTCTCTCTCTCTCTCTCTCTCTCTCTCTCCGTAACTCCACATGCTCGGATGCTCCACATCCACATCAGCATCACAACTTTCCTTCGCTTTCCCATTTATCTATCTGGCTCTCCACGTAACTCTACATCCACATCAACACCACAACCCTCCTTACTTCTTCATTTGTCTGTCTTTCTCTTTATGTAACTCCACATCCACATCAACACCACAACGCTCCTTCACTTCCTCATTTGTCTGGCTCGTTCCACATTCACATCAACACCGCAATGCTCGTTTACGTCCTCACTTTTCTGTCGTCTCTCCACGTAACTCCACATTCACATCAACACCACAAAGTTCCTTTACTTCTTCATTTGTCTATCTGTCTGTCTCCACGTAACCCTACATCCATATAGACACCACAACTCTCCTCCACTTGCTCATTTATTTGTGTGTCTCTCCGCTTAGCTACACATTCCTTTCAGATAACTTATACTCACTCAACTTTTCACACCAATTAAAACGATTTTGTTCAGTTGAAATAATTGACAGGTACCAAAGAACTGATAAACAATACCCTCGCTTACCTTTGTTTATCTCGGCAAGATGGAGAAGCTGTTTAAACACTGTTATCAATGACAAAATATACACGGCTGCAACATTCTCCCTCTCTCATGGTTAGAGGGTGACTGACTGGATTCGAAGCTTCTATGGTTCACTGAGCTCCAATTCGAGACAAGAGACTCTTTTTTTTTTTTTTTTTTTTTTATCATGCTAAGTAATATTTATCTTTAATAAAATTCGACCACTAATTTATTAAACCTTAACTTGGCCTAAATTGACTTCTCTTCCTCCTAAATGCCGAGGTGTAACAATGGACAAGAATGATACTACTCACGAAGAAATGCTACTGAATGGATATACGAAGAAATGCTACTGAATGGATATAGAGCCTTCCTTTTTTAAATCTACTTACCTATCTATCTATCTATCTGTCTGCCTATCTATCTACCAGTCTATCTACCTATCTATTTATCAATCTGTCGTTGTATCTCTATCTATCTATCCATCTGTCATTGAGCTAAGTGAATTAAAGTACAAAAAGACGAAAATCTGGACCAAGTTAGAGTAAAAAGAGTAGGACTATGCTAACCTCATCATCACCATGCTTTACCTCCTGGAGAGTAAATTTTGACCTTTGGTTGGATTTCTTCAAGTTACTCCTTTCAATCTCAACTTACTGAGTCCAATCATTCTTGCTGCTTCCAGACAATTTTATCCAGTTTTGGATACCCCTCCCTCCAGCAGTGAAACGACTAATGAAGGCTGTATCTAGCCCCTCCAGTTTCGAAAAATCTATAGAGGGAGAAAAAAAAAACGTCTCAAGATGAAAAAAATCCAGAAATAATAAAAAAAAATTAAGTAATCGAAGTTAAGAACGCATTTTTAAGATCAATATATTTCCTCTGTAATTAATTCCACCTTTTCACTCAGCTGCTCTCTGCCCTACCTGGGACTGATCAAGGGTCCTTTTATGCATAACAGTACAATACTGGTGCCTTTTTTTTTTTTTTTTTCTACTGTAGGCATGGACTTCACAGCCTGTTCCCTGAGGCTCAGCGGTTCTTCTACATCTTCTATACCTCCACATGCCACCCCTTCTGTGCTAACACCCACATTCCATATTGAATACATGCCAGAGCTGTCTCATACGTGACTGGCGTACTGGTATTAGTGGGGGGTATCTTTATGACATGTTGGCTGGTCTTACAGTAGATCAATAATATCTGCTGCTTTTTAATGAAATTCAAATCCTCAAACTGTTCTCTCTCAGTTCAGTCGAATTTTGAACCTGGATCCACTAAGACTGAAAGCCATTTCTCTACCAACTCAGTCACCACCTTCCCCTGTACACATACTGTACAGTACCTTTACTTGCTTTCTCCTTTGATCATGCTTGTAATAGGTAACACTTATCTGGGTCTCGTGTTCTGACTGTTTATATATTGATGTGGCCCTGGAGAAGAATGCCTTCTCAGAGTGGCACTGACATAACCAGTTGGCTCCATTGCTTGATAACACAACTGTCTCCCTTCAACAACATTCCACCTCCAGACACTCCAATACTACCAATGAAAAAAAGACCAACCTCATAGCCCACTTATCTCATGCCCCAGGCAATAAAACACCTCAGTCAGAACACTATACTACAAGCCCTCTTCCTGATATCCATCCATCAGAGGAATCTTTAAACTGAGATGATCAAGTATACCTAGCTAGACTTAGATCGCGATATCACTCAACTCTCCTCAGTTACCAACTAAGATCTGGGTTGGTGGAATCAGATGGCATGTGCCCTTCTTGTAGAGCAGGCCCTCACAACATAACCCACATGGAGCACTGTAACACTAAGATGCAGACACAACAACAATATAGAGAACCAATATGACGACTTCTTAGGTGCAGTTGCATACCTATGGTTGATGGGTCTGCTGGGCCAGGCATGACCAGAGTTGAGCAACAACATTTTTGCACTTTTTTTCACCCTCATTCCTACATTTCACATTTTTAAAAATACTGTATTATCCCTTTTCTCAGAGTAGTATGCATTTATTTTTCTTCCTAGATGATTATTTACCTTTTTTTTTCCCTCTCCTTACATGTTTCTTCCTCTCAATATATTCCTTTCTCCTTTCACAGAAACCTCTTTATTGCATTCACCCTAATAATTTTTCCTCTTTTCTACTATTGCTCTTCAACCTTCATATCCCACCAAGCTTTATTACTAAACTCTTTTTACCTTAACTTAGCTTGGATTTTCCTACTTTTGTGGCTTATTGACAGTGCAAAAAAAGGCAATAAGCAGCTATACATTCTTTTCATAACACTTCTTAATGACTAGCATCTGTCATGTTACCCTGTTATTAACTCTAAGCATTGAAGATGTAGAGATGGCAATTTTAGGCCATGCTAGAGTAAAAAGATTATACTGTACATAGTCTCTGTCTCACAACACCACACACAGCTTTTGCATTCTCAGCCAAACACTCCCTACATGTGTTTCACAAGGTTTCCAAATCCACAGCTCTTAATTCACTAACCCTACTCCTCCACTGCTTTAAGTTCATATCTACCTGCCATTGCTCTGTTTCTCTTGTGTACACTATCCCTTTAGTCACGACACTTTCTGCAGTTTTATAACATAAATCATAGTCATATGATCAAAGAAACTATCCTAAAATGTAGGTTGAGGTAAGTGTGATTGTAATTTTGGTACACCACATGCATTTGGTAAGTACACGGTCAACAGATTTGTAAAATGATTACTTCACATACTAGCTAATTTGGGAAGCCAATTATTTTGACAAAAGTTAAGCCTCAACTGTGCTAAATTAATGTCTTATTATGTTGTACAATGCTTTTTCCAAGACACCAGAAGGGAGAACAAATCTCTGCAAATTACTAGGTACCAACATTTAATGCATATCTAGCCTGCAACAAGTATACACACCTATTAAAAGGAAATGTTTACTTTCCACTTCTATGAATTTGATTCAGCTGATGACTATTTGTTTGCCAGGTTATAAAATAAAACTGTAAAAAAAGAAAAAATATTTATTAACTCTCATGAGATTATAAATGCATAATTGTCATCAGTAAGGACACCTAGAAAATTTATAGGACCAGCCTTTTATCAAATGTTGGATTCATGAGCCCATCCCTCACAGCTTTCAACAGATATACTGTATACACCTGTTATTTACACTGACATAACAGGGTCCTTTAATTGTCAAATCTACATGTTAAAATGACTGCTCTGGCAATCCACACCTGCCATATGAAATGCATAAGAAATGTAACTGACCTCTCTATCACAGACAATGGGAAAGGGAAAGTTAAGGAATATTGCTTTTCTTATGTCAGTGTCAAATGACCCTTCTGACCTCTCCAATTTGCCATTGCTACCACCAAACAATATTATTCAATACAGTATATGACTCCTGCTATGGTTAAGGAGACAGAATACCTATCCTTTCAGCACAATGTCTCCTTTTAGTGTAGTCCCTATTAACACTTGAGTACAAAGGTCAAATAATGCTACAGGTCATAAACTAAACAAAACTTAAAATATACATAAGTCATGTCTTAATAGCAATAACTGTAAAAGCATCAATGATGTAGAAAACAGTATCTGCAACTTGTCGCTCAAAATTACTCAACACTGCTAGGTAAAAACAATAGTATCTCATCTTACCCTGTTTAGCAGCACACAAGCTTTTTGTTGTCTTATTTGGAGTCATACAGTGTGACCTCAGGAATAAGGGATGACATACAGAGGCTGCTACAGATCAAGCAGTCGTTAGGTACCGACGTCAATGCATGCAAGCACGTTAGAGCTATTATAACCAAAATGAAACAAAACTAACAGTTTTTGTGAAGCCTTGAACCAGTGTCATTTGACTGTTCACAAGGGAGTGACTTGGCAAAATCTTTCATCCTAAAGAAGAACAAGAATAACTTGGTTCCTTGTACTATAACGAGATCCCTTTGTTTTCGGTATCATAACGTTTACCAACTTTGTAGTGACCATTTGAAATGATCACTCATTAATACCTGCTTGTGAAATGCTGTTCGTATTCAGACCATCTCTTAATCCTCAGCCTTCAGGAGACACCCTAGCTGCAAGTAAACTTGGCCGGTGTTTGCAAGAGTAAAAGAAATAGGTTGCTGAGAAGCTCCTCTCCCTCTACCCCACACCTCGCTTCACTTAACCACAAATCTTTAATAAGAAAGAATTGTCTGACACACCTACCTATACCCAAACAATCACCCTGATTCAAACCCTACGATGAAAAAAAAAATGTTGTCACTATATGCTGCATGATGTTAAACACAGAATTATGAAATAACTGCTGCAGTGACAAAATTTCCTAAGCAATATTTAGTTTGAAAAAACCTAAGAGATCTTACTACAGTAGTATACTACTATAAGAACTTGCAAAAAGGAAAAAACTGCATGAATAAATTCATAATGACAATGTCAAAATTACAAAAATATTGTTAGCTGTAGTCTTCTGACTTAATATCAAAGAAATTTATAAACTTTACTATTTTAGGACCATGATATAACACATCCTCCCAGCACACACACCAAATGTAAATAAAGCTTTGAAATACCAAAATCACCCCCTTCCCCTTAAATATACTACAAGCACAAAAATATCACAACATTAAGTAAATAAAGAGTGGGCTACTGCTAGACAAGTTTAACTGAGACCTCTCTAACTGATGAAGCTAGAAAAAAAAAAAAAAAAAAAAAAAAAAAAAAAAAAAAGTCACCATGAATCCTGTCAGTCATGGGGTGTCTTTTCTTGTAGCATATCCTAGCTATGAACACTATATTTTCTTTAGCTTAAGAGAGACCTCTGACTAAAGGGGTTAAGGTGCATAGTGCACTGTAACATATAAAGAGCACTTGATTAGGCACACATAATTGGTTTACATGAACAATAATAAAATATTCTTAAGACAACTAAAGTATTGGCAACATAATATTACAATAATGTACTTATCTCCTGATACAGTTTTCCCAATTTAATCAGCTGTTCAGATTTAGAACACTGGATTAAGTACAAATAATTAGATGAATAAGATGAACATATAAAATGCAATATTTCACACAAGACTACAAATACAACAACTGTACAATCAACATAGAAATATGAAGACCTGTACATTTGGTGGACCAGGGCCAAACCTCTATGTTCAATGAAACAGGATAGGAGCAATATTTTGCCATGTTTCAGTGCGTCTGGTAATTCTAACCAGCATGAAGCTTGATGCCAATTCACCACATTACTTTAATGAAACACATCCATAACTGTATTGTTTACAAGGGTCCAACATACTTGCATGCATCAACCTTGGTCACCTACTGATAGCCATCTATGCTGCCTGATCTCTGGCAATCTCCCTATTCAATTCCTTATCCTTGAGGACACACTCTATGATCTCATCCCAGGTGTTTTTAGGTTTGCCTCTTGCAGACCCACCCACAACACTCACACTTCTCCCTTTCCTCAACCAATTGTCATCCTCCATCCTCTCCACATGCCCAAACCATCTCAACCTACCCCTCCTTATCGTAACACCAATACAATTCAGTATAATACACAATCACCAGCAGATACTGATACAGGACACAGGATACCAGTATTATACAGTACAACAGTTTACAGCTCTTCATCATGTGGCACCAATGTAAGACACAGCAGGCATCTGTGCAACAATTTAGCAGCAAAAATCACCAGGATATGCACATAAAATAGATCATATGTACTATCAGCAGTATAAATATTTGAATAAACCAGCATAAATTTAAATATCTTTACTTAAATACTTTGGGAACAGCCACTCTCACTATTACCCATTTGGCTTCAGGATAGCCAGAGGCTAGGCAACTGAGGTCCAGCTTATTCAAGCAGGAGACCACCCTACAGTATGTCCCTGGTAGAGTATCATCATCATCATCATCCACGTCTCATTTCCCCTCGTATTATGAGTTCTCTGCAAGATGAAACCAAACTTTGTAAATGGTGCACCAACTATCGTGATCACGAAGGGATCTCAGCTTAGTGGCAACTTTGAGATTTAGCCTAACACCAGCCGCGTCAAGGCACATCATTTAGTCACTGAGGCATATGCACTTGAGTGAATGTGTGTTTAGTGCACCTGGTGAATTTTCTCTCTCTCTCTTTTACTGTCTGAAATTGCTGACCTTTCAGTGTGGATTTCAATTCTGGAAACAAAAAATGCTGTAGGACCCAAATCCAGAGAGTAGGGTGGCTGGGGGACAACAGCTGTCTCGTGCTTCGCCAAAAAGTCATAGAGAAGGAGCAACACATACACCTACACTTCATCATCATTCATCTGTTATGATATTTTTCAAAAAGCTTAGTAGCAGGTAAGGGTGCCCATCATCCACTCACTCAATGACAAGCCAAATGGTTCCTTGTGACCCAGGAAACCATGTACTACACTGAGTGGTAACCAAATAACCAAATTATGGCGCCTGATGGTTTAGCAGGCAATTATGGTGCCTGATGGTTTAGCAGGCAATTAAGACGCTCCGATCAGATTGAGCCAGTGCAGGTTTATATCCAAGGGATGGGAGGAGTTTATTGCTCACGTAATGCCACTCAGGGATGAATGAGGAGGGTCACTCTCATCTTAAATGTCAGGACCAACTTGCCTTGCCTCGAGCTCCTATGCTCCTCATGGTGCAACACAGGATCTGGTGCAACACAGGATCTGGTGCAATACAGGATCAGAGGATGGATGGATGGATGAAGTTTTTCCCAATCTGAAACAGAATTTCACACAAACACATAGCTCTTCAAGATCCATCATTGTTCAACTTGCAACAAATCACAAGGTGAACTAAATATAAGCGCATGTAATTTGATGACTAAGTGACGTGGCGTGATGCGGCTGGTCTTAGACTAAAGCTCAGAGTCGTCAGTACACAGTGCTCCTATTGTGATCACGATATGGCTGTTAGTTGGTGTGCTATTTAATTAGTTCAGTTTCTTTTTGGACAGACCTTGTATAAAACAGAAAACCCACTGGTAACCTCTAAAACTTAAACTGTTTTGCTTAAACACATGGTCGTCTTCAACCTGAGACTTCCACCACATGACTACTTACGTACTTCACAACTTATGCTTTGATAGTGACTAAGTACTCCAGACAACTTTCACTGCTCAATCTCAAATGTTATGTTTTTATTTACTGTTCCAAAATTCTCTTAATGAATCTGATAAAACAAGATCATTTTAAATGTTATGCTTTTTATTTACCGTTCCAAAATTCTCTCAATGAATCTGATAAAACAAGATCATTTACAGTACGGTATTTACCTCTCTGATCAGCTATAATTCTAATCACTTAAAACTTCGGTAGAGTCTAACAACATTATTCTCTTACAAAGCTCTTATCCTCGATTCTCTCCATACTCAAGCTGATATTTTCTTACTCCTGGTGAAATAGTGTGATTCCCAGTTTGGCTTTTTTCTTTTGAGGTGTGTGTGATCTAGAGTGGGGCAGGTGTGAGAGAGCATTTTCTTCCCATCAACTGCATCCTCTGCCAAATAAACCTTCTCAGAATGCAATTTGAAGTGATGGGGCTTTTTATCATGGCAAGCAATATGAACAAGCTTAAGGTTACCCTCTGTGCCATTTTTGTTCTGGTGGTTGAACAGCAGGCTGTGAAAGTATTCCAGATTCACACATGATGCCTTTCGACTATTTAGTGCTGCTTTCAGAGCTGGCAGAATTGTTCTTGATTTTTCAATTCTGTAAAAGAACACCATAAGCAAATCAATAACGGTCAGTTCTGGATGGATTATACTGCAATGAGTAGTAATAAAAATCATTATCCCACCTGATTTTATCTCCTAATGCATGGGTGGATCAATAGAGAGGAATACAAAAGAATAAAAGTAGCTAAAAAAAAAAAAGTTAGAAAGTTAGAAGCCCGGCAAAACAGAAAAAGGAGCTGTATGGACACTAATGTACTTTAACAGGACAAGAATGGGAAAAGTACAGAAGGAACCTGTCCCCCCACTATTTATGCCACCTATTTACTGCGATTGTGGTAGGTGGTGGCGCTCGTCATCCACTTACTCGATGTAGTGCTGCTTTGGGTATCTGTCCTTTCCTCTCTTCTTTCCTTCCTCTTCTGTCTTACTTTCCTTCATTCTTTCCCCCTCCTTCTGCCTAGGGGTGACTTTACATTCCCTCTTCTTTCTTTCCTCTTCCTTCTGCCTAGGGGTGACTCTACAATGGGTGACTAGCCAAATGGATTCCTGTACACCAGGAAACCATTTACTATGTTGGGTTATAACCATATAACCAAATTATGGCACCTGGTGGTTTAGTAAGTAATTAAGGTGCTCCAATTGGACTGAGCTGGTGCAGGTTTAAATCCAAGGAATGGTTGGGGTTTATTGCTCACGTAATGCCACTCAGGGATGAATGAGTCTGGTCACTCTCTTCTTAAATGTCAGGATCAACTTGCCTAGCCCCAGGCTCCTACACTCCTCATTGGGCGACACAGGATTGGATGATGGATGGATGGATGGATTTACTGCGGCCATCATTAAATCTAATACTCAGATTTTATATTCTCAAGTGTGAAGTACCGGTGCATATGCTCTGACAGCTAAGCTGTTTGTTTGCTTCATAACATGCATCACATATCAAATCTGCCACCAGTGAGGTAACAATGCCATGAATCATACCAGCTGCATAGTACCTGCCACAGAGCAATCATTCCGAGACATCATGCTCGTTATGACGTGCAAACACGATTTATGGTGAATATTTTACAAAAGTATCTTAAAATGCCAAATAAATTCGTCATCGGATCAGAATCTCTGAGGTTGGATCTGAAATGACACCAAAAAACGTCATCAGAATCTCAAAGGGTTAAGAAGAATGTGGACAATCAGTAGTTCCCGCCAAAATCCACTGTTAGCATGACATTCACTTGATCAGGCGTTGTATTGTCCTGTGCATGAAATGAGTATGTAGGAGTTTTTTCACTGCTAGTGTGCTGGAATATATGGTGGGATATTGTTGTGGTGGGTTTGATAATGTTTGTGCAATGATTGTTTTATGTGCATAGGTGAGCTATGTGTCTCTGACAGGGGTTTTGTGTACTGGAACCGGCTGCTGTATAGAACTGTGCACCTTTCATATCAAGGTAGTCTTTGACAGGGAGGACTTTATAGTCAGAGTGTAAGTGAGCTGTGGGAGTGGTTTTGGTGCAGTCAGTGGTAATGCATATGGCATTGTTCTAAATGATTTGCAAGGTGTTGCAGTGGATATTAGACAGGATGAAAGTCCATGCCAGAGAGGCATAGGACATCAATAATCTCATGTATTGTCTGTAAAGTAAGAAGAGTGTTTTCATGAAGGCATCAGTGAAAGCTTTAAGCAGACTCCTTGGATTAAAAACTCTCTTTTGAACTGAATAAAACTGCCTGGAGGTAGCTACTATATACTCTTTTCATAAAACTACCATCTCTCCATCTTCTATGTTGAGCTGTAGCAACAGGTTAACATTAGAATATGGTGCTAGACACAAAGAAGTGCTATGGAAAGACTGTAGAGTCATGCTCTTGTCATTTTATGTCACTCAGTTAAAGAAATAAGCTGCAAAAAGATGAAACTCTGGGCCTGTTACAAAGCAAAGGGTATAGTAAGATTGAAAAACATAAAATGTCATCAGAGTGGAGAGGTTAAATCAACAGAGCACAACAACAATAACTAAAGTGCTATTCTACTAACACATGATCTAGGTTCCACGTAGAAAAGATGATGCGTGTCTCTCTTGATTCATAGGGGTTAATGAAGTGGACAGTAGGGCAGGAGGGGCAGTTATAAGGCCCCTCACACTGGAAGAGACCATGTGTATCACATAGACGCTCCTTGACACCAGCTGACCGATCGAAGTAACTTGAATTGTACCTGGACACGAAAATAATGCATGTGATTACAAAGACTACATTCCATAATCTATAGTACATTTAGTTCTCACTTAACCTCTTGAGCCCTGAGACATAATTTGATTTTATTCTTGCCATCCTGACGAATCATTCAGCTGAGGACAGACTTTCAAACTGGAGGGGTCAGATTTTGCCTCACTAAGCCTTCTTAATATGAGAGAACTTTCCTTAGCTAGGTAAAGGTGTTGGGGGGGGGGGGAGGAAAGGACATTATCCGGATTTAATGGGTTAATGCCTGGGATGTGGTAAAGCAAATTTTTTATGAACCACGAGGAGGAATGAGTAAAAACTGAGTCTTACAAGAGTACCAACTTAGCCTACAAGGAAAAACTTTTAAGAGAAACCAAGTTAAACTGAGAACTAACTGCACCATACTGTACAGAGTTACACATTTTTTATAACTATCCAGACATTATGCTGTAGGTTCTCACTTTACATTAGCCTAGATTTAGGGATTAATTTTACACTGCAATTCATACCATCATCCAAAAACTTTGGCATGCATCTTCCCAAGGTGAATTTAGTTTATCAAGTTAGTTGTATTTAATATTTAGAATATTTGTAACTATACTGTTTTTACTCTAACTTGGTGCAGATCTTTGTCCCTTTGCAGCTTATTTCATGTAGGTCAATGGCAGAAAAAGGCAATGTTGCAGCTGTAGCTACATCCTTTCTACAGGACTTCTTCATGACTAGCCCTAACATCATATTTTTATGTAAATCTGTTGTTACAACTCAGCATTTACAACTGAGTGATGGCAATTTTAGGCAAAGTTAGGGTAAAAACAGTCCAGTCCAGCAGTAATCTTGGAACCACTAGCCCTATGCCACTACATGCTTCCCACCCACCACCAAACCCAAGGAAAATGCAACTGCAAACCATGGTCGCAGTACAGAGCAGTGGCCTTGGAGCAGCCTAACACGCCAGCTGCAGGAAGGACAAGGAAACGAGACTGTGAAATCTTCTCATGTCATGTGTTCTTCCCACAAAAACAAATTTCGGTCATGACAGAAAATTTGTCTTACATCACATCTGTTTTCTGCAGGAAGAAAAAGGATAGGACAGCGGAGAATCTAGCATCTGGGGTATTTCACTTAAAAATAAATCTACGTGTCTGTAAACATTCTAGTGAATCCCTCTCCTGCACTACACCTGGAACTGTGTTGTGCATTCAGTGATATTAGTTTCCCAAGGCTGGTACTCCAGGACTCAGATCCATCGCTTAATTATAAATATAAATGCATATTGTCATCCTAACTTCTTTTTCTAACCATAAGATGAATTAGGTGCAATCCAGAAAGCAAGAAGAGTGAAAAATAACAAATGGAAAAATAATCAAGTGCAACCCTGCTGAAATGGACCATCATTCACTCACTTGATGTTGTACTGTTTACTTCTTCCTTAGGTGACTTTACAATGAGTGACAAGCCTAATGGTTTCCTGTAACTTAAGAAACCATTTTCAACATTGGGTGGTAACAATATACCCGGTATATAATCAAATAATCGGGTGATATGGAGCCTAAAGTGGTGTCTCTGTTAACTGGATGGAGATGCAAATGCAATGTCCATTCAGGATCCAAACCTCCACGCACTTCCCTGCGCCTCACCACAGCATGGGTCAGTCCTACAGGGGTGATTGCTTGTCTGTTGTTTATGGGATTGCTTGACAAGACAGACCTGGTTTGATCTACTACTACTACTGTACACACCATTCAAGCACCCAGAATCCTGAATACACCTCAGAAGCTTACCAAACCAAAATATAAGATACTGGTACCAGTATGATTCTGGAGAAGCAAAGGCTGAACTAATGAGATGCTAGAATAAAAGGAGGGTTGAATAATATGATATTAGTGTAACAAATTTTACGTTTTGAATAAAACTCACCTAGAATTGCTAAGATGCCGCTTAAAGAATGCAAGTGCACGGGCTATGTGTGGGTGGTCTTGGGTTGTGTTAGCCATTAGGTCTTGCTTGGCATGGTGTAGATAACCTCGCATTCTTGTCTCAGCACTGTTACGCATCACACCTTCCTTTGTCTTGAATTTTGTGTCCAGTCCTGAAGTAAATTACACAATCAGTGACAGAGAGGAAAACTTATATATACAGGATGGTCCATATGTAATGCTCCTCTTCCACTCTGCCAGGCAATTTCTTGTAATGCTGTGGGGATGGCTCAGTCAGTGTTATTAATGTCTATCCTGCATCATCTATTCTTTTCCTACTCCCGCTGCCACATGCAGGCTCACTCCAGCATACTCAGCTGTCACTGCGACACACAAGATACTGCCGGATGAATTTCATGGAGACAGCTATTACAGGCCACCCTGTATATCGGTACCGGTATGAATACATAACCTATATACATTACCAACAACTATAAAATTATTCAAAGACCAATGCGATCATAAATATCTGTTCAAAGAAAAGTAAAGGACCTTTCCCTTCAGCTGTATGGAAGACCATTTCTTTACCAATAACCAAGACAAGGTTTCAAATCTCCCAGGGATAACATAAGGTTTTTCAACCATATAATACTAACAGGGGTGTGGGCTGTACCTTAAGATTTTCCAGACAATGTCAGCCTAGCCTTCAGCCCCTAAGCATTGCAAGGTGTGATATGGGACTGAATTTTGTTCTTTTAATTCAACTTGCAAAAGGAACCGTAATCTAATTCCTCTCAGGTATTTTTGCATATTTTCAGGCAGTTTTCCACTATGGTTGCTTCTGGTCTAAGTGTCCTACGAACCTCTAACTCAACAAAGCCTGCTCCCTCCTGGCAACTCCTCCATTCAACAATGTTGTGAATGGCAACACCAATGCAGGTCTACTATTGCTGGGGCAGGGTGGAAATCATCATCACTAATAACACTGTGTCAGTGCTGAAAACCACTGCTAAATTAGTGGTGGCTGAGAAGATTACTGTTACAAGCTTGTAGAGGTTGAATTTATGCAGTATCCTGTAGCTGCTGCATTTCCAGCCAGATGGCCAATAAAATCTCTGAGTATGACTAGCTGGAAGCTCATCTTTTGCAGTGCCCACCAGGTGAGTTAACAGCTACACAACAAAGCCAAATTATGGTTACAGCAAGGCTGGTGGAGCTTTACTTTGAGGTGTGACGAGTTATCCACCACCATTGTAGGTCACCTACCTTAAGCTACAAAACTCTGGATTGTGGCGATATCAATAAAGAAGGCTGACCAGAGTTCAGATGTAGAACTACAGGCACAGAGTAATGTAAAAAGCCATGACAGCAGTATGTGTGGTAACTTAAAGCTGCCTTAGAAGAAATAACTTACATCATGCACAGTCAGAAGGAAAAAATTAAGCTATCAATATGAAGGCTACAGCAAAGAGAACAACAAAAACAAAGGAATAACCCATACCTCTGAACCAATCTACATCATCCTCTCTTGATGTGAGTGAGGCAGCGCTAACAGCAGTTATGGCAAGAAGCTTCAACATTGATGCTGCTCTGTCTGATGTCAGAGGTTCCTGTAAACATTCCATCACCTTCTTGTGTATGGACGGCTGTCGCTGAAGACAAGCATGAAGGAAGGCTGCCAATTTGTGCATACTGTCTGACATCCCACCATCACCAATACCCGTGGGTGATAGGTACAAATGTGTTCCAGCTGACAGAACCTCAAAGTACTCTTCATCCACTTCAGTGTCATCATCTAGGCACACAATAATGTCTTGTTCTTTCTGAAAGACATTCATCAAGAAATCTAATTAAGTATATATCTGAAAACCTACTGTATAATGATCTTCACTAATATAATTTTTTAAACATATGGGGTGAGGTCCACAGCAAAAACCCAGGTTCAGGTTATGAATCAGAGCAGAAAGCTTGTATGTAAATAAATAAAATATGGTCAAAGATTTTGCACCCTGAGAATTCCAAAATAATATGACCTTCTACTTTAATAAAAATATATTAAAAATAAAAATCTATACCATTTCTTAGGTAACATACAATGATCCTATTGGGACTTACCACAAATATAAAACTTAGCCATATATTGTCATTATCTTGGTAGAATATTATTGCACGCAAAAGTGTTAATATTGGGGGTGGGGTTATGAGGGGTAGACCGAGAAAGACATGGGACGAGGTCATTAAGTGTGACCTTAGGGTTAAGGGACTGAACAGGGAGGCTGCAATGGATCGTGCAGCATGGAGAGCCGCCATTAGGTGACCAAGGCCGACACATGCAAGCATGTTGGAGCCTTTAAAAACGAAAACGAAAACAGTTACGGTACATCATGTGAGCATGGAAGTGAAAGTTGCTGCATGACAGCATTATGAGAATCACTCTCATGTACAAAAGTGAAGTTTGGACCTTGCAGGAAAGACACAAAGTCAAGAGATCTTAGAATGCCCTTTTTTTATGAAATTACCCTTAACGGTGTCAATTTATCCAAACCTAACCTAAATTTCTGTAACAGCCCAACTTTATGTATCATAATCTAATTTATTTTATGCTAACAGCCCTGGATAAGTTCCTAACCTAACCTACTGCATACCTTGTGTGATCATATCTTCAGTGTTTATTGATGGATCCTCTTGATACTTTTATTAAAAACACACTTCTGTACAGCATTACGAAGTCACTGAATCAATTCTGAGGTTGCTAAAATCAATATTAATTTTTAGGAGGTGGTCTAAGGTCTTCCTGAAGATTACTCAAATGCCTTAAAGATAATCAAACCTCCCAGCATAAGAACTACCGTCACTCATAATCTAACAGCACTAATATATCATTAATGACCAATACGTGGCACCCGGAACTTCCTAAGGTATCTCTGAAGCTAAAATGACCCCAATGTCAAGAGACGTACGCAGGACCGAACAGGAAATATTCCCGTTCTGACGCTGCAACATAAGCTGTTTGTCAACATGGGGCTATCACAATCTAAATGGCACTAACCTTATATCCAAACTTAACTTTGCACTTCTTCAGGAATTCAGTGAAGGTTGATGCCACAATGCCTGCCTTTTTCGAGGAACCACGAACTGCGACAACAAAATGAGACATCTCTCCCCAAACATATCGTCGTTTGCTTTGTTATTGTTGTCGTCAGCGTTGCCAACTGAATATTCTCTCAATCCGCTAGACTGGTCTTGAAAAGTTGTAAAAAATCCGCCAGATTAGGGGAAATCAGCCGAAAAAAACGCCAGACAGAAGATAAAAAACAGGTAGATATAGAGTAAAAATATAAAAAAAACTCCAAGCCGGATTGGTTTTAAAACCTATAGATTTAGCGTTAAAACCGCTACATTAGCAATACTGGTTGTCGTCACCTGAACGCACGTTTTCCCTTAATTTTTGTCTGATAATGCAAATGAAAATTGTTTATTTGATTATATCCAAGCCACACATTATTTATTATTATTATTATTGTTATTATTATTATTATTTTTATTATTATTATTAGTTTCTACCTTTGTCAGCGAGGTACGAGCAAGGCCATTTAAATCCGAAAGCACGGGAATGTCGCCTTACACCCCTTGGATTCCTAGATTATATTGATGGCTATCTACTGCACCTACCAAGTTTCATGCCTTTACGACAAACTGTATGTCCTGTGGTCCCCTTTTGAAGATTCTCGACATGCTACACTTGGCGCGTGTCACGTGCCACGTGGACCGCCTGGGTGCGATGAAACCTGTCAAATACAAGTTTTAAAGAACTGGGCTATCATATGGTGCAAACCAAGCAGTGATCGGCCCTGTGGTTGCTGAGCTATCAGCTTCTCAAAAGCGTTACGGTCGGGCCGGGTCGGGCCGTTCATTTGAGAGAAAACGTCGCTATTAGTTGGGAGACTTGCTCGTAAGTACTACTACTGCTGCTACTACTACTACAACTGCTGCTGCTGCTGCTGCTACTACTACTACTACTACTACTACTACTACTATTATTATTATTATTATTATTATTATTATTATTATTATTATTTACCGTAGTTGAAGGACACACACACACACACACACACACACACACACACACACACACACACACACACACACACACACACACGCACGTCCCCATACTATCATATTCAGCAAGATACACAGATTCATGAGCACAGGATCGTGTATAAAACGAACACCTAAAAACTTTGAGATCTCCCCATAGCGGCGGTACTGCCTAGATGTCCTCTTTTCCTTATACCAGTGTTGTTCATGAATAAATTTGTCTTTTACGGCGAGATGATAGTCGCTGGGAAGGAGGAAGGTGGGGGTGGGGGAGATTGTGAGGCGCGCTCCGAGAAACTTCTTGGTTGTATATTCTAAGGGACATTGGAGACTTCGTAGCACTTTTTCCGTGGCGATTTATTTAGCATAGTGCACCTAAAGTATTCTTGTATGGTGTCACGTTTAAATATCTACATAGTTTGCCTAAGTAACATTCAGGGGGATATAGAGATGTAATATACAGAATAAATCGCTAGAGAAGAGGTGTTACACAGAATCCAAAGCCCCAGTTATAAAATACTAGCCCTTCACGATTATCACCGTCGTTCATGGCAAGCACATTATTTCTGGTCCATATCTGCAGGAATTAATTAACCTCCAAGGGAAAAGATCACCTGAAAATTCTCTCTCTCTCTCTCTCTCT
This sequence comes from Coenobita brevimanus, assembly GCF_032717465.1. Classification (NCBI taxonomy): domain Eukaryota; kingdom Metazoa; phylum Arthropoda; class Malacostraca; order Decapoda; family Coenobitidae; genus Coenobita; species Coenobita brevimanus. The sequence continues at coordinate 4,683,456 of NC_136981.1, forward strand.
CTCTCTCTCTCTCTCTCTCTCTCTCTCTTGTCGCAGTGTACATTCCTTCTCCTTCCGCACCCTCAGCCTTATCAAGCAAAGAAACTTATACAAAAATTCGTTCCCAGTGTCTCGGCTGAAAAGTTGCCCAGCGGAACATATAATCAGGCACGGATACGCTAGAGGGAAAAAGAAAGAAAGAAAGAAAAAAGAAAGAAAGCAGCAATTAAAGAAAATGAATTAAATAAGTATCTTACATAAATGTTATCACAGAATCATTTAAACTAAAAGAGGGCTATTTTATTTGGATGAATGAACTGAGTGGTAATTCCGCTCGAAATGGGCCCCCTCCCCTCCCCTTTTCAAAATGCTGGATCGGCCCTGCATATGTAAGTAAGAAGACCTTGGAGGCTTAGACAATATAAGCAAAGTATTATGCTTACTAGTAAAAAGGAAACACTCAAAGCAAACAGTAAATCAAATAAATCTTTAACGATGCAAATAAATCTTTCAGTATGTGTCGTTATGTACCTTCTAAAACCCATATTCTCATCTGTTAAGGAAGCTCCCTGACACCTTTACCTAAGCGGTTTATTTTTTTGTTTGTTACACCTTACTATTCACTTCTGTGTCACTTAAATGATACCGGTGCCACCATTTTCGACATTAATAACAGAAGATGATAGCCTACTAACCAGCCTTATCCAAAAGTAAATCGCTACGGAAAAGATACTAAGGCTCTTAGCAGACTAGAATAAGGAGAAAAATTCAATGACCAAAACGCCCTTCCCCCAATATATAGATAGATGGATTGACTGATAGATAGATATAGATAGAAAGAAATAAAGATAGAGATGCAGACAGATAAAGAGAGATAGACAGATATAGAGACAAATATTCGTATTCTATTTTCTGAATTTACACGATTGGATAATTTTTAAGTTACTTTTGGAGATTTCTTAACCCCTCTTCAATACCGATTTATTTTGCATAGAGCACGAAATTAGAACGACATAAAAACGTGTAAGAAAATGTTTCAATATGCAAAATAAATCACTAAGGTAGAGGTGCCACGAAGCCTCCTGTGCCATCTTAAACGCGGCCATCTGATTCCGACCTCAATTTAACGCAGCCTGTTCTAAAATCATCCACTTTGTCACTCCCACACACTTTCATTGTTTAGATATACAAAATATTTTCCTATTCAAAGATACAATTAAAAGATATACAAATAAATAAATAAATAAATAAATAGATCTCTGAATAACAATGCCAGAATATCTTAAATATTCCGTTATATAAAGGGATAATCTTGCGCAATAAATCCGGGCGATAAATCTTGCAGCATCTGGCAGTAAAGTCTTTATGTGAGCGGGGAGGCAAGATACGCACCCTGAGTCTGAGGATTTCCCAACACCTTTTCCTTGGTGATTTATTCTGCGTATTAAACCTCACTATACTCTCTCTCTCTCTCTCTCT
>NC_136981.1:4687413-4714913 GCF_032717465.1 Coenobita brevimanus
TCTGGGTTCAAAATCCGTCTAAAAGTTAACAGCCAGCCAACTTCTCAGCGTAAATATTCGGTCTCAAGCAAAGTAAAAAAAAAAGTGTCGCTTGAAAATAACGCGCAGGCATTATTATCGTCACTAAAGATTTACTCCAAGATCGCATAATTATACAGGATAGTTCATATATTACACCTTCCTACCTTGTTTGTTGTGGAAATGGCTCATTCTGCTGGTGTGGGGAGCGAAGAGGCTCTGGTTCCCTCGTGAAATTATTGTACCTCTTTTACTTTCACGTGGCCCAGATTTTTGTCCCTTTGAAGGCTGCTCTGCGTAGCTTAGTAACAGAAAAAGATAACAGTATAGGTCTGCATCCTCTCCACAGCACTTTTTCGTGACTCTCATTTTCATGTGTCACTCTGTTGCTACAACTCAGCATTGAAGATGGAGAGATGGCAATTTTAGGCAGAGTTAGAGTGAAAAGAGTGTAATCAAACAAGCCATCAGTGGACACACACACACACACACACACACACACATGAAAATGGTTACGGTTGACAGGGCCGTCCCCTCAACACACGAGAAACTGAGTAGCGTAACGTATGGACGAGCCTCCATAATCTATCCCGCAGTGTCATATAACTTGTACCCAGTCTCTTGATTTTCGACTACCTTTCGTTCGTATATCGTTCGGGCAAAATATTATCGTAATTCAATGTAAAATCTTTCTCCTTCTTCCTCCTTCTTTTCCTTCTTCTCCTTCTCCTCCTCTTCCTTTTCCTCCTCCTCCTTCTCATCATCATCATTATCATCATTCTTATTCCCACACAAACTGCAATCCCTTCACTGTTTACTTTTATCAATGCCGTGTTTACACAGTTAACATTTTACCGTTCTATGCATAACAACTCTATCTCGAAGGCAATTGCTTATCAGAAACACTGAGGTCACAGAAGGAAGAATATATAGTAATTACGTTATTTATAATCTCTGTGGACTTAGTATAATCAGGGAGAAAATGAATCGTGCTTCGTTTCCGTGTTCCGCTGATTTAAGGTCGTGTTCTGGTGCTGGAGACGAACGCCCTCATGTGGTGGCACCGATATGTCTAGGCGGTGGAGCTGCCCGGTTATGCAAACGTCCCTCATCTTCCTCCTCATCCCCCCAAAAGGTGAATAGTGGACTGCAGGGTGAGGTAAACATCAGTCTGTAGTCCACCGGGTTTATGTTTCAGATGAGCCTGGTGTTGGAACTAGGCCTACTACTACTACTACTACTACTACTATTACTACTACTACTACTACTACTACCACTACTAGTGCCTTATTTGAAATGGCATAGTAGGCTTCGAAGCACCTCTACCTTGGCGATTTATTTTGCAAAGTACACGTCAACTCTCTCTTGTATGCAATTTATTCCTTTTCAGTATTGATATAGTTTGAAAAAAAAAAAAAAAAAAAATAGAAGAGGATACTGAACTGCAATATGCTGAATAAATCGCCACGAAAGAGGTGCTACGGCATTTCGGAAATCACCTGGAATACGACTCTATGGAAGCCTGAGGAGGATGTTTTTAGTTTATTTATTCTTCTACCTCATAATTTTACTTTCTCTGCCACATTTTACACTACCACACTTCACACTACCACACTACACGCTACCACACATACTACCACACTACACACTACCACACACACTACCGTACTACACACTAACACACTTTCTCCCTGCAACACTACTCACTTCCACACTACACACTATCTGGCACATTACAGGCTACCATACTACACACTGCCACACCTCGTAGTCTCTCTCTCTCTCTCTCTCTCACACACACACACACACACACACACACACACACACACACACACACACACACACACACACACACACACACACACACACACATCAGACTACACAGGATCATAGATGGCGTCAAGATGTGTGTGTGTGTGTGTGTGTGTGAGAGAGAGAGAGAGAGAGAGAGAGAGAGAGAGAGAGAGAGAGAGAGAGAGAGATGAATTAGCCAGTATGCTGCATGTTGAAGTAGGCCGCGTTGGGGATGCGAGTGTGGGGATGTTGCTGTCCAGGTATGGTTGATGGATTGGTTAGTTGATTCTGGTGGTGGAGTGGGCTAGGTTCCGATAATTATGGGGTCGTGGTGGTGGTGGTGGCGGTGGTGATAGTGGTGGTGGTAGTAGTGGTGGTGGTAGTGGTGGTCGTATAATATAGAGGTGTGACTGAGATCAAAGCACTGTATTGATGTATTGGTCGATAACACTGAGAGATGAAATGAGCTGAGAGTCGCGTCGTTGAACTGAGATGTGCTTAGTTGTCGTGGTGGTCGTGGCGTGGGGTCGAGGGTCGTAGCACTGGCAATACAACGCCTGCGGTAGTCTTCCGTGTTGCAATGCGATCATTTGAAAGCAATGGACAAATTCTGGAGGGGGTGATGCAAATGTGGGCAGTTTGCAAGGTAAGCACAGCATTCCCACGTAATGATATTGCCAGTGTTGCGGTGGCGGTGGAGGGGAGGGTAGGCGTGGGGTGCGGACGGCCTTATCACTAACTCCATTTTTAATACACTTCTCCAAAAACAAGATTTCTTTATTATTTTCTCGCTACTTCCATACGAGTTTCCTCAGCTTAATCGTCTGGTGCAAACATAGGAATTTTATTTTTTTTTAGTTTTTTTTTCTGCATGTTTTTCCTTTTCCTGTCCCTTTTTCTATTTTCTGAGGCCTTTATTAACCTCTTATTTACTAGCCACTCCTTTGAGTTAAATCAAGTCCTCTGACAGTCACAGAAATAAGATAAAATACGTCATCCGAATTACGTCATTACAAGGAAGTGTTTTTATTTGCTAACACTACACACACACACACACACACACACACACACACACACACACACACACACACACACACACACACACACACACACACACACGCACACACCAATCAAAGCATAACACAGGCCCTTGCTTTGCGAATGCGGGTGTAAAAAAAAAGATCCTAAACAGCTGAATGATAAAAAAAAAAAAAAAAGTATTCGTTAATTATCGTCGGATATACTCGTAGTTTTGGTTTGCTAATTTTGCCTAGTTTGTTTATGAATTTCTGCTTGCCTTATAAATGTAATTATAAATAAATAGATAAATAAAAATAATAAAAATAAGTAAATAAATAAATACATGACAATACAAATAAATATACACAAAATAAATGAAAATAAAATAAATAAATAAAAATAATAATAAATAAATCAAGAAATATATCTATAAATCCAAGCTGTTTTTTTTTACATAATCAAGGCCAAGGAGAGTTTGCTAATTAAGTCTCTGATCCAAAGAAAATGTGGACCCAAAGAGCAATGTTTATTTTCTCTCTACTTTAAACCAGCTCGTAACCCGTATTAGGCAAATTTGGGTTTTATACTCAGTGCCTAGTTTTTGTGTGTTTATGTTTGCTCTGCCGCGTGTAAAATATAATTGGCTGCACAGGTAAAACGAGGCTTGGGGATTCTGTAGGCTCCGAAGTACCTCTCTCCTGGCGATTTATTTTATACACTAGATCTTAGTAGTGTGTTCTGTGTTAGTGTGTTGTTGTTAGTGATACAGTACTTGTTCCATACACAATATATGTCTCCTACAGGTTACTCCTATTCACTTTCCATCCCTATTCTTCTCCATCGCATCCCTATTCCTCCTTCATTTCATCCATACTTCCTCTTCATTCATCTCTCTTTCCAAGTCACTCTTCATCTCTACCCCTTCTTTCTTTCTTCCTTCTCCTCACCTCCGTCCCTCCTTCCTCCCCATCTCCTTGCCTGCTCTCCCCTCTACCCTTGTTCATCCCTTCAGCTCCCCCTCTCCTTCCCTTCCTCCCCACTTACGGCCCTCCATCCTCCCCTCTCCTTCCCCTCTCTCTCCACCTCGTTCCATCCTTCACGAAGCTGGATTGGCAGTGAAATGTGGCTGGGGATGTCCGTAGAGTTTTACCAAATCGGTGTCGCAGTTCGCCCTCTTCTTGAATACTGGGGCCGAGCGGTGGAGTTGCCCGGTAATGCAAACGTCCCCTAAAACCCACACCCTAACCTTTCCTCCGAGAAAAGGGTGGTGAACTGCAGGAGGAGGGAAGCTTCAGCCTGCAGTCCACTGGGTTAACATTTCAAATGAATCAGGGGATACTTTTACTACTACTACTACTATTACTACTACACTGGGCATTCTCACCATCGACTCAGGAGGCTTCGCTAAACCTCTTCGCAGGCGATTTATTTTGCACGTTACACCTTAAACTTATTTCGACAAGCTTGAGTGTGTGTGTGTGTGTGTGTGTGTGTGTGTGTGTGTGTGTGTGTGTGTGTGTGTGTGTGTGTGTGTGTGTGTGTGTGTGTGTATTTGAAAACAGAGGGGAGTGGAGATTTGCTAAGGATTAACCCTAATTTCGCATCCTTTGTACTCGCTCTGTGGTTATTTAATTGGATATCAGGTGACTGTGAAGGGGATTAGTACGTGTGTGTGTGTGTGTGTGTGTGTGTGTGTGTGTGAGAGAGAGAGAGAGAGAGAGAGAGAGTGTATGGTGGCGTGTACGTATCTCAAAATGCAGGTATACAGGTGCACACAATATCTTTGTCTAAAATCCCGAAACAACGTCAAAACCCTATTCGATCTTGTTTAAAAAAAAATTAATAATGATACTACTACTACTACTACTACTACTACTACTACTACTACTAGCAACAACAACAACAACAACAACAACAACAACAACAACAACAACAATAATAATAATAATAATAATAATAATAATAATAATAACTAGAATCGCACTCAGTAGAGCGCATACCTCCGCCGAGGCCCAAAGAAAGTGAAAAATAATTCCTGGATCCGCACCTTTATCCGGATGAGCACCAAAATTTATTGGAGTTTATTCTGGGTCAAGGCCCATTCTTCTACAAAGTTTCGTAGAAATCCGTGTAGTAATTTTTGTGTAATCTTGCTCACAAACCAACCAACCAAAAAAGAAACAAACTGACAGGGGTGAAAACATAACCTCCTTGGCGGAGGTAATAGTAGGGACGCCTTTACGAGGTGGCACTGATATAACCGGGTGGTGGAGCTTCCCGGTTATGCAAACGTCCTCCTACTCCCTCCCTATCCCCCGAAAGAAGGATGGTGAACTGCAGGAGAGGGACAATTCCAACCTGCAGTCCACTGGGTTCGTTTTCAGATGAACCTAGTGCTACAACAATAACTTCTACTACTACTACTACTACTACTACTACTATTACTACTACTACTACTGTTCTTGATACACCTAGAGGAGTTTATTTACTTACGAGTTAGCTAGTAGTGAAGGGGTTAATGAAGGCTGTATCTAACCTCTCCAGTTTGAAAAGTGTATCCCTGAACAAAATGATCATATATCCCCCCCCCCCTCTCTCTCTCTCGGGTACCCCAAATTTTCTCCTAATAACTCTCCCGATTTTTCCTCCAACCTCGCTTTAATCTCCCTCCTTCTTCCCTCCCCATTTGTCTCACTTATTCTCCCTTCCCTCCTTTACCTCATCTCCTCTCCCCTCATCACTCTCTCTCCCTCTCTCTCTTTTCCTCCCCTTCTGATGTACACCATGTTTTTTCCGAGGTAATTCTCGGGAGCTCCCTTCATTTTCTTGCCTATCATTATTTTCTTAACGTGTATTCCTCTCCCTCCCCTGCTGACGCATGAAGTTCGTAACCCATTATAATATTTTGCCAACATTTCATAAAGCACGGGGTCGAAAATGCGCCTGAAATTAAGAGGGGCGAATATTTTAGAAAATGGGGTCCTAGGTAAACAAAGTGCGTTCGTGGTTGGCTGAAATTTACTGTTTCTCCGTAATTTCAAATCCGATGGTTTGATCTCAGTCGTTGCTTTCTTTAACATATGTTGCTCTTGTCATTACAGTTTTCCTCTGGACCTCTTCTGTATTCGTAAACTTTTCTTCATTTCTGCCCTGTGGTGCGTTCTTGAACTTCCCTCCCCCTGCTTTTATTTCTTTTCCTCCCATCTTTCTCCCGTATGTTGACGTCCATACTGTGTTCTCTGTCTTTTATTTTCTTTAAATTTTTATACGTCCTTTCCCTCTGATTTTTCACTTTTTTTTTTTTTAATCAGAATTCTTGAAAGATCTTTGTATCTTGATATCGTCAAAAATGCTCCAACTCTTTTTGCAGACTCAAACGAATTTTCACTCTGTTTTTTCCCCGAGGCATTCTCTTAAAATTCTCTTTACTTTTTGCTGCATTAAAAAAGAAAACTTTCTCTCTCTATTTTTGCAAACTGGAATGTATGTTTGCGCACCTCCGCCGTGTGACTGTAAAGCCAGTTGATGTGTACCCTCCCATCGGGCCATCACCACCCCACCACCACACCATCATGGCTCCCCATCCCGCCAGCCAGCACCCCATCAAAACACCACATTTCTCCTCCTCTCTAGCGATTTCAGCGGCGTCGGGAGGGAGGCTGGGGGAGGAGGCGGAAGAGGAAAAATATAAAAAGCGACGAAACAGCCCAACTTACGACGGAATAAGTTACCACAATATTCCTTTGTAGGCGACTAAGAGGATTCCTTCTCCCCCGCCCTACTTCAAAACAGCTTCTCTCTCGCCCGCGCTCGCCCCAGAATACCAATTTCCAGGCGCTACCTCTGTAAATAATGTTGGAACTGATCGTCTTCTGGGACAACCCTTTATACGGATGTTCCTTTTACGTGCCGAGCAAACGGGTTCTTCATGATAAAACAAGATGAGCCAACGCCGTAACTCAAACTTCATCATCTGTTTTTATTCCATTTCTTTTATCGTCTCGCTGTAGGCCTTGGAAAAACACGAAAACTCACAGGCACATATCCTCGTTTACTTACAATGTCTTGCTACCATTCCTTAGCGATTTATTTTGTTTCACTTTAGTATTCCTTTTATGTCTTATATACATTCCTTGTACTGGCACAGATTGTATAATATAAAAAAATACCGGTAAGGAAGAGAAGCTACGAGATTCTTTGGTTGACAAGAATACAGACCTTAGACGTAGTGATAGGAGTAAGTCTGAAGGAGGGTAAGGAAGCGGTATCTTTAAATACAATGAAGTGAGTCTACACGATCCCTAAGATGTTAAATTATTTCTTCCTTTTTCTCCCTTTATTGTAGACGTAGTGATAGGAATAAGTCTGAAGGAGGGTAAGGAAGCGAGATCTTTAAATACAATGAAGTGAGTCTACACGATCCTTACGATGTTAAATTAATTCTTCCTTTTTCTCCCTTTGTTGCTACGTTTTTGGTTTTGGAATAGTAAAAGAAAATTAATACTAAAATATAATGAACCTACAGAATGATTTAAGGGGTAAACTCGCTCTCTCTTTCTCTCTCTCTTTCTCTTTCTCTCTCTCTTTCTCTTTCTCTCTCTCTCTCTCTCTCTCTCTCTCTCGTTGGCTTGGTGACAGAAAACGTAAAAAAATGTGAAAACTTTGAAATGCAGTGATGAGATAAGGCGCAAAACAGTAATGCTAGGAGAGAGAAAGAGAGAGAGAGAGAGAGAGAGAGAGAGAGAGAGAGAGAGAGAGAGAGAGAGAGAGAGAGAGAGAGAGAGATTGGGCAATAACTTGGAGGTAACTTATCCTCCCCCTCCCCAATTTTTTTCGTCTCTCTCTCTCTCTCTCTCTCTCTCTCTCTCTCAGAAACGACTTAAGAAAAACGGGAAAACTTTAAGACACGGTGATAAGACGAATAGGTGCCAAAAGAGACGATACTCCCTTGGTCATGAGCCCGTATTCTCGTCAGTTAAGGAAACTCCCTAACACCTTTTCCTAAGCGATTTATTTTTGCTTATTACACCTGACTGCCCTCTTCTATGTACCATAAAACCTTCCAAAATTACCATACTCTGCGTAAATAACGTACAAAAGGATATTAACCACGCATTTCCAAAAATAAATCGGTAAGGAAGAGGCGTTGGGGAGCCTCCTTACCCGACGTGAAAAAGGGCCACGGAGTTGAAGAGAGAGAGTTGAGAGGGCAGTGACAGGGCTCTCAGTGGGGGAAATGGCGGGCGATTTGAAGTTTGAAAGTTGGTTAAGATTTTCGCTTTCTTTTTGTGGAATGCTGAGTTGAGAGAGGAAAGGAAAATGGAAGGAGAATGAAGACTTTTAAATTGAAGAGTTAGCTGATACTCTCATTCCTACCTGTATGCAATCGGTAAACTCTGGAACTGCCTTTAACCGACTGTCTTACTCTTTCGTGGTTAACTCTGAAGTCTTACCCAATATTCTCCCTCCTTGGCTAACTCTGTCTATCTGTCTATCTATCAATCTATCTATCTATCCATCTATCTATCTATCTATCTATATATAATGGAATAAGCTTACGAAGAAAGCCTTGAGAAAAAAAACTCATATAAATTAATTGCATGAAAAAAATATAGCCAAGGACTTAACAAAGCAAAGGGCACATGAAAAAATAAATTACGAATATATTAAGCAGAAGTATAAAAGAAACGGAGCCCAAAATGAAAGGCTTAGGAAAATAAAGTCTAAAACGTGAGAAATATATATAGCCCAGAAGATAGCCCAAATGCCTCAATTGGGCGTGAAAAACAGGAAAAGCTTAACCTCTCTCTCTCTCTCTCTCTCTCTCTCTCTCTCTCTCTCTCTCTCTCTCTCTCTCTCTCTCTCTCTCTCTCTCTCTCTCTCTCTCTCTCTCTCTCTCTCTCTCTCTCTCTCTCTCTCTCTCTCTCCACATTTATCGCATTTTATTTCCCATTTCCCCCTGGATCTCCTCGCTCATTTACACACTTTTGTTTTCTCAGTATTTCTCTCTCTCTCGAATTTTCCCGCTATTTCCCCTGTCTCATTTTTTATACTACTGTTTCTCATATCTTCGTCTCTTTCTCTTTTCCTTATTCTCTTCTTTTTTTTTAATCTCCTTTCTTCTTCTTCTTCTTCTTCTTCTTCTTCTCTCTCTCTCTCGTCACAAAATTGCAGGCAAAGAGAAGTAGTGCTCGAAGAAGCTTATCTGTTAAAAATTCATTGATACAAAACTTGCTGTTGCAGTCTTTCTCACCAAGGAATTCTGACATCATCATCATCGTCATCATCATCGTCATCATCGTGGCCGTCATCATCATCATCATCGTCATCATCATCGTCATCATCGTGGCCGTCATCATCATCATCATCGTCATCATCATCGTCATCATCGTCGCCGTCGTCGTCAAAAGCATCATTTTCATCCAGTCACAGGGGAAGGGGGTTTCCTATGGGTCCCATGTGAAGCCATTATGCACGGCTATAATTTTTCTTTACATATTTTATACACTGGTAGACCTTCACCCGGACCAGGTTTTAGGCAAGATGGGATTCACCAGCCTTTAACGGGAGGGATGGCGGAAGCTACGTATTTTTAAATCTAGAATAGGTAACGAAACTTTGCACTTGGTGTGGCCCCTTCTGTGCAAACACAGTAATTATTTCTTTCCCCTTACAGTATTGCAGGGGTGGGTGCGACTATCAATGGTCTTCTTTGTCTTGTTTCAGGGTTTAAAATGTCTTTCTTAAGCTGACAAAAAATGTTTAGTTCGAAATGTCTCTCCTAAGTTGCATACTGTTCCACTGAAATGACAAAAATAAGAATGAAGCACCGAAATAACGTGGGATGTCATGGTCACCCTAACAGACGTGGGTGCCAGAGGAAGAAACACGAATCAGGGGGTGAAATATTGAACTGACAATGAGTGACACGGCCCACACCTGACACGACACACACCAGGAGTCACACACAGGCATCAACCCCTTCACCGCTGTCTTGTTGGTTGGTGGATTGCGGGGGCAGGGCAACAGATGAACTTAGGGTTGCAATTACTACTACTACTACTACTACTACTACTACTACTACTATTACTACTACTACTAACAATACCTCGGCTTGCTCAGAACAATTTGAAAAACATCCTACACCCTCACCCACACAAAGAGTCAAGGTTCTTGTTCATTTTTAGAAGTTAGTTGAGACATCCCTAGTTCGCTGCTCGTTCTCTCTCTCTCTCTCTCTCTCTCTCTCTCTCTCCCTCTCTCTCTCTCTCTCTCTCCCCTCCTCAGTACTTTAATACGCGGTGGACGGATGACTTCATATATATGTGGAACAGAGTTAGAATTGGAGAGGGGAGAGTTTGGTGAATGAGGAGAAGTAGGAGTAGTGGAGGTGTAGAGAAGAGGAAGGAGAGAAATAGAGCAGAGGGGAGAGAAGGGAACTAGAGCAGAGGGGAGGAAGGAAAGTAAGAGAGAGAGAGAGAGAGAGAGAGAGAGAGAGAGAGAGAGAGAGAGAGAGAGAGAGAGAGGAATCAACGAGAGACAGAGCAGAATAAGAGAGGAGGGACGGAGAGAGGGGAATAAAAGGAGGGGGGAAGGGAAAAGGAGCCATCGGTAGAGAGAAAAAACGAAAAGAAGAAAGAAGAGAGTGGAGAGGAGAGGGGAAGAGAGGAGGGAGGAGAGAATAAGAGGAAAGGGGAGGAGAGAATAAGAGGAAAGGGGAGGAGAGAAAAAGAACAGAGGGGAGGGAGGAGAAGAGGGGAGAGGAGAGGGGAGAGGGGAGGAAATTATTTAAATGGGTGGACGAGCACAGGTAATTAAGACGCAAAAAAAAAAGTAGTGGAAAAGAGAGAGAGAGAGAGAGAGAGAGAGAGAGAGAGAGAGAGAGAGAGAGAGAGAGAGAGAGAGAAACATGCTTGAAATGAAACAGTTATTAATAGATTAGTTTCTCAGGTTTAGAATTAGCAAAGGCAGGGTGAGGGGACAGGAAAGTGATAGTGAAGTGGTTTGAGAGGGTGATCTGTTGTATGAAAGGACTTGAGATCGATTTCCCTTATACCAGACTTGACTAATCCTTCACTAGTCCCACTGACATGTCATTAATGCAACACCAATCCCCAGTGAGACATACCTAAAATGTATTCAGTATAGACGGTGGGTATTAGCGTCGTTGTGGTGGTATGCGAAGGTGTGTGTGGCATGGAGGAGGACCGCTGGGCATAAGGGAACGTACTGTTGAGTCTATGCATAGAGTTGGATACACATGAAAGGGTGAGGGAGGGCGGGAAGGGTGAGGGAGGATAGGGTGAGGGTAAGACAGGGTTAGAGTGAGGGTAAGAGAGGGTAGGGATAGGGTGAGGGTGATGTTGAGGGAGGGTAGGGTGAGGGTAAGGGAGGGTAAGATGTTGGAGGGCAGGGTGAGTGTGAGGGTGAGGGAGTGCAGGGTGATGGAGGTGATAAGGGTGAGTTAGGAGAGGTCATTGGTAGTCTGACCCTTGTTTCTTTGATATGGGTAAGTTATAAGGGCTTCAAATCTAGCACATCTTTTCCTTCTTCTTTCTCTTCTCCTCTCTCTCTCTCTCTCTCTCTCTTAATCTTTCGTTGCATCTGTTGTCTTATGTTTTCTCTAGAAGCCGCAAAAATAACTAAAAATAATAAAAATAACTAATAATAATAATAATAATAATAATCAATAATAAAAATAATAATAATGATAAATAATTAAATAAATAATAATAATAATAACAATAACAATAATAATAATAATGATAACCATAATAATAACAATAATATTAATAATAATAATAATAATAATAATAATAATAAAAATAATAATAATAATAATGATAATAATAATAATAATAATAATAATAATAATAATAATAATAATAATAATAATAATAATAATAATAATAATAATAATAATAATAAGAAAGTAACCCCTCCATAGGTGAAATGATGGGTAAGCGAGAGAGAGAGAGAGAGAGAGAGAGAGAGAGTGTCTTAGTAATCTGAGTGGAGGAATAAGTGACCAAAGCCGCGTATGAGACCCGCGTAGAGGGGGGGTCCAGCACCAGGAATCCCCCCCCCCTCTCTCTCTCTCTCTGAATCCCCTTATCGCCCATCCCATTCCAATCCCACCACCCACCATTCCAAATCCGCCTCCCGCCCTCCTTCCCATTCCCACCCGCTTTTCTTCTTTTCTTTTTTCCTTCCTTCTTTCCCTCTTTCCTTCCTTTTTTTTTCTTCCTTCTTTCCCTCTTTCCTTCCTTCTTTCTCTCCTTCCTTTTTTTCCCTTCCTTCCTTCCTTCTTTCCTTCCTTCCTTTTAATGCTGTAACACTTTTTTCTAAGCCTACTCTTGTCTCTCTGCCTCTCTCATCTCGCAACCCAAGTAAATCACTATATTTAGGGTGGTGGAGAGGGACGCCTTCGTGTGGTGGCACCTATCTAACCAGGTGGCTCAGCTGCCTGGTTAAATAAATGTCTCTCAGCTTCCTCCCTTTCCCTTCCAAATGAGGATGGTGAACTGCAGGATGAGGGCACCTTCAGCCTGTAGTTCACGTTTCAGATGAACATGGGACTGCAACTACTAATACAACTACTACCACTACTTCTACTACTACTACTACTACTACTACTATTACTACTACTACTACTACTTCTAATGCTGATACTATTATTATTGCCACTACCACCACCACCACCACCACCACCACACTACCATCATCATCACTACTACAGTACTGTTAATACTACTATTACTACTACTACTATTACTACTACTAATACTGATACTATTATTACTGCCACTACCACCACCACCACCACCACACTACCATCATCATCACTACTACAGTACTACTACTACTACTACTACTACTACTACTACTACTAGGGGATGTGATGGTGCTAAGTGACCGAAGCCGAGCACATGGAGTCGTGCAACCTGGGCCCTCTCCCTCCCTCTTCTCTCCTCTCAATCCCCTTATCGCACATCCCACTCGACTCTCTCTGCACACCACTCCAAGGCTCACAAGTTCGTCGGGCAAGGAAGGTCACTGGCATCTCAAGGGAAGAAAAGTAAATAAATGTTTCGATAGTTAGGCAGTGCAGTATGTTTTTCTGTGTCTGTAATGTTGTGCTGTAGTGTGGTGTAGTGCAGTGTGTGTGTGTGTGTGTGTGTGTGTGTGTGTGTGTGTGTGTGTGTGTGTGTGTGTGTGTGTGTGTGTGTGTGTGTGTGTGTGTGTGTGTGTGTGTGTGTGTGTGTGTGTGTTTAGAAGGACCGGACATATCTCAAGGGTGTTATCAGCACAATAAAACGTTCTTACCAAAAGACTTGGCATCTTATCTCTCTCTCTCTCTCTCTCTCTCTCTCTCTCTCTCTCTCTCTCTCTCTCTCTCTCTCTCTCGTGTGTGTGGGGATAGATGCAATGATTTAACCCCTTTAATCAGGTAACACATTTTCTATTTATTTTTCTTATAGATTATTACATTCAACGTAGACGTGACTGGAAGGGAAGTTAAAGATAGGGTGTTAGTCTCGTGTGCTTAGAAAGTTCACTAACACCTCTCCCTTACCAGTTTATTTCTGTAACTGCTCCTTCGCTGTAGTTTTGTCTTTTATTCATGTAATCCATGTTGATATTAAAAAGATATGAGGCAAAATGAAGAATACTGATGGGTAGTTCGGAAAATAAATCGCTATGGAAGAGTTGCAAGGGAGCCTCATAAGCCGACGGGGATTCAGGTCATAGTCTTTATTCACCCTTTCACTTGGGTGTCTTCCTGAGGTGAACACAATCGTCTGGAGGTAGCAAGAGCAAACTGTAAACTCTGTCATAAAATTGAATAAAAAAATATAAAATACATTACTGGGCAAAAGTGGACTCTTCACTTTAATAACCGGTTCACCTGTGCTTGTCCAACTTTAATAACCAGGTAGCCTCTCAACATTAATAATCGGGTCACCTTTGCTTGTTCAGCCTTAATAATCCAGTCCTATTTGCTTATCCAACTTTAATAACCGTGTTTCCTTTGCCTGTTCAACTTTAATAACCGGGTCATCTTTGCCTGTCCAACTTTGACAACCGGGACACCTTTGCTTGTTCAGCTTCAACAACCGGGTCACATTTTCTTGTTCAGCTTTAATAACCGGGTCACATTTTCTTGTTCAACTTTAATAACCGGGTCACATTTGCTTGTCCAACTTTAATGACCGGGTCACCTTTGCTTGTCCAACTTTAATAACCGGGCCACCATTGTTTGTTCAACTTCAATAACCTGGTCACCTTTGCTTGTTCAACTTTAATAACCAGGTCGCCTTTGCTTGCTCAATTTCACACACACACACACACACACACACACACACACACACACACACACACACACACACACACACACACACACACACACACACACAGTACGTACACGATCAAGGAAATATCTTAGCTTTTCAAGGTTCTAGGCAGTCTACACCCCGTGTCTCCACCTACTCACTTCTCCCACCCCTAGTGAGTGTAATAAAGCTGGCATGCCTATTTTTTTTTCTTGTAGGACTTTGCACATATAACAGGCATGTGGAAAAGGCTAAGCTGATTAATTTTCAAAGTTCTTGGTCGTCCCTCCCCAAACCCTCCAAGATATTAAATTTGTGGATGGTTTATATTACTAGCCAACCCAGTTTTGTTGTGAAATTTTACACACACACACACACACACACACACACACACACACACACACACACACACACACACACACACACACACACACACACAGAATGAGAGAGAGAGAGAGAGAGAGAGAGAGAGAGAGAGAGAGAGAGAGAGAGAGAGAGAGAGAGAGAGAGAGAGAGAGAGAGAGAGAGAGAGAGGTAATATAAGGAAAGAAAAAACAGGGAGCAGAAGCAATTGGAAGAAGGAAGAAGAATGAGGTGCTCAGATAATAGGAATATAGACAATGGAAGAGAAAGGAAGAAGGAAGACAAGAGGAATAAGAAGAAGAAGAAAAGATATTAAAGAGATGGATTAAAGAAAAAACGGAGGAAAAAGATCAATGACGAAATAGTTAGTATAAGAAGTTAGGAGCATAATGAACGAGATAAAAACAGAATGATGTAAAAGAAATACTGCTAATACTACTACTACTACTACTATTACTACTACTACTACTACTAGTACTACTATATTATTATTATTATTCACCACGTTCTGTAGAGCCAGGATTCCAGGGGTTTGAATGATGAGTGAACGGAAGCGTGGCCCATTAGATTGGGCAAATTTGGACTGTCTGGACATTGCTACTCCTAGGTGGGCAGGTCCGGATGATGATGATGATGATGGTGATGATGATGATGATGATTATATTATTATTATTGCTGGAGTGGGAGGGAAGAAGAAAGGAGAGGAGTAAATGGAGCACTCAGTGAATTCGAAAACAGAGGCTTACATTATTATTTTCCCTGTGAAGATGCATGCTGGATACGAAAAGCTAAATATGATGAACGGTTGACTAGAATTATAATATATACTGGGGATGTTCTGACATGAAAGTTGTACAAAGGTAACTAGTCTCGTGCCCTTATCTCCACATATACACTCACAATTAAAATTCGTCAGCTCTGTCTTGCCCACATCCACATTCATTCATACAACTATTCAGTGAACCAGGTATAGACTTTACAAGGATATGGAAAAGACGTTTGTAAAGAAAGACCTCAAGTACTGGTAAATCCCAAAGCATTTTTGATAGATTTTGAGGGGCGAAGACTGAAATACTGTATGTATATGTAGATAGTAATACATTTTTTACTTAAGAGTTTTGGAGGGGTGGATGGAGGTTGGGCCCATTTTTGCTGGTCACTGACTATACTCTGCCTTTACGTTTTCTCTTTCCCTGCGTCTGGATCCTGCCCAATTCATTACATAAGGAATGAGGTTAGGATTATGGTAATGCAGATGATAATGGCTTTTTAATGGAGCAAGACAACTTAGGCAAGTCGCCTGAATTATCCATCGTATGAGGGACGAATTCTATGAAATTCTCCTCTCCCTATCACTCCCTTTGTGTGATACGTTTACCACACTGGCACGGTCCCTTGTAGATTACAAAATAATGAAAAATGTAAATGCAAGTAGTAGGCAAACCTCTTGCCACACATAACTGTTTACAAACACTCAGACATTCCATCACTTAGACTGAAACAGCTAGCAATACATTGCACCCTTGAGATCAAAGTGAACTAGATCTATTAGAAATTTGGATGCTGCAGGGGCTGTTCGAGCACACAAGTAGGGAATAGGCAGAAAATCAGCAAACTTTTTATAACCCTACAGAGAATCCGCAGCCACCACTGAAACACTTGCAGCTTCTGTCCTTAACACTTGCTCTCACATTATGTTCTAGACTACACTTCACTCACAATGTTCCTCACACCGTCTCTAAGGCTGTACACACTGACAGGTCTCTACAGCTACACTTGAAATTGACCATGCCAAACATATATATATTTTTTTTCGTACTGTTTAAAATAGTTACAGTTGGGTGCAGAAGGCGAGAAGTGTGAACGTTGGGGGTAGGGTTGCAAGAGGAAGACCGAAAACGACCGGGAACGAGGTCATAAAGTGTGAACTCAGGGATAAGAGACTAAATAGCGAGGCTGCCACAGATCGAGCGACGCGGAGAGGAGCCATTAGGTGATCAAAGCCGATGCATGCGAGACAGGGTTCATATATTTATACTAGAGCGGTATGTGTATGGATACAAATAACCCTTTCTTGTCGTCGCCTGCGTTTGTGAATTCATTAAATATATTCCTGTTTGTGTAATGAACTTATAACGACACGCACCAAGCTGTTATGAAATGAAAGTGGGCGGTATGAGCAGATGTTAACACTTTCAGGGTATGGTGCTCTCTGGGACAAGGTAGAATATTAAAGTTGTGACGGCCTTAGGAGAGTGGCGCCTAAGACTTATCCTCAGCAGAATATAATCGTCTTGCGTTAGCTGGAAAAGGAAATTAAACTGTTCAAACCAAGAGAGGATTAATTAACACTCAGGCTTCTATCTCAGCTGAATAAAATCGTCAGGCGTTAACTGGAATGCAATCGTGAAGCCTCAGCCGTGGAAGGGTTAACTAAACACACACACACACACACACACACACACACACACACACACACACACACACACACACACACACACACACACACACACACAGACACACACACACACACACACACACACACACACACACACACACACACACACACACACACACACACACACAGAAATATAAGCAGCCAAATCAGTAAACGCGAATGAGAAATTGAGGGAATACAGAGGAAGAAAAAATGCAAATAAGCGAGATAAATGGCTAGACTAATGAAGGGAAGAACGAGGAATAAAGAATTACACAAGGAAAAATTACGAACCACAAGAGAAGGGAGGAAATGAATGAGGAGAAAGGGGAAATGGATGAGTGTAAAAAATGAAGGAGGGATGAATGAACAGATGATGGATAATTGAGAAGGTGAAATGAGAGGAAGAGGGGAAATAGAAGAAAATGAGGAAGATACGAAAGAGAAAGCTGGCATGGAAAGACTTAAAGAAGAAACGAACAGACAGCATAGGAATAAAAAAAAAAAGATGAAAGGCAACAAAAACAGAGGCCAATGGAAGACCTAGAAAAAAAAAATGGAAAAAAAGAGAAGGATAAGATCAGAAGGGTTTCATCTTTCTATCTTCCTGTCTATCTTTTTATCTGTATACATATCTTCTTCCTTACCTGTGTCTCTGCATTTACCTGCCTGGCTATCTGTCTGTCTGTCTATCTATCTCTACATGAAAACGCATGATACACAGTTCTTCTCTTCAGCACATAATCCATCCCATCCCCTTGTCATTATACATTACACCATTCCCAAATCTGAAAGGATAACAGTTTCTCTACACTACACAGAATGCCTGGAAAATACGGATGAAAGAATATCGAAGTAGTCAAGGGAATTTGGATAGAAAGGGAGGAGAGAGAGAAAATGAAGGAATGAAGTGAAAGAATGGCTGGAGAGGGATAAGGTAAGTAGCAGGAAAATAAAAGATGCATTCAAACAGAGGGAAAAACACAGTAAAGTTATTTCCATTATCTTTTACTCTTTGACCTCGCCGGATAGTTAAATTCAGTGGACTATACCCTTTTCACCTCAACTTGATCGAGGTTTTCGTCCTTTTGCAGCTTATTTCACGTAGCTCAGTGGCTGAAATAGACATTACTACGGCGCGATATCCTTTCCACAGCACTTGTTCTTGATTAACACCAGCATTCAAGATGGAGAGATGGTAATTTTAGGCTAAGTTGGAGTAAATACAGTATAGTTGTGCTGGAGGGGTGTGATATTACCTTTATTAACTCTTTTACTGTGAGCGACCACTTCTAGGCTCAATATAATGGATTGGAGGTAGGAAAAATGCAATGAAAAAGACGTCGTTATGAAAGATGGACTAAGATGTGGGTAAAAAGTGAAGTATTTCTGAATAAGAGTTTCTTGGGAGGGTGGATGCTGCGTGGATGGAAGTAAGGCCCATTTTCGCGTTGTGGTCTGATGATGGTTATTCTACTTTTGTGGTTCTCATTTTTTCGTTCGATAGTTCCTGCTCATCTCATTTATAAATGACAGTAGGGATGGATTATTTTGGTGGTAATGATGATTTTAGTAGCCGCAAGAAAACTTGCAAGTTATTCCCTTATATGTGGATGGGTGTTTTGAATCCTTCCCCCCCCCCTCGTCATTCCTCCACTTCTGCACCTCATCCTTCCTGTACTAACATGGTCGCTTTTAAATTAACATGATCTATCTAAATGCAGATAATATGCAATGCTCTTGACACATAACACTCTAGGATATTCATATATTCCTTCACTTCGATTGAAGCATCGAACAACAGTCCCACCCCTGTGGAAATCAAAGGGAGCTAACTGTGCTTTCAATTAGCCAGGTGCTGGGCTCCTCGAAAACCCATGGGAAAACAGACAGAAAATCAACACACAGTGACTATCTACTAAGATGAGCAGACAGTACGCATGTCCTACGTAACCAGCTTATCTCCCGTAGAAAACCCATTGTCGGAATGATCTCAGCTCGCAAAGTTACTGTAATCAACCTGGTTGTCGTTATTCACTGGGTCACTGGTGCTGTAAGAGTCACCCTGACCGTTGTGATCCACTGGGTGACAGACACTGAGGGACATATTGTACCCAGTTTGCTCTACCTCCAGACTGACTTGAGGGACATATCACTCTGGCCCAATAACAAGAATCTGAGCCTTAATCAAATGCATGGAGGCTGATTTAATGGCAAAAACATTACTCTCCTCCTTCTGTGACCTCTTAAATGAGGATACGGGAGACCAGGACACAAGAATATCATGCTCACAGTTATCCTCACGCTCCCTTCAGGTGGCACCCACTGAATACATAGGTCATTAAGGCAATAGTTACTAATGCCTCACTTGCACAATATATCTCAAAATACATCATACAATCACACAATCAAACTTCTCATACTAGCCATTTTTGCACCTAACACGCTGTGCGAAGGCCCCTACAGCTTCGGTTAAAAATAAACACTTTTGACGTTATTTTTCCCATACTGTTTATATTAACTGTGTTTTATGCTTGGAGTTTATCGGAGTGGGGTTTATTGGAGTAGTTATGGGCTAGAAGACCTCTCGTTATCAGTATTTCGTATGTACTCCAATGAACAGTACAGGTATATGAATGGCTTGGCTTACAAAAAAGTACAACATAAACAAAGCAACTAAACTGACGAAAAAGAATAAAATATATATATATATATATATATATATATATATATATATATATATATATATATATATATATATATATATAATAATATAGAGAGAGAGAGAGAGAGAGAGAGAGAGAGAGAGAGAGAGAGAGAGAGAGAGAGAGAGACAGACAGACAGACAGACAGACAGACAGACAGAGACGAGGAAGCGGATCGACTCTTTATGGGGATCATAGAAAAAAATAAAATAAAAACTAAAGGATGAAAGGAAAGAGAGATGGAGGTGAATGGGGAAAGAGTGAGAAAAAGCGAGAAAAAGAAAAAAGGAGGGACGAGATCAAAAGGACGTCATATGTGTCTGTCTGCCTGTCTGTCTGTAGCCTATATCTATCAATCTATTTATTCACCTATCTGTCAGTCTTCCTGTCTGTTTATTTGTCTGTCTGCTGTCAGACTGTCTACCTGTTTATCATCCTGTTTGTTTGTCCCTGAAAAGTGTATAAAAAATCAGGACATTATAGTATCTTAAATACTTATACTGTATATTCACCATGTCAACTTGTGTCAAATTCTCAACCCTTTACGAAACTACATATACTGATGATCTTGGGTCAAAATGAACTCCCTTTACCCACTAATAATGTTATCAATAAATGTAGAAATCAATCCACGTTGACATAGTATTTATTGCTTTGAAATAATCCACAAGTCACCCAGTATTTGGCACAATTTTTACGGGAAACTCTACCTACAAAACTATACGGCCACCACGTCCCTCGAAAACCTTAAGCCAAAAAGATGTGCCCTTGAACTCAATCTAGATGTTAATCCTTCAAAAATCGCCCTTCCCAGAGAGAGATTTCTTCATCTAGTCAGACGACGGTGTGATCACTAACTCTTCTCTCCTTTAGTATCTACAAAAAATTTATATCTCACAGCATCACTACCTACACATCTCACAAGCAACTATACTGCCTACACAAATACTTCTCACAAGCAATCCATTCTACTCCTACTGTAATGGAACTTTTCGCACCAAAACACACGTTCTCATCCCCTGCATCTCGTTCGCAGGTCACTTTCCCCTCTCTGTAATGCAATCTCCTCACACCATGCCACACCACACCACATATTTGCCATATGCACCTCATTATCAACACATTCGAAGTGTCAGTATAGCACATTCAGAGTTTCATCATAGTACATTCAAAGTTTCAACATAGCACAATCAGAGTTTCAACATAGCACATTCGAAGTTTAGAGGGTGAAGTGCTTGAAAGGGTACAACAAGGAAGAAAGGTTGCTGGTTCCTTGAAAGCAGTGATAAGAAACAGGGAAGTGAGCATGGAAGTGAAAAAGTTACTACATGACAGTATTGTGATACGGGCTCTAACGTAAGGAAGTGAAGCCTGGATTTTTTTGGAGGGACAGAAGTCAAGAGTGAGAACAGTGGAAATGAGATACCGGTATTTGAGAGGAACATGTGGAGTCACATGGAGAGACAGACTGACATATGAGGAAGTGAAGGAGCGTTGTGGTGTGGATGTGGATGTGATGGGAAGCGTTAGGAGAAACACTTTGAGGTGGTTTGGCCATATGGAGAAAAGGGAAAGTGAGAGACTGACGATGAGAGTGTATGTGGGTGAGGTGGAGGTGGCGAGAGGGAGAGGGAGGCCAAGGATGAGATGGAGGGATGGAGTGGAGAGGTATATGAGAGAGAGGGGTGTGAGCTGGGAGCAGGGCAATGAAATGGTGGGGGACAGGGCGACATGGTGGCGATTTGTTTGTGGCCACCCCTTAAAAGATTAAGATGTCTGGCAATAGATAGACAGATAGATAGACATTCACGGTTTCAACATAGCACATTCAAAATTTCAACGTAGCACATTCAACATAGCACATCGAAAGTTTTTTGCCAGCTCTCACTCTCAGATTTACGTGCAGATGAAACTGAACATAAAAACAACAAAAATATCTTTATGCGTCTGTCTGGCAATGTATCGGTGTATACATAAATTTTACATACATACATACACACGTACATACATACATACATACAATTTTGATCTTTTATGTTCATCTTCTGTAAAAAAAAAAGTTCTATCTCTATGTCTATCTATCTGTTTATTTATTCGTCTGTCTGTCTATCTGTCTATCAATCTATCTATCTAACCTTGACCAAGAGGTGAAAAAGATGAGAAAGAAGCAGAGGAGAGTAAAAACACAGACAGCAGTAAAATGAAGTGAGAGAAAAAGGAAAAAAAAAAAAAAAAGAACGACGGGAGAACCAGACACATAGAGGACCAAAAAAATACATAAAAAGGTAAAAAAAAAAAAAAAAAAAAAGAAAGGAGAGATGACAGTAGAGAAATAAATGTTACAGAGAAGGAAAAAAACAGGGAAGAAAAGAAGAAGAAGAAGAGGAATAAGAATAACAATAAGAAGAAGAGGAAGAAGAAGAAGAAGAAAAAGAAGAAGAAGAAGAAGAAGAAGAAGAAGAAGAAAAAGAAGAACTAGAAGAAGAAGAAGTAGAAGAAGAAGAAGAACAACAACAACAACAACAACAACAATAACAACAACAACAAGAACAAAAAAGGAGAAGAGAAAAAGAAGAAGAAGAAGAAGAACAAGAGAGAGAGAGAGAGAGAGAGAGAGAGAGAGAGAGAGAGAGAGAGAGAGTAAGAGAGAGAGAGAGATCATAAACCAAGAGAGGTGAAGGTGGGGGGAAATGAGGATGGCAGATTAAAGGAGTGATATAAAGACAAGGGGAAAAAAATGAGGAAAACAGAGGAGAGAGATGAAAGAGGGAAGAGAGACAAACGGAAAAATGAAATAAAATATGGCTGAACGTTGAGAAGGAAAGAAGAAAATAAAAAGAGAGAAAAAGAGGAGGAGGAGGAGAAAGAGGAAGAGAGAAGGGACGAGAGGAAAGGAGGAGGAAGAAGGAAAAAGAAGAGGAGAGAAGAGATGAAAGGAGTGGAGAGAAGAGACGAGAGAAATGGAGAAGGAGGGAAAAAGAAGAAGAGGAGGAGAGAAGGGGTAAAAGGAGAGGAAGAAGATGAGTTGGAAATGTAGAGAAGAAAGGAGGGAAAGAGCAAAAAAAGAAGAAAAATGGACAACAAGAGGAAGGGGAGAAAAGGGAAGAAGGAGAGACGTTGGAACAGAAAGAAGGGGAGATAAGGAGGAGAAGAGAAAATCAAAATCAAAAGAGGAGGAATAGGAAAATCAGGAGAAAGAAGGAGAGGGAGAAAGGGGTCAGTGAAAGAGTAAGAAGAAAGAATAAATTGAGGAAAATGGGAGGAAAAGAGATGGAGGAAGGAGGTGAGAGAAAGGTGAAAAGGAGGGAGGGAAGGAAGAGGAGTGGACATGAGAAAGAATAGAAGAGGGAAATAGGGTAGGATGAAGGAAGGGGGTGAGAGGGAAGTGACGAAAGGAGGAGAAGAGGAGAGGAAATGTGGAGGAAAAGGGAAGAGAGAAAAGAGGAGTCGGGGGAAAGAGAGGGGTGGAGGAAATTGAGGAAAGAGGAAAGACAGAAGGAGAAAGAAGAGATGAAGGTAGGGAAATGGTGGACGAAGGAAGAACAAAAGTGATGCTGAAAAATGGAGAGAGAGAGAGAGAGAGAGAGAGAGAGAGAGAGAGAGAGAGAGAGAGAGAGAGAGAGAGAGAGAGAGAGAGAGAGAGAGAGAGAGAGAGAGAGAGAGAGAGAGAGAGAGAGAGAGAGAGAGAGAGAGAGAGAGAGAGAGAGAGAGAGAGAGAGAGAGAGAGAGAGAGAGAGAGAGAGAGAGAGAGAGAGAGAGAGAGAGTGTGTGTAGCAAGCAGAGTAATCTAAAGTCAGCAGAAGCAGCGGGCATATAAAGTGGCCCACGTCAATACTAGAGTGTCCTCCTCCTTGTCTTTTCCTTCCTTCCTTCTTCCTTCCTTCCTTCCTTTTATCTCTCACTAATATCGGTGTCAATATTCTTTTCACTTTTCCTCCCTCTCCTCCTCCTCCCTCCTTCCTTCCTTCCTTCCATGTTTCCTTTTCTTTCCTCCCTCCTCTTCTGGTATCAGTACTGTCTATCCTTATTCTCTTTTACTTCCTTCCTTTGCTTTTTCTCTTCCTTCCTTCCTTTTCTTTCCTCCCTCCTCTTCCGGTGTCAGTACTGTCCTTCGTTCTAGTCTTTCTCTTCCACGTTACCTCCTTCCTATTTCTTCCCTTATGTCTCACTTCTTTTCCTCCTTCCTTCTTCCCATCCTTCCTTCTTCCCCTCCTCCTCCATACCTTCTTAGCTTTCTTCCTGTGCCAAATGTTCTTCCCTTTTCTTCTCCTGCTTCCCCTTCCTTTATATTTCCTTCATCTTCCTTCTTTTCTTTCCTCCCCTCTTTTACCACCGATTCCTTGTCCTCTCCTTTCCTTCTTTCTTCCTTCTTGTCTTCCTTCCTTTCCTTCCTCCTTCCGGCTCCAGTACCCTGTGCTTTCCTTCCCCTTCCTTCTTTTCTACCTTCTTTCCTTCATTTGCTTATCTTTACTTTCTCTCTGTATTTCATCTCCTTTCCTTGTTACGTTTTATTAATGTTCTTTTAGTGTCCGTCTTCTCCTTTACTTCTCTCCTTCCTTCCTTCTTTCCTTCCTTCCTTCTTTCCTTCATTCTTTCCTTACTTTCCTCCTTCCTTAATTACTCTCGTCCTTCTTTCCTCTCTGACTTCCTTTCCTTCTTCCCTTCCTTCCTTTCTTCCCTTCTTCCTTCTTCTCATTCTTCCTTTCATCGTTCTTTATTTGTTCTCCCTCCCTCTTTCTTTGATGTTCCTCTCCATTTTCGTTCCCCATTCTTGTGTCTACGGGACTTTTTTCCCTCCTTCTCTCTCCTTCCTTCCTTCCTTCAATCTTCCTTTACATGCTGTCCTCTCTTTCAATTCCCAAACTTTCTCCTCCTTTCCTTCCTTTTTCCTTTACTTTTCTCCTCCTCTGCTTTTCCTTCACTGTCTTTCTGTCTTCCTTCCTTCTTTCCTTCATTTCCTTGTAATTTTTCTCATTCCCTCATCCCTCCTTTTCTTCTCTGTTTCCCTCGTTCCTCCATTACTAATCAAGGGAGGGTATCCAAGTGGCAGAGGACAGGGTGACATGGAGACGATTTGTTTGTGGCTACCCCTTATCTGATGAAGGAGTCTTACTAAAAATATGTAGATAGAAAGACAGACAAACAAGCAGATAGATAGATAGATTGACGGATAGATAGACTTTAAACGGACGAAAATCTCTGCCAAGTTAAAGTGAATGATCTATAAGCGTACAATTTCCATCTCCATCTAGAATACTGAGCTATAACAAGAGACTAACACTAGAATATGGTGCTAGTCACGAAGAAGTGCTATGGCATGGATGTACTGCCGTAGTTATTCTGCCACTGAGCTACGTTAAAATACTCTACAAAAGGACGAAAATCTGGGCCAAGTTTAAATGAAAGAACTATAGCGTCTTGTAGAGATTTAAGAATAGACTTAGGAACGGGACTTCACTGTGAGAGGTGGCAGGTCAAAGTGTATGGAGTATAGAAAAATAAATCATCTTAGTGAAGGGGTGAATATTGGTCTGGTTGCTACCCTTAGACGATTTACAAGAGAAAGCATCTGAGGGGCGGCTGCTTGCATGACGCTGTGGTGGCTGTGGTGGTGGTGGTGGTGGTGGTGGTGGTGGTAGGGGTTGCATGACAGGATAAAGACCCTAATTTTCTGACTATCCTTTAAAGTTTCCTAAAATGGTCTTCTGGGGGTGTTTTTCCTTTTTTTTTTTTTTTCATTTTTCTCTCCTGTGCTCTTCTTCCCCCCCGGTCTCTGTCTCTGTCTGTCTGTCTGTTTGTCTCTCAGTCAGTCTGCCTGTCTGTCTGTCTGTCTCTGTCTGTCTGTTTGTCTCTCAATCTGTCTGTCTGTCTCTGTCTGTCTACCTGTCTCTCTCTTTCTCTCTCTCTCTCTCTGTATGTGTGTGTGTGTGTGTGTGTGTGTGTGTGTGTGTGTGTGTGTGTGTGTGTGTGTGTGGGGCCATTGTTCTTGTTTCCTTGACTTCGGTATTTCTCTCTCTCTCTCTCTCTCTCTCTCTCTCTCTCCGTCAATGCCGGCCTGCCGCCTAACTCCATCACTACCTATCCCCTTTCATCTTCCCACCTACTTTCCATTTCTCTCTCATCTTTATAGGCTCCTTGCATGCCTACCCCCCTCTCTCTCTCTCTCTCTCTCTCTCTCTCTCTCTCTCTCTCTGTCTCTCTCTCTCTCTCTCTCTCTCTCTCTCTCTCCCTTAACCCCTTTTCCTCCATTTGTCTTCTCTCTGTTTTTTATTTTTCTTTCCTCCTTTCTCCAGCCCCCTTCCCCTTCCTCCCTACCTACACAGACTCCTACTGCCCTCTCTCTCTCTCTCTCTCTCTCTCTCTCTCCCAGCAAGATACCGACAAGAGTTACGAGGTGAGATAGTGAGTCGGGATCTGACGGGAGGCGGTTGTCGGGGTTTGTCGGGGTCTGGTCGGGTGCTGAATTGGTCGGGGGGTCGGATTTGGTCTGGGGCTGTAGTGGTCTGGTGTTTATTTAGTCGGGAAGTCGGTTTTGGTCGGATGTTGAATATGGTATTGAACTGGTCGGGATGTCGGATTTTGTCGGGTGTTGAATTGGTCGGTAAGTTGGGTTTGGACGGGTTTTTCCTTGATCGGGAGTTCATTTAGTCGGGTGTTGAATTGGTCAGCAGGTTTGATCGGGTATGGAACTGATTGGGTTTGGTCGGTTGGTCGGGTCTGGTTGGGTGTTGAATTGGTCGGGTTGGATCCTGGAATCTGGTTTGGTAAGAAGATCGGGTTTGGTCGGAAGCTTAACTGGTCGGGAACTCGGTTTTGGTCGGTGCTGTATTGGTCGGTGATGAGTAAAAGTCGGATAGAATTCGGTGGATTGGTCGGAATGGCTGCGATGTTCGGTTCTATGGCGCCTGGAAGTGGTGAGAATGGAATGTGAGAAAGTCGATATCGTAATGAAGGGGTAGATGTGTGTGTGTGTGTGTGTGTGTGTGAGAGAGAGAGAGAGAGAGAGAGAGAGAGAGAGAGAGAGAGAGAGAGAGAGAGAGAGAGAGAGAGAGAGAGAGAGAGAGAGAGACCCGTGGCCACACCCATAGTTAAAAATAAGGGCCAAAAATAAAGGAATAAAGGGAAAAAAATCTTTGTTCCGTGCGTCATAGAGAATAATGGTGGGGACGCTGCCTCTGCCTTTATTAAATGGATAAATCAAATAACCAGAATTCCAATGTTCGCCCTCTCTCTCTCTCTCTCTCTCTCTCTCTCTCTCTCTCTCTCTCTCTCTCTCTCCATCTCTATCTTCACTTATGAAATCTCCTTTCGTTCCTTTCAACTCCTACTTCGTCCTCCTCTCCTGCTCTTTCCCTCCCCTTTTCTCTCACTTCTCTCTCTTCTCCCCCCCCCTTCTCTCTCTCTGTCTCTGTCTGTCTGTCTGTCTGTCTCTCTCTCTCTCTCTCTCCCTCCTCCCTGTTTCCTCTCTCTCCCCGCCTCTCTTCTCTCCCTCTCTCTTTCCTCCCCCTCTCTCTTCCATCCCTTATTCACTTTCCTTCCTCTCGCTTTCTTCTCCACATCTCTATCCCTCTTCTTTCTTCCTTTTTCTTCCCGTTCCTCCCTCCCTTTTCCTCTCCCATTTTCTCACTATCCTCCATTTTATATTCCTCTCTATTTTCTCCCTCTTCCTTCTCTCTGCCTCTTTCCCCTTTCCCTCCTCGTTTCTCCTTCCTTCCCTGTTTTCCTTCCCCCTCTCTTCCCCACTCTCTTTCCTTACTTCCTCCTCTCCATTCTCCCTATCAGTCTCTCCTTCCCTTTTCCCTTACCTCCTTCCCTCTCATCTTCTTCTCC
>NC_136981.1:4717413-4764913 GCF_032717465.1 Coenobita brevimanus
ATTACACCTTACTGTCCTATTCTGTGTAGTTGTAGCAGCAACAGCAGCAGCAGCAGCAGCAGCAGCAGCAGCAGCAGCAGCAGCAGCAGCAGCAGCAGTAGTAGTAGTAGTAGTAGTAGTAGTAATACTAATAACAACAACAACAATAACAATACTACTACTACTACTACTACTACTAACAATTAAAACAATAATAATAATAATAATCTCCTCTAAATAGAAACAATAACGTAAAGCTCAGAGGTTCTCATAGTGGAGTGTTTTAGGGCCAGATTCTGGGTTCCTTGTCTATTTTTTTAGCCCAATGACCAAGAAGTTGAAATTAATAGCATCATCATTAGTTCTGCTGATGACACACACAAGAGGTATCATTAACTCTGCAGGAGACATAAGGACATTAAACTATTCACTATGATGTTACATTTTTCCATTTTTGTTCCCAGTCAAGGAATTATAACACTCTTGGGATCTGTAATCGGTTTATATTTGTCTGTTGAAATTAGGTCACTCCAACATCTTTCTTACTGAGTCATGGTTTCGTAAAATTCAATAAGCATTTGTTGTGAGGTAGGTATGAGTCTCCTTGGTCCCTAGTCAAATCGACCTTCCAGCCTAACTACAAATGACCATCAACTGAGCTGAAATGGGTTAAAGATCTCTGTCAGGCAAAAAATACTATAGTACTAAATGGGTTAATGAAGGCTAAATATAACTCACCCAGTTCGAAATATATCTTAAAAGCGGAATACAGTAAGACACCCCCCACCCTCCTTTATATCCATCATATTAAAACACATGATAGAAAATAAAATAAGGCTGAGTTTTCACCTTCTCGTTGGACACCCCCAGTTTTCCTCATCATACTGAAACACACGATGGGAAATTAACCTGATCTTTTATCTCCGTTGTAGACTTCGTTATGAACTGGAGAATAATTTCAGGCCAACCATTTCCTGTCCTTACGAGCATTTTGACACTGACCGCCCAAAGTTAAGGGCATGTCTGCATCTTCGCCTACTCAGTTTTAATTTCAGCTCTATGACTCATATTTCGCCTCTTTCTTTCTGCCACCAGAGGATTTTTATTCAGCTAAGGGGAAATTTTTCGAAAGTGAGGGTTTGGATATAACCCTCAGTAACTCCTAAATCACGAGAGGGTTTTCCTGACTGAATGAAATCGTCTGGAGATAGGCTAATAGGAACAGAATATATGTAAGAAGTCCTGTGCTGATGTGCTAATAATACGGTCATTATTTCAGAGGTTAACTATAGCTCTTTCACAGTAACTTGGTCCAAAATATCGTCCCTCTGCAGCTAATTTCACGTACTTCATTGGCAGAAAAAGACAATGCTAAGGGTCAGCATCATTTCCATAGTATTTTTTTGTGACTAGCATCATATTCTAGTGTCAGTCTGCTGTTAAAGCTCAGCAGCGAAGATGGTAAGATGGCAATTGTAGGCCAAGTTAAAGTTAAACGAGAATAGCCAGAGAATAGTTACCCATCCCATGGTCCCGTTCTCTCTCTTCTTTCGCTAACACCAGATGGTTTTATTCAGCATAGAGGAAATCACAGGAACCTCACACCACTAACCCCCTCATGATCTAAACCATTCTAGTTTCCTGTTCCATGTGACACTTGACGATTTTATTCAGCTGAGAGTGAGCATAGGAGCCTGAGAGTGTTTATATTGAAACTATTTAATCTCATGATCGGGACAAAGGCTGGCATTGTCATCGTTTGTGGAAGCTCCCTAACATCCCTTCCTCAGCGATTCATTTTTGGATATCACTGGTCAATAGCTTTTCTGTGCCTTAATTATGCAGAGTATGATGATATAGTAAGGTCTTACGTAATACAGACGAGGACTGTAAGGAGTAATAAGCAAAATAAATATCTTAAGAAAAGGTGATACGACCCAGAGTGAGCATAAGAGTCATTGTTAATGGTGGTGCTTTGTTGATTTCATGGTCTAATCAACTCTAGTACTTAATTCAAACTTAAGCCAGACGATTTTATTATGCTGAGAGTGAGCCAGAGGAACCGGAGTGTGTTAATGCTAGGTTTACACATACGCGGATTGGTACACGGGCGTGACACGAATGTCGTTCGTGTGGGGATCGCATCTATTCCGGATTGTCCTAGTCGAATTCGTCTGAAGACCGCTGCGGCGATCGTGTCTGATTGTCCGTGTCGTGAATTTTAGGTAGTCCTAAAATTTGGGCCGCGGACAAATTTCTGAGTCGCCCCCGAACTGTCTGTGCATCGCGTTGTAGTCACATTCGTATCGAGTAGTGGCGTCTGACTGTATTTCGTGTCGCTTTCGAGGAGTGAAACATTCTACGGTACCCGTGTGCCAGGTTTCACTTAGTCTCGCTCTGTACTTCCGATGATAATGTACTGGAAGGACTTAACGTTACACAGAAGAGGACAGTAAGTATTAGGAAAAAATGTTAGGGGCCAAAGTGAGCATAAGAGTACGTGTTAATGATGGTACTTTGTTTACTATTTCACAGTCAAATCAACTCTAGTATTTCATTCCAGCTTAAGCCAGACGATTTTCTTATGTTGAGTGAGCTAGTGGAACGGGAGTGTGTTAATGGTAGGTTTACACAGACGCGGATTGGTACACGGACGTCACACGAATGTCGTTCGTGTGGGGATCGCATCTATTCTGGATTGTCCTAGTCGAATTCGTCTGAAGACCGCTGCGGCGATCGTGTCGATTTTGTTCATGTCGTAAATTTTAGGTGGTCTTAAAATTTGGGCCGCGGACAAACTTCTGAGTCACCCACGAACTGCATCGCGTTGTAGTCGCATTTATATCCAGGTGTAGCGTCTGACTCTATTTCGTGTCGTTTTCGAGGAGTGAAACAGTCTACGGGACCTGTGTGCCAGGCTTCACTTAGTCTCGCTCTGTACTTTCGATGATAATGTGCTACATTATCCACATATTTGTAATCTACGTATGTGTAAACCTAGCACAATGCTAGGTTTACACATACACAGATTGAACACGACTCGTAAAACCTATCGTCCGTCACGGTTCACATGGCAATGTTTTCGGCAAATCTCACACAACTGGGCACGGAACCGTATGCGGTGACGGTACGGACATGAAACGAGCGCCATAAGAATGCCACGCGATTTCAAATCGGACTCAGTACGATTGTGATACGGAAAAGCCGAATGCAGTACACAATCCGTATGGGTGCAATACGAATGCGACTCGGGTTAGACAAAGACGATACGAATGGGCCCGACCGAAATGGTAAAGGCGTGAAAGTGATTCAGCTCGGTACAATTACGCTACGATCAGGTTACGTGAGTGGTACGAACATAACTAGGACTATAAATTTGGAGCGATTTTCCCACTTGGCATATCACTACCTCTAGACGTGGGGGATTCTCTTCAGCGTCTTCTCACCATCCCTTCAGCATCTGCCCAGCAGCAGCATCTCTTCAGAAGACCAAGACCATTATGGCATTTCATCTGCCTCCCCAACAGCGTCGCCAGTTAATAGAGCTTTTCCTGCAGTTCCAGAACCAGAGACAACTCATGGACTACGAGATTATCTGGTACTACTTCGGCTTGGTCAGCGACGAGGCCTTCGAAGGAGAGTATGGGTGAGGCAATGGCTGCAAAGCAGACCACTCTATGGGAAATGAACAGCTCCTTACTGAAATGTCAATGAACGATAAAAATACATTCAAGAACTTCACCTGAATTCCACCAGAAATGTTTGCCCAGCTGCTGGATCGTATCAAAAACACCATCGAGAAGCAGCCGTCACACTGGAGGCAGCCACTTTCTGCTGGCCTAAAGTTGGCTGTCACCCTCAGGTACCTTGCTTCTGGTGAGAGCTACAAGTACCTGATGTACAGCTTCCGTGTGTCAGACTCTGCCACCAGCATCTTCATTCCAGAAGTCTACCAAACAGTGGTGAACGAGTTGGTCAACGAAGTGATTGACACGCCCATAACGTCCGAGGCTTGGCTTGAAATCGAGGAACAATTCAGTTCAGGACGAAATGAAATGTGCCGCATGGCCCTGGTGCCCTTGATGGGAAACAAGTCCGCATCCGATGCCCAGCCCAGGGTGCATCGATCTACTACAACTACAAGGAGTTCCACCTCCTCCTCCTCCTTGCATTGGCCGATGCAGACTACCGCTTCCGATGGGTCGATTTGGGTGCAAATGGTGCATCTTCACATTGCCAAGTGCTCAAAGATAAGTGATTTGAAGATATGTATCGAGGACGGATCCATCTACTTCCCTTCTCCTGACCCATTGCCAAGCGACACAGAAGATATGGCGTACTTCATCCCGGGGGATGATGCATTTCCCCTAAGCAAGTGGCTTCTGAAACCCGTCCCAGGCAAGCTGCTCACCAGGCAACAGAAGATCTACAACTATCGCATATCACGGGGAAGGAGGATAGTCGAGAATGCATTTGGCATTCTGGGCAACCGGTTCCCGTGCCTGAACACATCACGTCCTCAGAAACTTAGTACAATCAAGAAGATCGTGATGGTTTGTGTGATACTTCACAACTTCACCAGGATCAACTTCCCAGGTCTGTAAAACCGGATGTTGGATGCAGAAGCGCCAAACGGAAATGTCATTCCAGGAGCTTGGAGGGCTGCACTCAACTGGGAAGATGTCGATCAAGTTACAGGGAGAAACGTTGACCAGAAGCAGGTCAAGATGCAGCGACTGACACTCGAGAGGAACTTGAGTGCAGAAGATGGTTCGGTTCCCTGGCAAGATCGTGATCTAGTGAAGACACTTGCAAGGTTTGCAAGACTTCAAGGCACACCAAAACTCATAGAAATTCTGGTATTTACTGCCATATTTTGTTCAGCAGTATACGAAAAAATTTCTAGAAAATGAGGTTGTTAGAACTTTTAATCAATTTGTAATATTTGCTAAGAATTAACAAATAAAAGTGGCTATGATGTTGGAAGTTATTTGTGACCTCCCTCTGATGACCCTGCAAGATGTCCTGGACCATTACTAGGGCTCTTCATACCTAACTAAAGGCAACATAAAATACTCTTCACCAAAAAATGTTATTTTTGCGAATGACTTAATTATTTTCTGGGATGAAATTGTGGGTGAGGATAAAACAGAAGTTCTTATTTCGTAGCTACATATATTGCCTCTCACGATTTTAATAGACAGTGAAATACCCATGTCACTATTTCTAGCAATAGTTATTTACAATCATAGTGAGAGAGGAAAATGAAATTATCATCGAAAGTACAGACCGAGACTAAGTGAAACCTGGCACACAGGTCCCGTAGACTGTTTCACTCCTCGAGAACGACACGAAGTAGTCAGACGCCACACCTCGATACGAATGCGACTAGAACGCGATGCGCAGACAGTTCGGTGGCGACTCGGAAATTTGTTAGCGGCACAAATTTTAGGACCACCTAAAATCTGGGACACGGTCAAAATCAGACACGATCGCCGCAGCGGTCTTCGACTAGGACAATGGGGAATAGATGCGATCCCCGCACGAACGACATTCGTGTCATGTCCGTGTACCAATCTGCGTATGTGTAATCCTAGCATTAACAAACTCCGGCTCCTCTGGCTCACTCTCAGCGTAATAAAATCGACCGGCTTAAGCTGGAATGAAATACTAGAGTTGATTTGACTGAAATAGTAAACAAAGTACTACCATTATCATGTTCACTTATGCTCACTTTGGCCAGTAACATCTTTTCCTAAGACATTTATTTGCTTATTACACCTTACTGTCCTCTTCTGCGTAACGGAAGTCTTCCAATATATTATCAACGAAGGTACAGAGCGAGACTAAGTGAAACCTGGCACACGGGTACCGTAGACTGTTTCACTCCTCGAAAGCGACACGAAATAGATTCAGACGTCACTACTCGATACGAATGTGACTAGAACGCGATGCGCAGACAGTTCGGGGGCGACTCAGAAGTTTGTCCGCGGCCCAAATTTTAGGACCACCTAAAATTTGCGACATGGACAAAATCAGACACGATCGCAGCAGCGATCTTCAGACGAATTCGACTAGGACAATCCGGAATAGATACAATCCCACACGAACGACATTCGTGTCACGTCTGTGTACCAGTCCGCGTATATATGAGTAAACCTCGCATAAGCTTGGGCATCCGATCTCGCTCAGGCCCCATCATGCTAACTTGAAGTGATTTTTAATATCTTCCGCCTAAAGTTCTGGAAGGCCTCACAGGAAAATAAACCCAGAGGGTGTAGCCCAACTTTTAAGGGATTTTCTGCGTCCATCCACCCTCCCTCATCCTGTCCTTCACTCCCCCTTCCTCCTCCTCTTCCCTCCGTATCCATCCCTTCCCTCATTCCTCTTCCTCCTCCCTTCCCATGCCTTCACCTCTTCTCTCCTCCAACTCTCCCTTTTCACTCACCCCCGCCTC
The DNA here is from genome assembly GCF_032717465.1 of Coenobita brevimanus. Taxonomy (NCBI): domain Eukaryota; kingdom Metazoa; phylum Arthropoda; class Malacostraca; order Decapoda; family Coenobitidae; genus Coenobita; species Coenobita brevimanus. The sequence continues at coordinate 4,723,850 of NC_136981.1, forward strand.
CACCACTCCCTATCTACCCTTTTGTCCCATCAACCTCTCTCCCCATCCAACCCTTCTCTTTCCACCCTTTCCTCTTTTCACTCACCCCTTTCCCCCTCCCTTATCTACTCCTTTTCCCCCTCTGTCCCCTCTCTATCCCTTCCCCCCCTCTCTCTCTCTCCCCGTCATCCACCCTCCACCTGCAGCTTGTCCGTCTGGGAACCATTACAAGATGAGGGAGGCCAGCGCTAATCCACGGCCACCAGTATTATATTATTACACTGCAGGTATTATGGGTGTATTGGCTGGACCAAGAGCTGGTGGGGAGAGAGAGAGAGGGTTGGGGACGCAGGGGAGAAGAGAGGGAGGAAATGGGGAGGAAGAGGGAGAGGTGGAGGAAGAGAGAGAGAGTGTTAGGGAAGCGGGGAGAAGAGAGGGAGGAAATGGGGAGGGAGAGGGAGAGGTGGAGGAAGAGAGTGATAAAGAGGCTTGGGGACGCGGAGAGAAGAGAGGGAGGAACTGGGGAGGAAGAGGGAGAGGGAGAGGGGCAGGAAGAGAGAGAAGATGAAGTAGAGGAAGGGAAGAAGGAATGAGAGGGGAGAGGGTGACGGATGAGGCGAGAGGGACGGGAGAAAGAGAGCAAGGGGAGAAGGGAGGAAATGGGGGAGATGGAGAATGAAAGACATGAGAGGTAGAGGAGAAGAGAAAGTGAGGGGAACGGGATAGACGGAGGAGGGAGAGAAGAGAGGAAAGGGGACAGGCGGAGAAAAAAAGAGAGAAAGGTGTGAGAAGTGGAGGAATGAAAGAAGGGAAAAAGGGGGGGGGGAGTACAAAGGAAAGCAAACAGCGACAGACCTGTTGGCCCTTTCAATACACCTGTTGGTTGGAGAAGTGGGAGTAGAGAAGGAGAGAAAGGACAGAGAGAGGTAGAGGAAGGCAAGAAGGGAGGGACTGTGAGAAGTGGAGGAAGGGAAGACAGTGTAAGGAAGGATAGGGGAAGGAGTGGCCGAGTTACACTGGCGTAAATTGTAAGAAAAGATGACAGAAGGCCTATTGTTCCTTAAAGAAGTTTTTTGTATAGTTAAAATCAATTGGACTACAATCTAACCACCTGCTAAGGAAAATCGTCTGACGGTAAGAAGAAACAGCATAAAAGTGGCCATCGCGCTGGTGTTAAAGACCCTGGATTATGGTAAGATTTTTTGGTTTTTATTCCATCTTCTTTCAGACGATTTTTATTCAGCAGTGGGGGAAAGTCTGGAGGTGCGAGGAGAAAGGCTGAGTTGGGAAGTAAGAGTCTGAAGGCAAGAGGGGACAGAAAGAGATGATGCAAGTCTAGAAGAAAGAGTTTAAAGGTAAGAGTTTCGAGGTAAGAATCTGAAGGTAAGACTCCATAAGTAAGAGTCTGCAAGTAAGAAGATAAAAGTAAGAGCCTAAAAGTAAGCCTAAAAGTAAGAGTTTGAAGGTACGAGTAAGAATCTGCAAGTAAGAGCCTAAAAGTAAGAGTCTAATGGTACGGGTGCAGTTAAGAGTCTAAGGTAAGAGTCTGAAAGTGAGACTAAAAGTAAAAGTCTAAAATTAAGAGCCTAAAAGCAAGAGGCTAGAACTAAGAGAATAAAATTAAGAGTCAAAAATTAAAAGCCTCGAAGTAAGAGTTTAAAGGTAAGGGTCTAAAATTAGGAGCCTAAAAGTAGGAGTCTAAAATTAAGAGCCTAAAAGTAAGAGTCTAAAATTGAGAGCCTAAAAGTAAGAGTCTAAAATTCAGAGCCTAAAAGTAAGAGTCTAAAATTAAAAGCCTAAAAGTAAGAGTCTAAAATTAAGAATCTAAAGTTAAGAGCCTAAAAGTAAGAGTCTAAAAGTAAGAGTCTACTATTAAGAGTCAAGGTAAGAGTCTGGCTCTTGGAACAAGGACAGCAAAACTAGACAAGCAAAAATGGGATTAGATTTCGAAGAAGGGAAAAAATGTCAGGAAAAAGAGGTGACGCGGCATTAGAGAGCGAGAAAAAGAGAGTAAAGAGGAGGAGGAAGTGCTAGAAAAGTTGGGGGGGGGGGTGAAAAATGGAATGAAAAATCAGATGAGGGAAAAATGAATACTGGGAAAGAATGTGGGGAATGAAGAGACGGAAAGAGAGGAAAGGAGGAAAAAGAGAGAAGAAGAATGAAAGAGAGAAGACAGGAGAAAGCTAGGGATGAAAGGACAGAGAAGAAAAGAAACGGAAGAAAAAGAGAGAAAGAGGAAGAAGAAGAAGAAGAAGAAGAAGAAGAAGAGGAGGAGGAGGAGGAGAAGAGAGGAAAAGTGAGAAACGAACAAGGAGGGAGGAGGAAGGAAAGAAAGAAAGGAGAAAAGAAAAAGGAGACGAAAGAGAGGAAATAAAAAAAAAAAGAAGGAGAGGGAAGAGAAAGGATGAGAGGGAGACAGGGAAGGGAGAAAAGCCAGTGATACAGAAAGGGAGAAAGGACAGAAATATGCATAAATAAATAAAAATAGATAAATAAATAAATAAATAAATAAATGAAAGAAAGAGAGGAGTGAGGACGTGTTAGAAAAGCGAGATGTATGTGGAGAAAAAAAAAAGAAAGGAAAATACTCGTAAGACAAAAGAACAAAAAGGGACAATTGTTGGAGCAAAAGAATGAAGAGAAAAACAAGAGGGTGAGGAAGTATGTCCGGAAGTGGGAGATTAAAGAAAAGGAGGGAAAAGGGAGAGAGAGAGAGAGAGAGAGAGAGAGAGAGAGAGAGAGAGAGAGAGAGAGAGAGAGAGAGAGAGAGAGAGAGAGAGAGAGAGAAGAGAGGAGTAAAAGAAGAAAGGAAGCGAGAGAGAAAATATTGAGGCTGGAACACGATGCGAAGGAGGAGAGGGGAAAGGAAAGCAAGAAAATTGTAAGAAAAAAGGAGATGCTGGAAGGGCGTGTCAGCTGGAAAGGAAAAATGAAGAAGAGGAAAAGTCCTAGAGGGAGGAGAGGAGGGAGGAGGGAGAGGGGAAAGAGGGGAGGGGAGTTGAGAGGGGAGAGGAAAGGAGTTAGAGTGGAAGGAGGGACGAGGGACAGGGGGAGAAGGAGAAGTGCTGGCATTAAGGGAAAGAAGTAGAGAGGGAGAGGGATGGGTGAGGGGGAGAAGGAGAGGGGAGAGGAGTAGGCGGGGAGAGAGGGAAGGTGAAAACACAAGATAAGAAAGGTGACGGGGAAGAAAGAAGGAGAAGGGAATGAGGAGCGGAAAGGAGAGGAGAATGGAAGGGTTGATAGAACAAAGTGATGCAGAGGGAAGGGAGAGGAAGAAAGGGAAGGGGAGAAGGAAGGAGAAGGGGTGGGGAGAAGAAGATATGAGAGGGCAGGGAGAGGAAGGAGAGAGGGAACACAGTAAAAAAGAAAGCCAGTAGTAGCAGAGGGAAAGATGGAAGGAAGGGAGGGGAGGGGAAGAGAAGGAAGGGAAGAGAAAGGAAGGAAGAGAAAGGAGAAGGAAGAGGAAGGAGAGAAGGGGAAGGGGTGGTACTAGGTAATGAAGGAGGGTGGGAGAGGATAGAAGGGAGAAGCGAGAGAGAAAGGGAAGGCTGATGGCACAAACAGAAGAGTATAAAGGAAAGCAAGAGGCAACAGACCTACTGGTCCTGTCGAGGAAGACGGAAGAAGAGAAAGAGGAGGAGAAGAAAAAGGAGGGGAAAAGAGGAGAGGAAGTGGGAAAGAGACAAAGGGAGGTAGTTGGTAGGGGGAAGGAGGGAAAGATTTGGAGGGATGGGAAGAGAAAGATATGGAGGGAAGGCTGCACGAAGAAAGGGGAGGGGGATAGCGGAGGGTAGGAGGGAGGGAAGGTAGATGGTAGGGTAGGACAGGGCAGGGCAGGATGGATGGCAGGACAGAGCAAAGTAAAGAAGTGAAAGGGAAGGCAAGGCAGGGCAGGGCATGAAAAGAGGAGTGTAGGCGGCAAGACAGGACAAAGCAGGGCAGGGCAGGGCAGGGCAGGGCAGGGCAGGGCAGGGCAGGGCAGGGCAAGGTAGGGAAGATCAAGGCAGGTGGCAAGGTATTCAGAGCGCATGAAACCGTTGTGTCCCTCTCTGAATGCTTAACACCTGAGGCATGGCAAGCGTTGTGGTGAGGCGGTTAATGTGGTAGTTGTGGCAGCTGATGTGGTAGAGGTTGTGGTAGCTGGTGTGGTGGTGGTTGTGGTAGCTAATGTGGTAGTGGTTGTGGTAGCTAATGTGGTGGTGGTTGTGGTAGCTAATATGGTGGTGGTTGTGGTAGCTAATGTGGTGGTGGTTGTGGTAGCTAATGTGGTGGTGGTTGTGGTAGCTGATGTGGTGGTGGTTGTGGTAGCTGATATGGTGGTGGTTGTGGTAGCTGATGTGGTTGTGGTAGCTGACGTGGTGGTGGCTGTGGTAGCTGATGTGGTGGTGGCTGTGGTAGCTGATGTGGTGGTGGTTGTGGTAGCTGATGTGGTGGTGGTTGTGGTAGCTGATGTGTGGTGGTTGAGGTAGATGATGTGGTGGTGGTTGTGGTAGTTGATGCGATGGAGGTAAGGTGGTTGTTTTGGTTGCTGATGCTGTGGAGGTGGTAGTTGTGGTTGTGGTGGTGGTGGTTGATGTGGTAGTTGATGCGGTGGAGAGGAAGAAGAAGGCAGAAAACTATTACTACTACTACTACTACTACTATTGCTACTAATATTAATACTAACAGTAATGAGGAGGAGGAGGAGGAGGAGGAGGAGGAGGAAGAGAAGGATGATGATGATGATGATGATGATGATGATGAGGAAGAGAAGATGAAGAAATAATAATAATAATAACAATAATAATAATAATAATAATAATAATAATAATAATAATAATAATAATAATAATAAAGGGTGTTCAAAGCCCCATATATTGCCTCGAATCCAAACTTTTTTCTTTCAACGAGCTCCTAAAATGGCTGGCGACTTGGGTTAAGTGGTTTTAAGAGGACAATATATTCCTTATTTTGAGGTCGTTATACAAGTTTGTTCTTTATATTATGACTACCAGGAGTACTGCACTACATACAAGTTGGTGTGGTGCTGTGGTGGTGGTGTGGTTGTGTGGCAGTGGTGGTGGTGGGGGGAGGGATGGTGGTGGTGAGGGTGGTTGTGGTAAGTGAATGTTTTGAAAGGTGGCAGTGGTGATGGTAGTGGTGGTGGCAGTGGTGGGAAAGAGTGGTTGTGGTAGTGGTAATGATGGTAGTGGTGGTAGTGATGCTGGAGGTGGTGATGGAGGTAGTGATGATGACAGGAGCGGGTGATAATGACGATAATGATGGTAGTAATCTGTGTGTGGATCAGATGTCTCTTCTTCCTTCGTTAATGGAGTAGTAGTGGTGGTGGCAGTGGTAGTGATAGTGGTGGTGGCAGTGGTGGTGGTAGTGCTGGTAGGTGAATGTTGGAAACGGTGGTAGTGATGGTGATGGTAAGTGGGTGTTGGAAATAATGGTAGTATTGGTAGTAGAAGTAGTAGTGCTTGCGATAGTAGTGGTTATGTTAAGTGGATGTTGGAAATGATGGTGGTATTGGTGGTAGTAGTAATAGTAGTAGTATGGTGGTGGTGAATAAATGTCGAAAATAGTGCACTATTGACGATGAAGTTGGCAGTAATGTTGGAAAAGGTAGCAGTGGTGGTAGAAGAGAGCATAATGATGATAATGATAATGATGATGATGATGGTAATGATGATGATGATGATGATGATGATGATGATGATGATGATGATGATGATGATGATGATGATGATGACGATCTTGGCGTGGCTCAGGTGCTGTTTCTCCCTTCTTTAATGGAGACACTCTTTACCACCCCTCCCCTCCTAGAGAGAGAGAGAGAGAGAGAGAGAGAGAGAGAGAGGAAATGATCAGAAAACGAAGCAGAGATGAAAAAGAGAGGAGAAAAGAGAAAAGATTAAAGGAAGGGAGGAATGAGGGGAAAGACGGAGGAGAGGAGAGGAAAAAAAGAGATAGAAGAGATAAAAAAAGAGAAAAATATGAAAAGAGGAGAGATAAAAAAGATACACAAAAGATAAAACATAAATCAATAATAAAAGAGAAAAGGGAAAACGAGAGAAAAAGAGAAGTGAAGAAAAAGAGAGAAAAACAGAAGGGAGGAAAAAGAGAGAAAGAGAAGGGAGGAATCAGAAAAAGAGAAGGGGGAAAAGAGAGAGAAAGAGAGGGGAGGAGAAAGAGGACAAAAGAGAAGGGAGAAAAAGAGAAAGAGATAAAAACGCCCCTGTTCTGGGCCATTTCTTAGGCCCTTATTTCTGGCGGTTGAGGAAGCTCCCTAGCCCCATTTCCTAAGCGATTTATTTAGTTTACTTTACCTCACTATCCTCTTCTGTGTTGCTTAAGTCATTCTAACATCACCATAGTCTTTATAAATAATGTTCAAAATTGTATAAATCGGCCGTGTCCAAAAATAAATCGCAAAGGAAGAGGTGTTAGGGACCCTTCTTACCCTACGAGAATACGGGCAATGAAACTTTTAACTAGAAAACTCCATTATTTTTTTTTTTTCATATATGCAAGGTTCGCAAAAAAAGACGCAGCAGAATTTAGCAGTTCCTTATTTTTCGTTCCAGGACTAAGAAAAAAATTGAAAAAAAAAAAAATTGGGTTGGGACAAACAGGGAGTGACCACCATTTCAGGCAAGACAGGGCTGTGCAGTGTGTGTGTGTGTGTGTGTGTGTGTGTGTGTGTGTGTGTGTGTGTGTGTGTGTGTGTGTGTGTGTGTGTGTTTGCTTCCCTCCCTCCTGCCTTTTTTCCGTCTCGTTTGAAGAGATGTTTATATCTTGCTCTCCTACAGTCCCTCCTCTCTCTCTCTCTCTCTCTCTCTCTCTCTCTCTCGTTTTTGTGGGGGGTGGGTCAGTAAATATCCGTGGAAGCGAGTCATTAAAGGATAACAAGAGGGAGGAGACTAACAAGGGGAGGTTATGGAGGGGGTGAGGAGAGGGGGGAGAGGCTTGGAAGGGGTGAGGGAAGAAGGGGTGAATGGGGAGATAAAGAGAGGAAGGGGTGGAGGAGGATAGGAAGAAGAGGGGAAAAAAGGAGAGGAAGGGTCGGGTGGTAGGGAGGAAGAGAGGAGAGGAAGAAGACAGGGTGGAATGGGAAAGTGGAGGAGAAAAAGAAGAGGAGGAGGAGGAGAGAGGGAGAGAAAGGAGGAGGGGGATGAAGGGAGGTGAATGAAGGGATAGAGGAAGTAAGGTTAGAAGGGGAAGTGAAGGGAGAGGAGAAGAAAGGAGGGAAGAAAGGGAAAGGGGAGAATAATAAGGAACTAATAAGGAGGAAAGACTTGCAAAATGGGTAATGGGACCATCTAAGGGGAGAAATCTAGGGGTGAGGGGAAAGGGGAGAAAGGGAGAGAATTCGCTGAGTAGGGAGAGGGATAGAAGAAAAAGAGTAAGGGAAAGGGAAGGAGAAAGAGGAGGGAGGGAGAGAAAAGAGGAGAGGGGGGGAAGGGAAGCCAGTCATCAGGGGCTTAAGAGAGGGGAGAATTTTCCAAAAGGAGGGGGTAATGAGACTAGCATCGGGGAAGGAGGAGGGGAAGGGTAAGGAGAGGAAAAGATAGAAGGATGGAAGGGGAAAAGGAAGGAGGAAGAGGAGAAAGAGGAAAAGGCAGGAGGTTGAGAAAGGTTGGGGAGGTGGAGAGGAATGGGAGAGGGAGGGAAAGAGATAGGGAGGAAGGAAAAGGTGGAGGAGGAAGAGGAAGGGTTGAAGGGAGGGAGGTATGTGGAAGAATGGAGAGGTACGGGAAGGGGGATGAGGGTGTTGAGGGGAAGGGAGGTGAGGATGGAAGAAAGAGAATATGTTGAGTGGAAGACGAAAGAAAATAAAGAAATAAACGGAGGTGATGAGTGAAAGGGAAGAGTATGTGGAGAGGAAAAATAAAATGAGTAATGAAGTAAAAAAGAGGAAATGGAGGGAAGGAAGGAAGGAAGGAAGGAAGGAAGGAAGGAAGGAAGGAAGGAAGGAAAGAAGGAAGGAAGGAAGGAAAGAAGGGAGAAAGGAGAGTGTTGGGCAGGGGATGAGGGAAGACAGTACGAGAATAAGGGTGACATTTAATGAGTAAAGGAGGAAGGGACGGCAGGAGAGAAAGGAAGGAAGGATAAGTGTATGCAGAAGGAAAGCGAAAAAAATATAGGAGGTGAGAGATGAGTAAAAGAGGAGGGGAAAAAGAGGAAAGAGGAGAATCTGTATGTAGAAGAAGAATGAGAAAGAAAGAGAATAATGGAGCTAAGAGAAGAAAAGAGGAAACTGGAAAGTGTGTGTGAAGGGACAAGAAGAGAGATAGTAAGAAATCAAGGAAGGTTAAAGGAAAGGAGTTAAGAGAAGAGGGGAGGAAGGAGGAGAATGTGACTGTGTGAATGGGGCGGAGGAAGGAGAAAGGGAAGTGAGAAAGACGAGAGGAAGAAGGAAAGGGAGGTAGAGATGGGAAGAGGAGGGAAGCTAAGAGAGAAAGGGAGGTGAGAGAGGAAGAAGGGAGGCAAGTGTGTGTAAGGGGAAGAAAAGAGACTGTAAGAGAGGCAAAGCAAGCAAGAGGAAAGGGGAGGGGTAAGAGGGAACGAGGAAGAGGAGGGGATGAGAACGAGGGGGCAGAAGGATAAGAGGGCGCTGACTAAAGTTTACCCCTAACGGCAATGATTGTGAGCCAAGTTCTGTTCACCCTCTCCAATTCCAGGTGCTGAGAATGGCCGGATGTTGCCCACTTTCCCCCTGGGGCTTTCGTAATTATCGGGCTCATTATCGGTCGGGACAGCTCCTGGTATTCTGTCCCAGCTAAAGCCAGACGATTCTGTTCAGCTGGGATTGGGTGTGTAAGCCTGGGAGTGTTGATTAAAAATACTGTTATGAATCCGTTACGGGGGCCTCTTCAGTTCGTCTTTGGCATGTATTCTCGTCGGTTAAAGATGCTCCCTAACACCTCTTCCTTACGGATTTATTTTCAGATAAGGATGGATAATATCGCTTTGTACGTTATTTATGCAGAATATGGTGGTACTAGAATGACTTAGGTAACAGAGGAGAGGACAGCAAGTTATAATAAACAAAATAAGTTACCCAGGAAGAGGTGTTAGGGAACGTCCTGCCTACCTATCTATCTGTCTATCTATCTATCTATCTATGTATCTGTCGATGTATAAATCTCTATATATCTATCTGTTTATCTCTACTGTAACTGCAAATGAATAAATAAAAAAAAAACTGTGCGTAACCACTTAACTCAGACTTCTATGACTCACTCTCAGGTGACTCAGTTGACCAGGTGTAGATGGAGCAAAATAAAAGAGAAGGAAGAGAAGGCACGACGAAGGAAGACTTAACCAACTTTGTATATAAATTTATGGATACTTAAGAATGGCCTCGTGAAAGTTGTGGACTAAGTAGGTGAAAGATCAGTGTCAAGGGAAAGAGGGTAACTTTTATTTTTATTTTTATTTATTTTTTTACTTTTTAGCGCTGGGACGTATATTATTGTTATTATGCTGATGGAGGAGGGAATAATTTTTTTGAGGGAGGGGATCGAGGCGCTTGAAATCTGAAAAAAATCGTCTGGCTTTGGCAAGAGTGAAATTACTGAAGACTTAAGGAAGTGATAGAGTAACAATTCTATGTGGAAAATGCACACACACACACACACACACACACACACACACACACACACACACACACACACACACACACACAAATGAGAACATACATGTGAATACTTCCGTCCGAGAAAGTCATACTCCCATTATAATTATCAAAACACACACACACACACGCACACACACACACACACACACACACACACACACACACGCACACACACACACACACACACACACACACACACACACACACACACACACACACACACACACACACACACACACAAATTCAATCACAGAACATCAGTAACATGTTTTTCTAGAAAGGAATTTATTGATCGCTTTATGGAAAAAAAACAGTTGCAGGAAAATGGAAATTCAGACTCACATTGGAGAAATAAAAATGCCGACACTGGCAGGACAGAACCCAGCCTCTGCCCTAGCATGTAAAAGATGAGAAACAAGCAGGGAAAGAGAGGGGGGAGAATGGAGGGAGAGGGAGAGAGGAATGGGAGAGAGGGGAAGGAAGGGGAAAGAGATGGGGAGAGGTGAAGGGAAGGCAGGAAGGGAAGAGAGGAAGAAAGGGAGGATGATGAGGAGAGAAGGGGAGGGAAGGCAGAGAGAGGGGATAGAGAGGGGGGGTAAAGACTAGGGGGCGGTGTAAGATTGAGGGTAGGAATGTGGAGTGAAGGAGGGAATGTAAGAGTAAGGAAATGAAGACAGCATACGAAAACAGGCATGAATCGTCTCTCTCTCTCTCTCGTCGAAAAGGTATAGTATTTTATATCTGTTGAGTGCAGAAAAGGTGTTCACTGCAGATAGCGAACATTCCAGAGTATTGTGAATATTTTTGAACAGCGAAAATAAAAGAAATTAAGAGGAATACAGTGGTTATTTAGAGAGATCGTATATATAGTGAGAGGGAAAGAAATTAAATATGTAAGGTAGGAAAATGAGAGAGAGAGAGAGAGAGAGAGAGAGAGAGAGAGAGAGAGAGAGAGAGAGAGAGAGAGAGAGAGAGAGAGAGAGAGAGAGAGAGAGACGAACAGAGGAAGTGAGAAACCTAAAAGTGAGAAAAGAAGACAGAAACTTGGTCAGGGAGGAAAGGAAAGTGAAGGAGAAATGTAGATCAGGGAGAGAAAGAGAAACAGAGACAGGGAGAGAGGGAGGAAGAAAGACGAATATCAGAGAAACCCACAAGCATGCTGTACCAAGCCCTTGACCTTCACCCAAGCCAAGCCAGAGCCAAAGCCAAAGCCACCCTAATATTTCCTCTTTGACCACACGCACACACACACACACACACACACACACACACACACACACACACACACACACACACACACACACACACACACACACACACACACACACGTGGAATAATAGCCTGAATACTTTTCCCCTGTCTATTGCGGGGCGGGGGAGGCATTTTTCTTACTTTTGCCTGCCGGAACTTGGGTCACTCTTTCACGGAGGGTTCGCCATAAATGTCACTAACGTAATGTCTTTTGTATCGGCCAGGAGGAACACATGAGGCTCTTTAGTTTTGCTCTCTCTGTCTCTTATCTCTTCTCTTTTTTCTCTTCTGGTCTCGTCTCGTCTTGTCTGTCTGTCTGTCTCCTCACTTGTTTTCCCATTTCTCTCGCTCTATCTGTCTCTCTTTCTCTGTCCGTCTGTCTCTCATCTCTCTCCCATCTTTCTTCCCCCCGCCTCTCCATTTCTCTCCTCTTCTCATTCAACCATAAAACACACTCATGCCTTCCGCCTCTGTGTCCTCTGTCGACTGGAGTAATTTATTTCACTTCTCGGCAAGAAATAAGCAACATCTATCTTTTTCCAGACTCATTCCTCCACACAGTCCATTCAGAGTACAACCAGAGGACCATATTCCAAGTCCATCTTTGTTTACATGACACATTCCGATCCACTTTCATTCACACTACTGACAGTCATTATTTTTTTTCCGTCTCACATTTGGACCTTGCTATCTCTAGATGGTTTTATTTAGTTTGGGAGATCTATCGTAAGGAAGGGATTAATGAAGGCTGTATTTAACCCCTCCCTCCCCTCCAGTTTGATGTCACTCCCCGAGACTTTCCGTTATCGCTTATACCACTGTGATTCATACGCTGCTTATTACTTTCCCAAGCTTGTGATTAATACCATTCTGTTTAAATTAAGTACAGCCACAGAGTATGAAGATAAAATGGAAACATGAGCTATTTATTACCCGAGTTCTCTTCATCATAACAGCCAGTCAGATGCAAGAATGGAGACTCAATTAGGCTACGATTGCAAGTCAAGTGGCTTTACTGTGGAGTTGTTTGGCCGTGAGAGGCTTAAAGGTAATAGTCAGGGACCCATGATTCACTCCTGGGCAAATTCAGTCGTCTGACATTAGCTGGAACAAAGGAGAAGACGCGACCAGGAGACTGATAAATGGTCGTGGTGGTGGTAGTAGTAGTAGTAGTAGTAGTAGTAGTAGTAGTAGTAGTAGTAGTAGATGTTGTTGTTGTCCCAGGTTCTTCTGAAATGTGAACCCAGTGGACTACAGGCTTAAACTACCCTTTTATAGTCCACCATCAATACTTCGGGGGATAGGGAAGTAGCTGAGGGACGTTTGTATAACCAGACAGTTGAACCACCTGGCCATGTCGGTGCCACCACATGAAGGCGACCCTCTCCAACACCGGGTATAATAAGAGACTGTTCAAAATAGTTACAGAAAAAAATAGAGTTACAGAAAAAAACAACTTCATTAAACAAGGCGTGCGGGGGTGGAGGCACAGAAGGTCAAGGTCAGAGTTGCCGACAGCTTTGAAAATCCCCGAAAGCACCAAGTATATGTTTACGACCAAGGCTTGCTTTATGGCCGCTCTTTAAGCCACTAGCGCATCAAATCTCACTCACTTAAAAAAAAATTCTCCTTTTATGTTCACCCTCAGAATTTAAATCATCCTGCTTCTGTCTGTCTGTCTGTCTGTCTGTCTGTCTGTCTGTCCCTCTCTCTCTCTCTCCCCTCACTTCTCCGACTATCTTGTTTTCCTATCTTATCATATTTAACTTCTTTCTCTCTCTCCATATATACGATCTCTCTAAATAACCACTGTATTGCTCTTAATTTCTTTTATTTTCGCTGCTCACAAATATTCACAGGACTTTGAAAATACGAAGACTATGTTCGCTATCTGCAATGAACTCTTTTTCTGTTCTCAGTAGATATGAAATACCATACCTTTTCGACATCAGTTATATTCTTCGTATTTGAGAGAGAGAGAGAGAGAGAGAGAGAGAGAGAGAGAGAGAGAGAGAGAGAGAGAGAGAGAGAGAGAGAGAGAGAGAGAGAGAAGGACTGAGGTGTTGGAGGTGAGGCAGAGATGTTGAAGGTGAGGTAAGAGTGTGAAAGGTTAGGCAGGGGTGTGGGGGGTGAGGATGGGGGTGTGAGAGGGTAGGAAGAGGTGTGGGAGGTTAGGCAGCAAGAATGAAAGGTGAGACAGGGTGTGGGGGGGTGAGGCAGGGGTGTGAGAGGTGAGGCAGGGGTGTGAGAGGTGAGGCAGGGGTGTGGGAGGTGAGGCAGGGGCATGGGAAGTGAGACAAAGACTGGATGAGACAGGCAGATGTAATTACAAAGACAAGAGAGAGACAGAGACCAGACAGCCTGACACTCTCTATTACCCTCCTTATCTTCACTATCTTCTCCCCCTGTTTTCTTTTCCACATTCGCTCTTTCACTCTCATCACTCTGTATGTTATTACCTTTCTCTCTCTCTGTCTCTGTCTGTCTGTCTGTCTGTCTGTCTCTCTCTCTCTCTCTCTCTCTCTCTCTCTCTCTCTTTATCACTAACACTTTTCATTCAGACTTTCTCATTTTCATCTCGTCATTCATTCACTGTTTCCATTACTTTTTCCCATTTTCTTACCTCACTTTCTCAGTCTCTTTATTTCCTTTACCAGTTGCATATTTTACAGTGCTTTCATCATTCCTTTACTCTCATTTCATTACTCATAATTTCATTGCTTCACTCTCCTCAGCCTCTCACTCACTGTCATCACTCTCTTCCATTCTCACATCATTACTCTCATTTCACCATTTTCCTCACTTTTGTCATCGCTAGTTTCATCGCCCCTTCACTCTTACTCCATCGTTTTCCCTCTCTCTTCATTTCACTCCTTGATTCACTCTCCCCCCTCTCCTTCTTTCCTATATTCACTCTCTTGTCCTTCAACATTCACTCTCCCTCACCCTTCCCTTCACTCCTACACTCACTCTCCCTCTCTTCAACATTCATTCTTCCTCACCCTTCCTAATCTTCCATCATTCACTCTCCCTATCTCCCCCCATCTCTTAAATTCACTCTTCCTCATTCAATCTTTCATCATTCTCTTTCCCTCTCTCCATTTCTCCCACATTCACTTTCCCTCACTCACTCCATCGCTTCCTCATTCCCTCTCCTACATTCACTCTCCCTCCCTCCATCTCTTAAATTCACCCTTCCTCATTCTTTCATTATTCTCCTCCTCAACGTACCGTCTTCCTTCTTCCTTGTTATTTTCAGGTTTAGAATGACGTAGGCAAGGGGAAGCTTTGAACAGGGATAATGGAGAGAAAAAAATAAGCAAGGAAGAATCGTGTGTGTGTGTGTGTGTGTGAGAGAGAGAGAGAGAGAGAGAGGGGGGGGGAGAGGATAGAGAGAGCTTAGGAAGGGTGAAAGTGGAAGAGCGAATGCGAGTGGGAGTGAGAGAGAGAGAGATCGGAAAGACAGACAGATTGACAGAGATATAGATAAATGGGGAATAGATATACAGATATATAAATAAATAAATAGGAAATAAATAAATAAATATAGGTGGATAGATGAAGCATAGATAGATAGACAACAAGACAGACAGACAGATACAATAGACAGAGATAAAGACGCCGACAGAGAGTGCCAGATAGATACATACATAACCAGATAACTGTATACAGACAAACAGATAGACAGACTGATAGATAGACAGATAGATTGGTGGATAGACAGGCAGATACATAGGTATATAGACAGAGAGAGAGAGACAGGTAGATAGATAGTGAAAAGTAGAAGAGTATAGGACGAAGAAAGAGTGAGATAAGACAAATGGGAATGGGAAAGAGGGGATGAGAGGGGTGGTGAGGGGAGAGGAAATGAGGGTAGTTGGGCGAATGGCAGGGTGAGAGGCGTGTAAGAGGGAAGAATGGAGGGAGGTGAGGGAGAGGAGGGGGAGGAGGGGAAAGGGTATGGGAGAAGAGGGAAGAGGAGAGGGAGGAGGGGAGAAGAGAGAGTAAGGGAGGGTAGGGGAGGAGAGGAGAGGAGAGGGGAAAGGTAGATAGGGGGGAGGGGGTGGAGGGAGGGAGAGAGGGAAGGGGAGAAGAGGAGAGGGTAGGATAGGGGAAGGGAGAGGTATTGAGGGCGAAGTGAGATTGATGGAAAAAGGATGAAGAGGGGGGTAGGGGGGGAAGTGGAGGAGTGAGAGCGTGAGGCATAGGAAGAGGAAGAGGGAAAAAGGTGGCGTAGAGACGAGGTGAAGGGGAAATGGAGAGAGGAAAGGAGGGAAGGGAGGGGGAAGTGGAGGGGAGAGGGGAAAAGAGGGAAGGGAAGGGGAAGGGGAGGGGAGAAGGGAGAGACGAGAGCAAAAAGGGGGATGAGAGTGGAGGTGAAAACAAGAGGGGAAGAGATACCATTTGAAGGGGTGGGGTGCGGGGATGCGAAAAGGGGAGGGGAGAGCAAAGGAGAAGGGGGAGAGGAAGGGAAAGGAGAGGAGTGCAGCTGGTGAGGAAGGGAAATGGGGTGAGAAAGTAGAGAATATCTGAAAAAGGGGAAAAGGAGTAATGAAGGAGATGAATGGAAAAGAAGGGGAGAATGAGGGAAAGGAGAAGATGGAAGGGAAGAGGAGAGGAAATGGAGGTAGATGAAGGACAGAAAGAGAGAGAAAAGAGGAAAGGAGGGGAAAATGAGGGGAGAGAGAGAGAGAGAGAGAGAGAGAGAGAGAGAGAGAGACAGAGAGGAAGGAGGAAATGGGAAAAGAAAAGGGAGAAAGAAGCGAAGAAGGAAAGGAATGGAAGAGAAAGGTGGAAGAAGGAATGAAAGACCAAAGAAATCAATAACCAGAATCAGAATCGCAAATCACATTAACCCTTTCAGCCCGAGAACGCCATTTTCATTTTACTTCGATTGCTAAGAAAAAAATGTATTCTTTATTAAATTTAGATGAACGTCTTTGTGGTGAAGGGGTTAAGGAAGGCATATATTTAACAGCCTTAGTGAGAAAGATATCTAAGCTGAATGAAATCGTCTGGAGAAAGCAATGAAGGAATGATAAGGATGTGTAATTGAATGAGTGGATGCTGGAGGTATGATGAAAGAAGAAGAAGAAGAAAAGAGGTTGGAAGGAACGAGAGAAAGCCGAAAGAAAAAAAAAGAGGGGAGTGAACTGATATGTGTAAAGAAAAAGTGTGTGTGTGTGTGTGTGTGTGTGTGTGTGTGTGTGTGTGTGAGAGAGAGAGAGAGAGAGAGAGAGAGAGAAAGAGAGAGAACCAGGCCGCCTACGGTGATGAGCTGAAAAAAGTCTTTGTTTATGTTTTCAAAAAATAGGGAAATTTAATCTCTTGGATCCTGAGTAGAGAGGAGAGGATGACGGAGGGGAGAGAGATGGAGGAAGGAGGGGAGAGAGGGGGAGGGAAGAGGGGAAGGGGAGGGGAAAGAGGGGCAGAAAGGAAAAGTAGAAGGAGGAGAGAGGGGAAGGAAGTGAGGGAGGGGCGGGAGTGATGGAGAGGGAGGGGAGAAGAGGGAGTGAGAGAGGAGAAAAACATGTAGGAGAGGGAGTGGAGGAGTAATGAGAAAGGAAGAGGTAAAATGGAAGAGAGAAAGAAGGAAGAGGAAAAAAACGTTGAAGATGAGGTGAAGAAAGTAGAAAAGGTGGAGGAGGAGTAGGGTGAAAGAGAGGTAAGAGGGAAAAGGAAGAAGAAAGAGAGAGAGAGAGAGAGAGAGAGAGAGAGAGAGAGAGAGAGAGAGAGAGAGAGAGAGAGAGAGAGAGAGAGAGAGAGAGAGAGAGAGAGAGAGAGAGAGAGAGAGAGAGAGAGAGAGAGAGACTAACAAGACGTCTCCTCCTGTCCGTGTCCATTCGTCTGTCCATAGCCTGATCTCTCTCTCTCTCTCTCTCTCTCTCTCGTCCAGAAAAGCCGAGGTCACTGTCACTACTGCCTCCAGCTTTGATTTATTAGGGATGCGATCGTCTCAGGCTGGTCAGCAGGGTATGTATAAATGTATCAGGTAAGAGATGATGGGATATGAAGTCATGTATCAGGAGAGAGAAACGAGGGATGATACAAGTGAAGTCACAGATGGAAGGTGAAGTTACAGACAGAAGGTACAGGAGAATACAGTCCAGGGAGAAATGATGGAAGGTGATGTCATGTATCCAAGGAGAAATGATGGAAGGTAGAGATGAAGTTATAGTTGGAAGGTAAAGGAGAATTCAGTACAGGTAGAAATGAGAGGAAGTGAAGTTTTGTATCCAGGTAGAAATGATGAAAGGTTTAGTCATGTATCTTGGGAGAAATGACAGGAGGTAAAGTCACTATCTTGAGGGAATTGATGGATAAGATAGTTACGCGCCATAATATTTGACACTCCTAGGGTTTCGAACTAACAAAATAGAACCCAAATCCTCCCAAGCTCTTGAATAATACTGAATGGTTAATTAAAGCTTCATTAGGTTCTGACACAAATTCGAGACAGTGTAAAGGGAGAACTGGCAGAAACTGAGCAGGTACACGTGTCGAGGATGAAATAGTGGAGGGATCAAGTGCTGGGGAAGAGAGGGTGGAAGGCCGTGTTTATCGTTTAATGGAAATTTGTGGTTTCATGGCATGCATAATAATAGCTGCATCACACATTCATTGTTTCCACATCATCACTACATATTGTTGCTGTGCTTAATGTAATGGTTTTCGTTCTTCACTGCTACGGCTAAATGTATGAACCAAGCCTTTATACTTATTTAAAATGCACATATTTATATTGCCTAGGTTGGCTGCACATGCAGTTTCATACAGTTTAGAAGTTTTATTACCAAAAGTTGGCTTTTTAATTTTAATTTCTTCTGGTCTAATTTAATTTTGCACTTCTATGAAATTTCATTTCGTATTTTAATTTAAAGCAGTATTTTTCCGGCCTCATCTCCTTAAAAGCACTTTTAGTAATGAAGTAAAAATTATCATTTTGTGGACTTGCAGTGTTAACTTGTGGCTGGTCTTCCATCCTCTCAGAATAATAGCGTCATAAAAGCTGAGTGGTGCTGCCCAAGTGTCCTGCCCTTCACACCCGCCACCAAGACACACATGGGTTGTCCTGTATCGTGCACCATCACTCACCTTGATGCCCAGATCAGTAATTCTGCCACGGGGAAATTGAAGCATAGTACGTGTGTGTGTGTGTGTGTGTGTGTGTGTGTGTGTGTGTGTGTGTGTGTGTGTGTGTGTGTGCATCAAGACTATTGCGTTCACCTTAGGCTTGGTATTTCCTCTCAGGGCTAAAAGAAAATGTCTCCAAAATACTTCCAGGTGGTAAATCATATCTATCTATCTACCTATCTCTCTGTCTATCTATGTATTTATCTTACGTGTACCACCAAACATTTAATTCAGTTTAATAATGACTAACAATACCTTTCCTTTCCACTCCCTAGCCTCCTTCTCCCCTTCCTTCTAAAACCAACCACTGTTTATCACAACTGGTTCTTTATAAATCCCTCCCTTCCACCCTATTTCCTGATACACACCACCAGCCACTATCTGATGCTCACTCTCCTTATACATTCCCCTCTTCTTCCCTCTTCCCTGATATCCATCACCACCACCACCACCACCACCACCACCTGATACTTTCTTTCCCTATACATTCCTCTCTTCTTCCCTCTTCCCTGATATCCACCACCACCACCACCACAACCACCTGATACTTTCTCTCCCTTTACATTCCCCTCTTCCACCCTGCACCCTGATACCTACCACTCCCTTCTTTACCTCATACTTTGGTCTTTAATCTATTCACTACGATGACATGTTTATTTCAATCAGGGTGGTCTTTACTACTTGGAGAGTCTTTACTACTAGTTTTTTTTTTTTTTTACTAATAGGAGGCTCGTTACTACCTGGAGACTTTACTTCTAGCAGGCTCTTACCACGAGAAGGCTCTTTACTACTAGGAGACTTTACTACTAGGAGACACTACTACTAGGAGACTCTTTACTACTAGGAGGCTCTTTACTACTAGGAGACTTTACTATTAGGAGGCTCTTTACTACGAGGAGACTCTTTACTACTAGGAGACTCTTTACTACTAGGAGGCTCTTTACTACTAGGAGACTCTTTACTACTAGGAGATTCTTTACTACTAGGAGATTCTTTACTACTAGGAGATTCTTTACTACTAGGAGACTCTTTACTACTAGGAGACTCTTTACTACTAGGAGACTCTTTACTACTAGGAGGCTCTTTACTATTACGAGACTCTTTACTACTTGGAGATTCTTTACTACTAGGAGTCTCTTTACTACTAGGAGACTCTTTACTACTAGGAGACTCTTTACTACTAGGAGTCTCTGTAATACTAGGAGACTCTTTAATACTAGGAGTCTCTTTAATACTAGGAGACTCTTTAATACTAGGAGTCTCTTTAATACTAGGAGACTCTTTACTATTACTAGACTCTTTATTACTAGGAGACTCTTTACTACTAGGAGACTCTTCTAAGCTGAATAAAGTAGCCCTATAGCAGCAAGAACAAATAATTAGCTTTGAAGATGACCCCATACTGAAATGCTTAACCCCTTCACGACTGCGATTTGTTTTTTTGCCTCATTTTTGCTAAGCCCAGGCAGTTTTATTAAGCAAGAGAGAGAGAGAGAGAGAGAGAGAGAGAGAGAGACTTTGGGATGAGAGGGGTTACTGAGAGCTAATCTAATCCATCCCTTCCAGTTAGAAATATCTCTCCTACGCTGAAGAAAATCGTCTGAACAAAGTAAAGAAACGACACCCTACATAAGTGGATAATTTTAGAGAAAGAGAATATTCCCATTTCTCTTCTACCCTCGTTTTTCCCCCCCTCGATGTTTCCCCTTGTGTTGTGGCAGTGTAAAATGTGGGTGTGAACAGTGGAGACAGGGGTGATGGGAAAGGAACGATGAGGGGAGAGAAAGGAGGGGAGAGGTGAGCGGAATGGAATAGAGAAGGGAGAAGAGGTGACGGGAGAGGAGGTATGGGGAGAGAAGGTGAGGGGAAAGGAGGGGAGGGTGTGGGGAGAGAAAATGAGGGGGGGAAAGGTGAGGGGAGAGGGGTGAGAGGGGAGGTGAGGGGAGAGGAGGTGAAGGGAGTGGAGGTAATGGGAGAGAAGATGAGAGGAGAGAAGGTGAGGGGAGAGGAGGTGACGGGACAGAAGGCGAGAGGAGAGGAGGTGAGGGGATAGGGGTAAGGGGAGGGCATGTGAGAGGAAGATAGAAGAGGGGAGGGGGTGAGAGAAGAGGGAATGAGGGGAGGGGAGATGGGTGGTAAGGGGAGACTTGAGTGTGGGTAGACAGGCATAAATGTTTGTAGTGTAAACAGGTTTGATGATGGTGTAGTAGATGTGGCTCTTTTGGTGATGGGGGAAGAGGTGTGGTAGGGTGGTGATGTTGGTGGTGAGGTGTGGTAGGGTGATGATGGTGGTGGTGGTGTAAGCTGTGATGTGGTGGTGGTGCGGAGGGTGAAGTGGTTATCGTGCTGGTGATGGTACAGTATTTTGAAGTGTGGTATTGTGGTGTGCTTGTGCGAAGTGGTATGTGGTAGGATGTGGTAATGTGGAGTACCAACAGAAACAAAAACTAAATACATTACTTTGAGGAACTGTTAAAACAAACATTGACTAAGACCGTTTGCAGAATAACGAACCAGGAGAGATTATTTTCATAGACCTGCGGCGAAACTATTGCGGCCAGTTTTTGAAAATTTCTCTCTTCGAAACTCATGGAATATGTGGAATTGTTCTATAGCAAAGCATATTCCTAAGAGTAACAATGGAGATAAATTTTTGGACGAAGCTGAAATGTCGATTTATATCAGAATTTCAAGCAGAACAACTCTGTGCTTCATGAGTCGCTATAATGCCTCCTTATGGAAAAAACTGAAAATTACTAAATAATCAGTTTGTGCATCAGCTGATGCAAATGCTGATATGTCACATCAACTCAAAATTTCAAGTTGAACAACTTTGTATTTAGGAACAAAGTCACTAAAATATCTTCTTATAGGCGAAATTGAAAATCACCTAATAGAGCAGTTGGCTGATGCAACGACTGAAATGTTTAATCAACTAAAAAAAAAAATCAAACTGAGCAACTTTGAATTTCATAAGAAAATCGCTCAAAGCTCTCCAAGAGCAGATATTCGAACTTTCCTTGAAGGAGAAAACGAAATCCCCAGGTGTACCACTTATAGACCTGTCGGCTTCGCAACAGGTAAAATGAAAAAAGAATAAGAACGCAACTGAACAAGACACTTTTCCGAAATATTAAAAGAGCAGTTACCATATTTTGCAGAATAAGAACGTAAATGCAATACCACTTTTCAGAAATTTTTAAAAAGAACAATTCCCACCCAATTCTCGACAAGAAAGGCCCAGGGAGAGAACGTCAGCCATGTGTATAAATATTTGGCGACTGAGGCGGCGCCGGGAAATATAATTAGGAATGCAAATTTGTGCACTGAGGATAAAACTTAGAATTTCATAGGTAAGATTTATACTGTGTGACGTTGAGAGAGAGAGAGAGAGAGAGAGAGAGATGGATGGTTGGATAGATAGACAGATGGATAATATATATACACATAAAGGAATAAAGAATGATTGGATAGATAGACAGATAGATAGAGAGATGGACAGACAGATAAGTAGATGATGGATGGATGGGTGAGTGGATGCGCGCGGGAACACACGCACACACACACACACACACACACACACACACACACACACACACACACTCAACAGAGAAGGCAAGGGAGATGAGCGGAGAGGAGGGGACATGAGTGGCAGGTGAGGGGAGGGGAGGGGAGAGGAGGGGACAGGAATGGAGTATGTAAGTGGGCAGGGGGCGTGGGTGAGAGTGAGCGGAAGGGTGGGGAGGGGGCGAGGGTGGGTGTGAGGGGAAGGGAGGGGGCAGGGGTGGGTGTGAGAGGATGGGGAAGGGAGGGGGTATGAAGAGAGGGGAAAGGAAGGGGAAGGGATGGGGTGTGAAGGGAGGGGAAGGGAAGGGGTGGGAGTGAGGGGAAAAAGAATGTTCCGTCAGCTGATATGACAACCTCAAATGAACTTGGGTATGCAGAACTTGGTGGTGGTCGTGATGGTGGCGGTGACAAGGGTGTGGTGGTGGTGGTGAGAGGGGTGTGGTGGTGGTCGTGGTGATGATGGTGGCGTTGTGATGGCAGTGGTGGTGTCGTGTTGTAATACTGGCAGTAGTGGTGGTGTGGTGGTGGCGATGGTGTTAGTGATGATGGTGGTGGTCATGATGGTGGTGTTAGTGATGAAGGTGGTGGTGGCAGTGGTAGTAGTAGTAGTGGTAGTAGTAATGGTCTCGGGTGGCGGGTGTGTTGTAGCGATGATGATAATGGTGTGACGGTGATGCAGGTGATGGTGTGGTAGTGGTAGCGGTGGTGGTGTGATTGTGGTAGTGTTAAGGGTAGTGATATGGCTGTGGTTGTGGTGGTAGTGGTGGATTGGAGTAGTTACATACAGTAGTCAGCCACTACTCGGTGCTTTCCTGATCTGAATAAACTTGGTGTGACCGTGAAGAACCAAACAAGAAAGAAAGAGAATTAAAAAAAAAAAAGGAAAAGAAATAAGGATGTACTTGGACTGAATGGGTTTTATTAGAAGTGTTGTATATATATAAACACACACACACACACACACACACACACACACACACACACACACACACACACACACACACACACTAAGCCGTAATCTCGCGCTATCCGAACTACTCCTTTCACCTTAAATTGGTGTAAACTTTTTTTCTTATGTATGTCATTTTCACCCTAGTGAGAGAAAGGAAAAAAAACTATCCCACGACTCTACCTTCTTTCCAGAGCACTTTTTCGTGACCAGCACTATATAGTAGTGTAAAGTCATCACTACAACTCAGCTCTCAAGATGGAAGGATATCAGTTTTAGGCCAAGTTGTAGTAAAAAGGATATAGCGTACGTCTATATACTAAGATCAACGTCTATCCCATGAGATTTTCTAAACATCGATTCCTCAGCGATTTATTCCGCATACTGTAGCTCAAAATCACCTTGTTTGTCATTGATTTAAAATATGTCGATACTAAAATGGTATTAAGATCAAACAAATGAATACCGAGGTTTGTTGTGAAATATGCATTAATAACTACAACAAAGCCTTCTAAATCTCTGCTACTGCAAATATAGATAGATTGATAGACGGAGAAATAGACAGATAGATAGACAGACAGATAGATAGGCGTAGAAAGAGAGACTATATTTTTCTTCGCTATGGTTATTTGTGTCACGAATCAATTCGCGACATTTCCCTTTTGTGAGAAGCCACGAACTATTAGTGGAAAACTCACTGTGTATCGCTCAGTTAACCGTTTCTCTCTCCATTTCGGGGTATACTTTTCAAAACATTCGTCACTGTTTAAAAGTGACCGATTTAATGCACGTCACTAAGTGCGCTACTGAGCGATACTATTGTTTTTTTATTGTTCGCCTCTGCTTGCCTCAACCGTTAGCCACGCCTTCTTCCGGTGGCTTGTGCGTCCTGCCCATACAATGTATTTTGAATTCAGTCGCGTGTTTGTTGTGACGGAGGAAGGTCCTGTGCTCCAAAAGTGTGAGAGGTCGCTAGCACCCAAGCTCCACTGAGACAGTATCCAGTCCTCCCACCCCCCGAGTGATACATAGCATTCATCGACTGGTATTTCCTTTTTGTATAATCCTAGTTTTAAGAGTTTAGTTAAGGTGTTTTTTCCTAGGCGTAAGTATTTAGCTTTTGTGTGAGTGAGTGAGTGCGTCTCATTAATTTGATTTGAATTGTAACGTTAAATTTATTTTTTGTAATCAATAAATTTAACAGTTCTTTTTCTTGAGCTTAATGTAAAGTAAAATCTTGTTTCATTTCTCCAAATTAAGCTTATTTTCCATATAGCTCCTAGCTTGCATAAACGTTTGCCTTCATAACTGGTACTTAGACCAGTCTTGTTGTATTAACTTAAAATCCGTTGTGCCAGATAGGAGTTAAAGCATCATCAAGAGCCTGATATTATTATTAGTATTAGTTATTTATTGTCAGGGGTGAAGTAACTTTCTCCAGAGGCTAAGAGTACAGTAATTCAGCAATTGTGAGTAATTAGTCTCTGCTGTGTACTGTTGAGAAAGTTTATAAATTCTCGTTCTTAGAGAATCGTAGCAAGTCAGCGTAAAGTAATCGTTGCTTGATGTAGCAAGACAATCATTGTCTCTGCTCTTCAATATTATTGAATATTATTGTCAATTTAAATAATATTTAAAGCATTTATTTCAAAATTACCGTGATATTATAAAAACCCCGTGACAATTTGTATAGTTCTGTCCATTCTCGAAAGGTAGATAAAAGAATTCACTTTCAAAAAGCTCATTTTAAAGATCCACACTTCAAACAACAATTCTTTTCCGTTCTCTCTCTCTCTCTCTCTCTCTCTCTGGGAGTTCATACTCGACAACCTGTGTTTTCTGTGGCAGCCAAAAAAGAAAGAAAAATAGTGTTGTGTTACCGGAAACGCATGGCACTGAATACACACACACACACACACACACACACACACACACACACACACACACGTTAGAACAAACGCAGTACAATAATTCTAAATAAAGGGTGTGTGTTTTTCCTTTAAGTTTCATTACCACCCGACGATTATTCTTTAGTTTTGGTGAGAGAGAGAGAGAGAGAGAGAGAGAGAGAGAGAGAGAGAGAGAGAGAGAGAGAGAGAGAGAGAGAGCTATATCTAAATCCTCTAGTTCTATCCGTTAGCTTTCTAGAGCGTGGTAAAAGATGGAAGAAGAAATGCTCGTTTCACTTGGCCTTGCTCCGAAAATGCCGTTTCTCAGTGTCATGGAGAAGGTTAGGTAAGGTTAGGTTAGATTAGGTTAGATCAGGTTTGTGCCTAATTAAGAGTCACACCTCTAACACTAGGAAAAGGGAGAAAGACACCCCCTACACTTGCCAAAAAAGAAAGACACCCCTTACACTTGCCTGAATGAGAAAGTGTTATCCTTAACACTTGCCAAAAAGAGAAAGACACCCCTAACACTTGCCTAGATGAGAAAGTGGCATCCTTAACACTTGCCAAAAAGAGAAAGACACACCCTTAACACTTGCCAAAAAGAGAAAGACACCTCTAACACTTGCTAAAATGAGAAAGACACCCCTAACACTTGCCGAAATTAGAAAGAGGCACCCCTAACACTTCCTTAAATGAGAAAGTGACACCTTTAACACTTGCCTAAATAAGAGGGCTTCATCACTTTGAACACTGTCCGCCTCACTCGCACACTTTCAAAGGCTCGCTCGGGCGCCCTTAAGTGGGGTCGCCAGAGACACTTTGGCCAACTTAGGTGTCATTCCTGTCGCCTGAGTCAATTAACCCTTCTTCTTTTATGCCTCCTCCCCCCTCGCTCTCCTTCCTTGTCTATGTTCCCTTTACCCCTTCGCGCCTCCCCACCTTTGTTCCTCTCACCTCCTCGCACCTCCACCCCTTCCTAATCTTTGTTTCCCCTCACCTCATCGTTCCTTTTTAAACCTTTCTCGACCCTCTCTGTCTGAACACACTCTCTGTTTTCATTTATGCCTTCTCACCCCTACTTTCATACCTTGTCATGTTTCTAGCTAACAGACAGTCTAGCAGAATAATTAACCCATAGAACTATAACACCTGGACACCACCCTCACGTTAGCTCTCCCTCGTTAGCACCCGCCACACCTGCAAGAGCAATAAAAAGCATGAACGTGTGGGCCTTTTCCTCGGGGAATGATGTGGGTTAAGATATAAAGTAGACATAGACAAAGGTATCTCAGCCGTCCCCCACAAGACATGGGAGCCTGGCAGAGCATTATATAAGGAACAGCGTATCTTTCCATTTATCTATCTATCCATCCGTGCATCCATCTATCCATCCATGCATCCATCTATCCATCCATGCATCCATCTACCCATCCACGTTAAAACAAATCAGGGACATACACAAACCCAAACAACTCTGCAAAAAATGACACGTGATGCAAAAATGGTAAAAAAATAATAAAGCCAAATACCTAACCTCACATGAGCCTTTCAAAGTTAGCGCCCCAAATCAAATACAAACTTATTAATGGAGCAGAGTCAGAGGCAACGTTTTGCGGGTGGTGTGTTGAGTTTATGTTGGTGTTTGCAGTACTGGGATTGTTTAACCTTTGACCTTTTTGTTGCACTGAACCTGCTTGCCTATCTGGGTCGTACGCTAGGGAGCTTCGCAACATCTCTTTCTAAGCGATTTATTTTGTGTACTGTAGATTGTTTTAGTGGTGTATTTTTTTGTGCTAATTATATAGGCTCTATTTTGACAAAGTTTGCATCAATAATATAAAATGGGATAATTGTGGTGCTGAGTGCAGTTTAATTCGCTATGGAGGAGGTGTTACGAAATCTTCTCAACTCCTTAGAATACGGTTCTTTTTCAGGCCGACACCAAACGTTGTTATTGTTGTTGAAGTTGTTGTTGTTGTTGTTCTTGTTGTTGCTGTCTGTTTGGCCGGGTAAACCCGCTGATCACAGGCGGGATATTGCGTTTAGTGCCATGAGTTGTGTGTGTGTGTGTGTGTGTGTGTGTGTGTGTGTGTGTGTGTGTGTGAGAGAGAGAGAGAGAGAGAGAGAGAGAGAGAGAGAGAGAGAGAGAGAGAGAGAGAAAACATTTGCAATATCTTTTAACTGTTCAAGCATTTAATCTTTGGTTCTCAGCGTAATTAAGCTAGAGGTATGATGCTTTCTGCGAGATGGTGAGGGTGAGGAGGGAGGTACAGTGGCAGGGAGAAAGGTACAGTGACGAGGGAAGGAGGTACAGTGGCAAGAGAGGGAGGTACAGTGGCAGGGGAGGGAGGTACAGTGGCAGGGGAGCGAGGTACAGTGGCAGGGGAAGGAGGTACAGTGGCAGGAAGGAAGGTATAATGACAGGGGAGCGATGTACAGTGGCAGAGGAGGGAGGTACAGTGGCAGGGGAGGGAGGTACAGTGGCAGGGGAGGGAGGTACAGTGACAGTGGAGGGAGGTACAGTGACAGTGGAGGGATGTACAATGAAAGAGGAAGGTACGGTGATAGGGAGGCAGGGGTACAGAGGAAGGGGAAAGGTCAGTAACCCCAACCCAGTGTAATGTCATTCATCAGGGAAGTGATTAATTTTAGGACAAGGCTGAATACCAGTGTCGCATTAAAAATAAAAGTTGTATTTCGCAGTGGACCTGAATTACTGACTCCCTAACTCACTTTGTACCTCGAAGCGTAATTTCTCTCTCTCTCTCTCTCTCTCTCTCTCTCTCTCTCTCTCTCTCTCTCCAGTCAATTACGAAAATCCATTCACCTCTCCTTTGTGTGTCTCATATTAAGATTTACAAACTCTTAAATGTAACGTAGTAGATAGACCTGTTAATCATGCTCCAAACACTGGTGATAATACGCATCTTTGCCAACTACATCTCATTAAAACATCTACGACATCAATGAGGAGAGAGGCAGGAGAGGCAAAAGGACTAGATGAGTGTACAAAAACTGAATTACCACGTGTTCTCAGTTTAGTCACATCATAAATCACATCTCTCTTTGCAGTTTGTCGCATGAATCTTCCTTGATCTTGCAGTCATCCTAAGAACAGCCTTTGCCAACGTGAAACAGATGCACACTTTAATATGATGTAGTAGTTGCTGTTGCTGTTGATGTGAACCGAGGGGAGTGCAGGCTGAAGCTAGTTTTCTCATGCAGTCCACCATCCTCCTTTCTGGGCATAGGGAAGGAGCTGAACGATTTTTGTATGTTCGGGCAGGGGAACCGCCCGTTGCTAATATTCACATCCAAATTTCAAGAAGTGTTAGTTCTCCAAAAAGCAAAGATCAAAGAACAAATGAAACGTAGAGCTAAATCGACAATATTATGTTCAACTTGAAATATAATATGCAAGTTTAAAGAATACCAAGAACGAACGACTGCTCAAAAGAAACCAACAACGATACAAGAAAGCATACTAACCTTAAATTAGTTACTAGATCCTGACAATGATTAATTCTTTCTTCCTGGTAACGACGTAAGGCCCAAACTACTAAGATCATAGACTCGTAAGATCAAGAAGGGACAGAGCTTTGAAGACGTGATAAAAAAGGTGAAATAATTGGCACTTCGTTAGCGTCGACACGTTTGTAAGATGAAAGTGTGAGATACGTGTTCAGATGAGAGAGAGAGAAAAAAAAATAATTGTGGAGCTGGGTGTGACAGGGAGAATAAGGAAGTTCTTGGTAAAGGTATGAGAGATCAGGAAGTAAGAACGTGATTGGGGAGTTTGGGAGAAAATTGTTAAAAAAAGAGAAATACTACATAAAATCTCTCTCTCTCTCTCTCTCTCTCTGCCTTTCTACCTGTATCTATTGCTATACGACTTGATCCCGCAAGGGGTGGTCAAAGACGAATCGCCTTCATGTCACCCTGCCCTCTGCAAACAGGCTGCCCTCTCTCCAGCTCACATCCCCTCTCTCATATACCTCTCCACTTCATCCTTCCACCTCCTCCTCGGTCTTCCGCTCCCCATTCCCTCCCTCCACCTCACTCACATACACTCTCCTAGTCAGCCTCTCATCTTCTATCATCTTCGCATAGTCAAAGCTTCTCAGAGTGTGTGTGTTAAAGCTTTCTGGCACATCCACATCAACACCACAACGATCCATCACTTCATTTGTCTGTCTCTCCACGTAACTCCACATGATCCTCTCTCAGATAACTTACTTCCACTGCTTTTACTCTTCTATTGTGTCCTTGTAATAAAAATCAGTAAACAGATCTTATACAAAGGTTAAACACTGGGAATATTTGTCAAACTCGATAGAGGACGATGAAGGAGGAGGAGGAGGAGAAAGAGATTACTACTACTACTACTACATGTAGTAACAACAACAACATCAATAATAATAATAATAATAATAATAATAATAATAATAGCAGCAATAATAATAATAAATAAGTGAATAAATAAGAAAACAAATCTACAATTGATTTTAGAAGCAGGAATGTCTCTAAAATACTCATGAATACCTATGACTGACGGGATAACACACTCCCATTTTCTAGTAATATTCTGTAGTAATATAAGCATCTAACAACACACCCCACCCTCTTGTAAAGCTGAAAAATTAAATATCACCCTGGCTTTGTTTGTGTCAGGAGTTTGAATAGCATATCACTGGTACGAGCTGACGCGCTGAGCTGATGACGTGAGGACATAAGCTGACATCTGAAGGACATGCGACTAGCAACCCGCTCTTAATTATTTGCCAGGGCTAAATTTGGGACCCAGTCGACGCAAAACAAAGGGAGTCTGCGTTGCCACTGAGCCGTCATTCCTCCTTAACCCTTCATACTGAGGACGTAATTTTCCTTTTTATCCCTGTTTCCGACGATTTTATTCAGCATGGGAGAGATTTGTTTTTCTTGCAGGAGGAACTGGATCCATTTTCCATTAACTCCTTCACTACTTGGGAGTTCTTGATATGTAGAGGTTATGACACGTATTCTCCCCAACACCTTATCCTTAGCGGTTTATTTTGCTTATTCCACCGTACTGTCCTCTTCGATGCTACACGAATAGTTCCATTATCGCCATACTCTGCATAAATAGCGTGCAGAAAGATATTAACCAGCATATCCAAGAATATATCGCTAATTAATAGGTGTCAGGAAGCTTCTTTAACCGACACGACTATGAGCCTCTGAACCAGCATATCCAAGAAGAAATCACTAAGCAAGATGTGTTAGGGAGCTTCTTAATCTTGGAAATTAAGAGTCTCTGAACCAGCATATCCAAAAATAAATCGCTAAGGTAGAGGTGTTAGGGAACTTCCTTGGCTGACTAGACTACGAACCTATGATTATGTGGAAAGAGAATATCAAAGGGCAATATGCAAAATACGCCGCTGAGGAAACACTGCCAAAATCCTCCTTAAACGAATACGAGGAGGGGATTTGTTTATGGCCACCCCATACGGGATTAAGGCGTCTGGCAGAAGATAGATAGACGAACACGACTAATTCTCCATGTGTGTTCTGCTGCTTCCCTGCTCTCTCGGCGCCTTTTATTCTGTCCTGGAAAATGAGTTACAGTGTTTTTTATGTGCTTTAGAGAACACGTAGACTGGGATTAGCCTGATCGGTGGTGTTTTAATGAGTTTTTTGTAAGTATAGGTTTTTTTTCTCCTTGTCTTGCTGTTACACGACCATCATCACCAAGTACATGTGTGTGCCTATGACTGTATTATGTTTATCACTGTTCTTTCTATTCTGTACTGTGATGATCAACAACAGTAGAAAAACAACACTAACAACAATACAAAGTAGCAGTAGTAACAGTTGTAGTAGTAGAGGTAGTAGTAGTAATAGCAGTAGTAGAGGTGGTTGTAGTAAAAGTAGTAGTAGTAGCAGTAGAGGTGGTGGTAGTAGTAGTAGTAACAGTAGTAGTAGTAACAATTTTCTACTGATACTCTTTAATAATCCTCACAGCGCAATATTTTCCAGTAAAGACTTTCCAACAAAATGTCAAACGAATCATCACTTACTGACCAAGGGCTTTATTATTATTATTATTATTATTATGATGATGATGATAATGATGATGATGATGATGATTATGCCTTCTCCTCCATTTCCTCGTCCTCTTACTTCTATCACTACTACTACGTAAAACTTCCACTAAAGACCAACCAATAAATCACAGTTGTATACGACACAAGTCATCACCACCACCACG
Organism: Coenobita brevimanus; assembly: GCF_032717465.1. Taxonomy (NCBI): domain Eukaryota; kingdom Metazoa; phylum Arthropoda; class Malacostraca; order Decapoda; family Coenobitidae; genus Coenobita; species Coenobita brevimanus. The sequence continues at coordinate 4,754,497 of NC_136981.1, forward strand.
ACCACCACCACCATCACCACCACCACCACCATCGTCATCAGCATCATCATCAGCTCTACAGCAAAGTGGAGCCCAATACCCCTCGACACAGAAGCATTTGTTCCATCTAATACTACATTTATAGAACGAACACTCCAAAGCTCAGTACATGTTTTCATTTTGTAGTGCCCTTAATTCTTTTTGTCTGAAGTATTGTTGTTGCTGTTGCTGTTGCTCTCTCCTGGCTATTTTAGTTACCTAAGGAATCTCACTGACTGATTTATTGCTTCATTCATTCATTCTCTCTCTCTCTCTCTCTCTCTCTCTCTCTCTCTCTCTCTCTCTCTCTCACACACACACACACACACACACACACACACGCATGCATGCCCCCACCCACTTTCGCACCTACATCCACACCCACACACACACCCACCTTCACTCACACACCCATCCACCCCGGCACATAAACCCCCCACACACACACAAACACAAAATTCCCACACACACACACACACACACACACACACACACACACACACACACACACACAAACACACACACACACACACACACACACACACACACACACACACACACACACACACACACACACACACTGAAATTGCGTTTATCGTGGAGAGAACAGAGCTGGCACGGCTTAGGCATAATCATTCGTCCCTCTGAATAATTCAATATCAAGCCTCGGACGTGGACATGGGTTAAATCATAACTAATTAACACTCTCAGGCTGAACTGAATCGTCTGGCTTTAGATGACATAAGGTACGAGAGTTGCCTAAGGAGAAACGTGGAAACCGTGAGTCGCCTTCTGTCCTGAGTGATATATTTACATCAATTGTGAAATCCATGTTTGTTGGACGCCACATCTGTACGATCTTCAAATGCCCAAATCAATAGGAGAGAAAGTGAAGCACAAGAGGATTTTTCACGGCGCTTCTCATATACATAGATCATTGTGGTGTACTGTAAACCATTCTTCTTGTCCCATCAGGCTTACCATTCCCACCTCATTCCACAAAGATTTTTATGCATGGGGGCAGAATGTGGAATCCTCGTAGGGAGCACGTCTATTTCACAAATATAGAGTACCACAGTTTCTACTTAATCATACTACCATTGCAATTATACTTATCCACTGCAACACGGCGATTTAGGCAGGGAATCAGTTTATGCTAAGTTCCAGTCTTCCTCCAGAACACGATCTTCGGTAGTCAGTGTTACATCCAGGTCCCTAAACTGTACCTCTAGATGAACCTAAACAACGGGAGAAACCAAATGAGTCTACCAGTCCGACCGGTATGATAATCGAACTCAGGTCCGTTCATTTGCGATTGGGTGCTTCTAACCAATACACCCAGCTACTTCCCCGCATCGCATGAAAAGTCTGGAAATTAATTAACGTATTCTTCTTTCGGGTTATATAAATTTTGAGAAGTATTTAGCAATCAGATTCTGCCAGGCTTAAAGGGGAGACATCTGTGTTACCCCGCTCATGGGAAGAGGAGGAGGGGTAGAGGAAGAGGGGAGGAGGAGGGCGAGAGGAAATGGTGGAAGACGAGGAGGAGGCGGAGGAGAGAAGGAAAGGAGGAGAACAGGGAAGGGAGAAGAGGAGGTAGAATTGCTTTCCTAAACACACACACACACACACACACACACACACACACACACACACACACACACACACACACACACTGGCCTAGCATTGCAGGGGTGTAAAAATATGAAAACACAATAACACTCATCCCGAATACTAACACCATCACGTAACCAACACCATACAGCTGAATTCTATCACCATTTTCATGTTCGTCAATTGTACCCTCTTGACCAAACCTCTTCTCGTACTACTGACCACCTTGAAAAAGTAGGAGGGAGGGGAGAGGGGTAGGGAGAAGAGGAACAATAGGGAAGTGGAGGGAAGGAAGAAGGGGAAATGGGAGAAGGCTGGGAGAATGGAAAGGAAGGGGGAGAGGAGGGAGGGACCACAGAGAAAAGGAAGGGATGGAAAGAAAGAAGCTTGGAGAGAAGGAAGGAAGGAAGCTGGACAAGAAGGAAGGAAGGAAGGAAGGAAAGAAGAAAGAAGGGAAAGACAGGGAGAAGATGGTTCCAATCTGTAGATGGGTCAAGAGTAGATTTTGATAGCGACAAAAAACGCAGGCTTTTCAGAGTTAAGTGTTGTGATAACGGAGAGAGCGCTGGAGGAGGAGGAGGAGGAGGGGAGAGAAGGTATAGAGAAATGGAGGAAGAGAAAGAGAGAGAAGAGAAGAGGAGGAGGAAAGAGAGAGAAGGTAGAGAGAAATGGAGGGAGAGAAAGAGAAGGAAGAGAAGAGGAGAGGGGGTGGAAAGTGGGGGAAATGTTGAAAGAGATAAGGTCAGAATAGAACTGTTAGAGGAGAGAGAGAATGGAAATAAAACTGAGAAGAAATGGAAAGGAAGGGAGAGGATAACGACGTGGAAAAGGGGATGAAGGGAAGGAATAAAAGGGAAAATGATGAGAGAGAGAGAGAGAGAGAGAGAGAGAGAGAGAGAGAGAGAGAGAGAGAGAGAGAGATAAGTAAAAGAATATGGGAGGGAAGAGGAAAAATGATTAGGATGTTGGCATAAAAAGAGAGAAAAGTAATGGAGAGACCAAATAAATAATAATAAAAAAAAATCATGGTGAGGATGGAAGAAAGGAAGAAAAGGATGAGACGAAAGAAGGAAGAATTGGAATGGGTAAAAAATATATCTAAAAAACGTAAAAGTAAAAGGGAAAGGGAGGAATAACGAAAGTCTCTGGGCGTAGACTCGTTCCTCTTACGTGACACACACCTTGTGCAAACGCAGCAAGATTTGATTTGTGTTTATGTTCGGGTGGTGATCGGTCAGTTACACACACGAACGCATCCCCTCACGGACACGTTGACACACACACACACACACACACACACACACACACACACACACACACACACAGGTGGTGAAGGATGGTTCACGACAGGATAATTTAACAGGATATGACATACTCATCACGTCCTCTCCCCACACGATAAAAATTGGGCCTGAAACCTTTAATAAACCCGTATATAAAGAAGGGCTATCCAGCACATGATGAAGGGGACGGGAGGAAGATTGAAGGAGGGAAAGGAAATATGGGGGATGAGTTGCGCAGGAAAATTCGAGTGGGCACAAAAATTGGAGAGGTTGGAAAATAGGTCACGAGTCTGGAATATCGAAAAGGAAAGCTGGAAGAGTCTTGGAGTATGGAGGAAAGAGTGGCGAAGGTTAAATAAAGTTAAAAATAATATATGGGAGAAAAATGAGTGAGAACAAATGTTGGACAGATTGGAAAATATGTAACGGGTCTGAAAAATCGAAAAGGAGTGCTGGAAGAGTTTTTGAAGGATGGAGGAAAGAGAGAAGTTGATGAAAATAAAGTTAAGTATAATGTGAGGAGTAAATTAAAGTTACACATAAATTATAAAGAGAAATATGAGTAGGCACAAATGCAGTAAAGATTGGAAAATAAGACACGGATCTAGAAAATCAAAGATAGGTGGTGGAAGAGTTTAGATGTATGGAGGAAAAATGGAAAGAAGATGAAAATTAAAGTCAAACATTAAGTATGGAAGAAATATTAGTGGAATGAAATACACGAAAGTCTGGAAAATATCTTACGGGTCTGGAAAATAAAGAGAAATGCTGGAAGAGCTCTTGAATGTATGGAAGAGAAGAGGAAGAAAAAGGAAGAGGGAAATAGGTTAAGGTGGGGAGAAAGCTTGTACATATATATGCGTGTAAGAATATGTGAGGAATAAGTATGAGGGAGAAAGCATGAGTGGGTACAAATACTGGAAGGGCTGGAAAATAATTCACGGGTCTCGATGACTGAAGATGACTGCTGGAAAATTTTTGGATAAATGGTAGAAAGGGCAAAGTAGAGTAAGATCGCAGATATATAACACGTATATAATTTTCAACTCTTGTTACTTGCACGTACTTCTCTCTCTCTCTCTCTCTCTCTCTCTCTCTCTCTCTCTCTCTCTCTCTCTCTCTCTCTCTCTCTCTCTCTCAAAGCATAACAACCTCTGTCGCTCCACGAGGGCGGGTGTAAACATAAGTAACCACAAACAGTATGAAAGCTGGAATATAAGTCATGGGTTTGGAAAATGGAAAATGACTGTAGTAATTCTTTTTTTTTTTAATCTACTGAGGAAAGAATGAAGAAGGTTACGATCAAGAGGAAGATAAAGAGGAAGATCAAGGGGGAAGTAGGTTAAGATCAAGAGGAAGTTTAAGAATATATTTTAACGTGCCACCGATACTGGAAGGCTGGAAAATAAATCACCGGTCTGGAAAATTGAAGAGGACTGTGTGTGTGTGTGTGTGTGTGTGTGTGTGTGTGTGTGTGTGTGTGTGTGAGAGAGAGAGAGAGAGAGAGAGAGAGAGAGAGAGAGAGAGAGGGGGGAGAAAATATAAAAGCAGAGGAATATGAATGAACGCAGTTACTGAAGAATGAACTATAAAACAGCTTAATCCAGTTTAACATTCACAAAACAAGTAAAGAAAGCAGAATGGAGTGCAAGGACAACAAATAATAAAAATAATGGAAGAGTGAGAGGCAAACGAATAGAGGTGATTACAAAAAAGAGAGGAAATATGGGGAGAGGGGAGAAGGGATGAAATGGAAGGGGAGGAGAAGGGAGGAAAGGGAAGTGGAGAGAATCAGAATTAACCACCGTGTAATTACCTCCCCTCCTCTCCCCATTCCTCCTTCCTCCCCCTCTCCCCTCTCCCCTCTGCTACTTTTTCCTTTTCCCCTGCCTGCCTCTAACCCTTCTGTCCCCCCTTCCTATCTCATCTCCTTACTCTCTCCCTTCCTTCCACTCTTCCTATTTCATTCTCCCTTCCACCCTTCCTTCCACCTTCCATTTCTCTCCATTCCCTCTCTTCTCTCCACCTCCCTTTCTGTCCCATCTCTCTCTTTCCTCCACCTCCCTTTCTGTCCCATCCCTTCCTTTACACTTTCTCTTTTCCCTCACATCCTCTTCTCCCAATCCTCATTTTCTCTCCAGCCTTTCTCTTTCCCCTACCCTCCTTCTTTGTCTACCCTTCCCTCCACCTTTCCCCTACCCTCCCTCTCTCCCCCTCCATCCCTCCCCCATCCCCTTCCCTCCCCTACCACCGTTTGACGGGCCATATGTCAGGCACCCCTTCATCCCCCTCTCGCCAGCCTCTCATCATCTCTCTCCTTCTCCAGCCTCATCATCCCTCGTTTTTCATCCCAAGTTTTTATACAATGCGGGTTTGTTTGCCTGCCCCCCCCCCTTATCAATTTCCTTGTTAGCCTCTTCAGTTCGATGATGACATATTTTCTGTTTTATTGTCACCTCCCTTCTGATGCCGTATATCTGTCTGTCTATCTATCTATCTCTCTATATATTTATATGTGTGTATGTGTGTGTGTATGTATGAATTATGTGTGTGTGTGTGTGTGTGTGTGTGTGTGTGTGTGTGTCCAGAGTACAGCGTTCTCTCCTGAATACCTGATTTCGAGTTTGGATCAGAATTTGCACATATATTGGGTGTGGGGATGGAACGAGATGTGTCGATTTTGGTACATGTCAAAGTAGCTAAGGTCATGCGTCAAGGTCAAAGGTCAAGGCTGGCATCGCTGTGACCTCGAACACCCTTTCCAGTTTTAATTTGGATACCTATTTCGAAATTTAAGGTTAGAAATCGCCCTTATTTACTCCTTCAGTAGAGGTCTTTATGGAAATTGGAGGTAGCAAGACCAAAAGGGTGTGATGCTGTTTTCCCTTTAATGCTTTCTACATCCCTGTTTGTGGATTTTACCTCGTGATTATTCTTTCAGTGTGAATTAGGGTAATGATGATGATGATGATGATGATGATGATGATGATGATGACGATGATGATGGTGACAGAAACGACTCTCTCAACCCACGACACTCCCATAATACTGAGTAGTAGTATTAGTGGTAGTAGCAGTAGTAGTAGTAGTAGTAATGGTAGTAACAGTAGTAGTAGTATTTAATAATAATAATAATAATAATAATAATAATAATAATAATAATAATAATAATAATAATAATACAGTACCACAGAAACAAGACAAAACATCTTGATTAAAAAAACACTAACTTACACACCTAAACCCCAGCACTCTCTGTTCCCAACTGGCCCTTCTCTCTCCAGCCTCCTCTCTCTTTTTCCCTACTAAACTCGTGATAAAACAGAGAGAGAGAGAGAGAGAGAGAGAGAGAGAGAGAGAGAGAGAGAGAGGAAAAAAGTGTAGTGGGGTGAGGGTGAGGGGTCGCTCGCCACTGCACCGCTACACACCACCCATTTTCACTCTAACCAGCGTAGGGAACAAGCCTCTAATTGGGTCGTTAAGGGGTGTGAAATATAACAAGGCAGGAGCCCGAACTTTTTACAGGCCCAGAATCTAGGTCAGAGGAAGTACCGTGGTTGACTGGGGAGCCTATGTCTTTCTGTTTATGTATCAATGAGGAAAATTTCGTCGACATCTATCTTTTGGACGGGGCGATGGAAGATGGTATGCAAATCGTGTTTATGTCACTGCAACATGAAGCACATAACACACAGGTATGAAAAGGAGGGTTTGATGGGTGAGGAGGAGCCATTCTGATTTTCAGTCCTTGTTAGTTATAGTTTACCCACAACAAACTGCCTTGAAAGGACTACTAGATTTACTCTTGTCAACTTGTCTGCTTTCCTTTGTACATTTTAATCAACTCTTTTCCCAACTCTTCCCATTAAAACAATGTCTTCCATAACTTAACACTACAGCAACTTAGCTTCATATTAGTACAATATTATTCCGTCAAAACTCCATCATCATTTTCAAGAAAAAACAAAATCTCCTTATCTTAAGCCAAAACAACGCCTCTCTCATGCCAACACATCCTCTCAAAACAAGATTCCCAATATTTGTCTCTCAGGACGACATTAATTTCCATCCTCTCAAACTAACATTTTCCTCTCAACACCGTCCTCCCCTCAAAACAACGTCTCTTTCCTCTCAAGACGTCATCTCCTCTCTCTGAAGACAAAATCTACTCTCTGTAAAAATTTTCTTCCTTTCAATAAATCTCCCTCCTCTCAAGGCAGCATTTTTTCTAGCATGATAACATCTCTTCGTCTCAAAACAGAATCTTCTAGTATCCTTCCAAGTTTAAACAAAGTCTCCTTCTCTCAAACCAACATCCTCTAGTATCTTTCCTTCTAAAACATCTTCCTACTCTCAAAATAGCATCTTGCAACATCTTTCACACGTCTACAATCTTCCAGCATCTTTCAGCGTCTTTCAGCATCTTTCAGGATCTTCCAGCACTCTTCAGCATCTTCCAGCACATTTTACCATCTTACAGCATCTTTCAGCATCTTAAGTATCTTTCTGCATCTCTCAGCATCTTCCAGCATCTCTCGGCATTTTTCAGCATCTCTCAGCATCTTTCAGCATCTTCTAACATCTTCAGTATCTTTCAGCAACTTCAAGCATCTTCCAGCATCGTTCAACATCTTCCAGCATCTTCCCCAACATCGTTCCCATCAATACACAACCTCCTCGCTCTTAAGACAAGCATTCTTCCAGCATCTTCCAGCATCTTTCAACATCTTCTAGCATCTTTCAACATCTTCCAGCGTCTTTCAACATCATTCAGCATCTTCCCCATCAAGTTCCCCACAAAGACAAAACCTTCCCTCTCTCAAGACGAACATTCATCCAGCATCTTCTAACGTCTCCCCAGCATCTTTCCTATCAATACATCGCCTCCCCGATCTCAGAACATCCTCCAGCATCTTCCCCAGCAAGACAACACCTCCCAGCTCTCAAAACAAGGGCCCCACCTGATCCCCGAGGTGGCTGGCTCGTGATGGCTGTTGTTTTGATTTATAGGAAGAAGAAAAGTCATTACTAGAGGCCTGAACTTCCCCCAAACTTGCTAATTACCCCGATAAATTAGCCGGAACAGACATATTAACCACTGGCGGGGGGGGGAACTCGTCTGCTTAATTAGGTGTGTGTGTGTGTGTGTGTGTGTGTATGTGTGAGAGAGAGAGAGAGAGAGAGAGAGAGGGGCTGTGTAATTAGTGGCAGTATGTGTATTTCTGATTATATCTATCTATCTGTTGCTCTATCTATCTACTGTATTTATCTACACACCTACCTACCAATCTACCTGCCTACCCACCTACAAACATACATTTATACATACATACATACATACATACACGGACGCACCCCACAACCCCACCTACACATAATTACAGTATCTATTAATCTATCTACCTATCTATCTATTTTCTATCTATCTATCTATTTTCTATCTATCTATCTATTTTCTATCTATCTATCTATTTTCTATCTATCTATCTATTTTCTATCTATCTATCTATTTGTGTGTGTATGTATGTATATCAGGAAGAGATCTGTAGCATCAACAACCATCAGTGGACGTTTGTACAGGTATAATTATGGCGTGGTCAATGGTGCTTTGATGAACAATTACCCCAGCCTAGACCATTGCCAGGATGAATGGGACCAATTAACATCCAACAAAGAACCTGTTTTCGCCAAATACACGTCATATAACAGCCTTGTAAAATTTTGCCTTATCTGAGAAACATTAATTAGATCTATAGAAAAGGATGATGCTTCAGTATGTGGTGAGTTCTTCGTGACTAGGCCTTACCTGACTTCGTGGTTCAAAGAAAATTGTGATATAGTGTTAAATCATGTATGTACAGTCTATATGCTCTTTTTAATTTAACTTGGCCTAAAATTGCCGTCTCTCCACCTTCAGTGTTGAGTTGTGACAGTGGATTAACACTTGAATAGATGCTAATCAAGAAAAGCTGTGGAAAGTGTAATACAGTATGGTGTTTAATTATGTACAGTATATACACTATACATTCTTTTTACTCTAACTTGGCCTAAAATTGCCAGCTCTCCACCTCGAATTGAGAGTTGTAACAGGAGGGTAACACTTGAATACGATGCTGGCAAAGATGAAGAAGTGCTGTGGAAAGGATGTCAAGCTGTAGTATTGTCCTTTTCTGCCACCGAGCTGTGTGAAATATGCTATGAAAAGACGAAACAGCGCAGCAGCACATGAACTACCAATGGATATATGTGTGTGCTGAACTATGATTGGGTCCTCTGCTTTTTGTTATCAGTTTAGCAGGGAAACGATGTAAGCTGGAAGTTGTAATATTCTTGGCACTGAGATAGGAGTATAATGTTATCCATATGACAATTGACGATTAACGAACTGAAAGCGAGCAAGCCAGTCACGACTAACGAAGTGAGAGCAGCGAACAAGTAGGTCACGATTAACGAACTGAGAGCGATGAAGACAGTCACGATTAATTAACTGGGAGCGAGAAAGCCACCTCACACAACAACTATGTAAACTGAAATCCACAGATAATAAAGTCGGTGAATCCAATGTAAACAAACATGACTAGACTGTTGTTACTGCTAATGACGGCTTACAATGGTTGTCAAGCAATGTGTTAGGCCTGATACATTTTTACACTGCACCGTGGTGAATTAAATACAAGATCACGATGCTTGATTTGTCTTACGTGTTGAGATAATAAAGCATTGTGGTAATTATTGTGGTTATTTAAAGGCAAACGACAAGACATAAAGTAGCTTCAGTTAATTAGCCACTCATCCATTAATAATTACCACACTATTTTTCACTGATGTATTTGGCAGGTAAATGCCGAGGACACCTAGTTCTCTCAAACAAGGCAGTTGCTGAAAATAGTTTTGGTTGAAATGTTTAGCTGCTAAAACTAGGTATGAAAACACTCCAGTCTTAAAGTTCGGGTGTTGGCCAGCCTCCTCTCGTGTATCTAGATCTGCTTAGGTAATACTAACAGTAAAGTGAAACAGATGTGACTTCTGGTTCTGGCTAGCTTATATCAGTTCTGACTAATTTCGGGTTTAACTTTATACAGGTATATATATATATATATATATATATATATATATATATATATATATATATATATATATATATATATATATATATATATATATATATATATATATATATATATATATATATATATATATATATATATATATATATATATATATATATATATATATATATATATATATATATATATATATATATATATATATATATATATATATATATATATATATATATATATATATATATATATATATATATATATCTACCAGGTATGTATATACACATACAATTTAAAAAAAAAACTGGTGAAGGCGAGGGGAGACTATGACGGTGAAAGGGAAGCGTGAGAAGGTGAGAGGGAGCGAGGAGAAAAATGATAGGATGGAGGAGGGAGGCGGAGATGGAGAGGATAGAGATTGGAGAAAAATGGACAGGA
>NC_136981.1:4769913-4777413 GCF_032717465.1 Coenobita brevimanus
TTTTCCTCTTTGTCTCTGTCTTTCTGTCTGTCTGTGTCTGTGTCTGTCTGTGCCTCTGTCTGTCTGTCTGTCTGGCTGTTTACTGTGTCTGTGTAAGTCTGTGTCCATGTCTGTCTCTCTGATTATGTGTGTGTGTGTGTGTGTGTGTGTGTGTGTGTGTGTTTCGCTGTTTGACTCTATTTTCCTGTTAGCCTTAGTATATTAAGTTTTCTCTCTCCCTTCTGCTTCCTCCATCTTCGTTACCTCCCCCTCTCTATATCTCTCTCTCTCCCTCGTTTCTCTTTTCTTTGGCTTACTACATCTTCGTTATCTCTCCCTCTCTCCCTCCCTCTCTCTCTCTCTCTGTTTTCCCTCCTCCGTCGCAGCTTCGTTTACACACATCTCTCCTTTCTCGTCCCATTAAAATCGCTATTGTTTTTTCCTCCTCTGTAGTTGGTGTTTTATCATTTTTTTCGCACATTAATTATACCTTTGTTTATTATAATTCTCTCTTCGCTTTTCTTTTTTTTCTTTATTTTTTCGTGATTTTATTTTATTTTTCTTCTGCCACAATTTTGCTTACATGTATTTCTTTTCCTTTCTCGTTTTTAAAATGTTTGTTTCTTGTTTTTTCTTTTTCTTCACCTCTTACTTATCTCTTTCTCTCTCTCTCTCTCTCTCTCTCTTGTTTTTTCTCATTCTTGGCTTGTTTTAATGACAGTTTTTCATCCACATCTCTCTCTTCCTCTCTCAGTAATTATTCTCCCTTCTATGTTATTATTTTTGGTCCTGTCCTATTTAAGTCTCCCTTCATGTTCTTCTTCTTGTTCTTGTTGTTGTTGTTGTTGTTGTTGTTGTTGTTGTTGTTCTTCTTCTTCTTCTTCTTCTTCTTCTTCTTCTTCTTCGTCTTCTTCTTCTTCTTCTTCCTCTTCTTTTTTCTTCTTCTTCTCCTTCTTCTTCTTCATCCTCTTCCCCCACATTCTACTCTCACCTCCCTTCCTCTTCTCCTTGCTCATTAATCTTCGTGACTGCTCCTCCTCCTCTTTTTTTCCCCTCCCGGTGTTGTGTTTCGTCATTTACTCTTTCTTCTTCCTCTCGTTTTAATGAAACTCGCATTCTCTGTTTCCTTTATGTTTTTTTCATTCTCCAGTGTTTTATTAATATTGTGTCTCGTTCGTCATTTATAATTAGGTCTGCCTTGTGTGTGTGTGTGTGTGTGTGTGTGTGTGTGTGTGTGTGTGTGTGTGTGTGTGTGTGTGTGTGTGTGTGTGTGTGTGTGTGTGTCTTGCTAGGCGTATGATCTTAAAATAATGATCAGTTCTGTTTTAATGTGCGTGTGTGTGTGTGTGTGTGTGTGTGTGTGTGTGTGTGTGTGTGTGTGTGTAATAATGTCAATATGAGGCTTGGAAGAGCACGAGTATGACATGTTGGAGGATCTGATATCGCCTCTGTGTTGATAAAGTCCACGGAATTTGTTGACAGCTTCCACGTATGGGTTAGGGAGATGGAGAGAAGATTAACTATGGACATTAGGTGGCAGCGTCAGGGAGAACGACCGACTACTGTGTCTGGTACTCCTGATAACGTGATGGGTTATAACAGGTCAGTGAGTTGCAATAATCTGAACGGCGAGAGATCCATGTTAGCCTGATAGCTGTACGGAGGGTCTCAGCGAATTATAGGAAGAGGCTCTTAGATGCTGTTTACTGCTGGCTTAACAGGACTTAGGACGACCATCTTACTCCCTTGGGTAAGTGGAGTAGGGGCTTTGTGAAGGGTCGTGGCTTGAGTTGTCTAGTCGGACTGAGCAGGGAAAATGTTGAGTTTCTAAAATACTTCCCCTTTCACGGTGAACTATGCGAGCTGAAAAAAAAAAAGGCAGATCCAGGGCTACATTTGGCCTTCCTCAGCGCTCTGCGGGTCTACAGGCGTCTTTTCCTGGATGAGGACTGATGCTCTTCTGGCCACTGCCTCTTGCACCAAATGAGGGGATGGGTTAGCTGGATCCAGTAGAATAATTTACTTGGTATATTTTGATGTCTACGGCCAAGTTTGTAATATCTGTACTTATAGCAATTGGTCCATGGGATGCTAATTTGCAAGGAATAAAATTTACTGTATTCTCATGTAAATTTCTTTGCGCGTAAAAAATTCGTCCCCGGATCCATCACGGCTTAGAGCAGGATCCCCTTCGCCTGTCTCTAAATCAGGAAAATTCCATGCGACCTGCCCAGCCCCGTGTGTGTGTGTGTGTGTGTGTGTGTGTGTGTGTGTGTGTGTGTGTGTGTGTGTGTGTGTGTGTGTGTGTGTGTGTGTGTGTGTGTGTGTGTGTGTGTGTGTGTGTTTTGCTAGGCGTGTAATCTTAAAATAATGATCAGTCCGAGAGATTCTGAGAACTGATGCATTTTTAATAATCTACTGCATAACTAAGAGGTTCGGGTAGTCTTCTTTGCTTGCCCTTCAGCTCGCCTTCCCTTTGTCCCTTTAGCCCCCCCCCTCCCTTTCTCTCTCTCTCTCTCTCTCTCTCTCTCTCTCCTATTTACTCATTTTTTACTACCAGCCCCTTTCTAGTCACCTCTATCTCTTCAGCTATTTTTCTCCCCCACATTCTCTCTCTCTCTCTCTCTCTCTCCTTTCTCTTCCTCTGATCCCACAAGATCTGAATCCCGAAATAGAAGCGAGATCTCCAGAGAATGTGGGTTGCCTGAATAAAGGGACGGGGAGAGAGAGAGAGAGAGAGAGAGAGAGAGAGAGGGAGAGAGAGAGAGAGAGAGAGAGAGAGAGAGAGAGAGAAAGACGATAATAATAATAATAATAATAATAATAATAATAATAATAATGATAACAAATCCTCCTCCTCTTCATCTTCTTCTTCCTCCTCCTCTTCCTCACCATCATCATCATCATCATCGTAACGATAATCTAAGACAAACATAAACATAAAAAAACATCCAGATCATTTGGTTCACACACACACACACACACACACACACACACACACACACACACACACACACACACACACACACACACACACACACACACACACACACACACACACACACACACACACACACACACACACACACACACACACACACACACACACACTTCAATTTCCTCCTCTACTGATAATAATAAACAAAAACAGGCTTCAATTTTCCCCCACTAAAAAAAAAAAGGCCCTCTCGAGATTCAGCTACCAGGTACAGGTAATTGAATAACCAGGTAATCAGGGTCGTTTGGGCCGCTCTATTTACCTGCTAATTGAACCCCAGGTGAACCCCACGCCAGATCATTATTGGTAGCATCTCACGTGTGCCTTTATTTTTACTCCTCGACATTGTAGGTAGAGTTGTTAGAAGGGCTTATTTTATTTTTAGCTGGTGTGTGTGTTTGTGTCTGTTCAGTGTCTTTGTCTTCCTGTCTGTGTTCGTCGGTAAATTTCTATCCTTGTCCCTGTCTATGTTTGTCTGTCTTTGTATCTCCCTTTTTTTTTTGTCTCTGTCTCTCTCTGTCTTTGCCTCCGTCTCAGTCTCTGCCTCCCTCTGTCCCTGTGTTTGTGTGTGTGTGTGTGTGTGTGTGTGCGCGTGTGTGTGTGTGTGCGTGTGTGTGTGTGTGTGTGTATGCGAACGGCATAACCCAGCCAGTCATGCATCTATGGGGAATTTAAACTTACTTGAGGGTATGTGAATCAGGTAAGGACTAGGTGACCCGATTTTGAGGACATGAGGTCAAAGGTCAAGGTCACAAGGAAAGGTCAAATTTTCTGCCCCCTCGACCTGGTGTGGGGCTTTTCTTTTCTTTTTTCTTCATTTTTTTTTCTTTAATCTGAGGAGCAATGGACGTGGGAGTGCGCCATCCTCGCTGTCTCATTATTATTCATATTTAGCATTTTCATTTCTTTATTTATTCTCATTTCCATTTCAGTAACCTGGACCTCTCCTTCTTCCTTCCCTCCTCCTCCTCCTTCTCCTCTTTTTTCCTTTCTCCTCCACCTCCTCCTCCTCGTGTTTTTTATTTTCTACTTCTACTTCTTCACTTCCTCCTCCTCCTCCTCCTTTTTTGCCTCCTTTCTTCCTTTCCCCTCCTCCTCCTTCTCTTCCTCTTCCTCTATTTCCTTTCTCCCCCTCCTCCTCCTCCTTTTCTTCTTCTTCTTCTTCCAAGTCTTCTTTCCCTTCTTTTTCTTCTCCCTCTATGTTTACCTGGCACTGCACTCAATGAACCAGCAAGCAATTATTGGGTCTGCTTGTTTTATGTCCTTCCCTCCCCCCCCCTCTCTCTCTCTATCTATCTATCTATCTGTATCTCTATCTCTCCCAGGCCTTTTAATTTTGTGTTTTATTTTTATGCTATCGTGAGTGCTCTAATATTTTACACCTTTTTCCTTTTTTACCCATTTCCCTTCTGATTTATATACTGTATTTTTTGGTTTTCGACTATTGTATTTTAAATGTTCCTTTAAATTATTCTTTATTTATGGCCTTTCCACTTTGTTTTTTATTTTTTATATCATGGACGTTTTGACATACATTTATCACTCAGTTTCAAGTCTGTGTCACCATTTTGAGATTTTGAGTCTTATCTATATTTTTTACTCCCGTTTTTCATTTGTTTGAGTATTTCTCTCGCTTTAAATAAATTTTTCTTTAAATTTTTGATTGCATTAACTTTTGACATATATATTGCTTAATTTCTAGCGTGCTCTATTGTTCTGAGTTCCATTTGATTATTAGAGAAAACTGATTAATTGTTTTTTCATCTTGTTTCCTTGATTGCTTAAACTTAGATTTTTTTTTTTCATTTCCTCGGCACTTAGATATTTTTTATTTTAATTTCTCGAGCAATTTAACATTATTTGTTTTTTAAGGATTTCTATGTCTGTCTCTGTCTGTCTGTCTGTCTCTCTTTCTGTCTCTTACAGAATAAATTATCAGACTAATGAGGTGAATGGAGGTAGTCTTAAACCATTCATAACAAGACACTCTGCTAAGGTGAGTGAAATCATATGAGGGAGGCCGAAACAAAATGAAAAGAAATGTATATATATCATTAAGGAAACGTTAATGTGTGTTCAGTCATTTACAGGGAAATTTTTTAAATGTTTATTTCCCTGTTTCTTTAGAGGGACATGATTTGTGGGTTGAGTTTTAGTTCTCTGTCCATCTATCTATCTATCTATCTATCTATCTATCCATTAATCTATCTAACTGTCTATCTATCTCTGTATATCCATCCATCCATCCATTCATTCATTTATCCATCCATCCATCCATTTTTCCACCCATCTATTTGTCTATCTACCTATCTATCTATCAGTCTATCTATTTATCTATTTTTTCATTGTTCTTCAGCCTGTCTTAGTATGATCTGTCTTTGTGGTCGAAAATGGCGCCTCATCGAGAACTCACCCACCTTTGACACCCACTGTAAAACAGCCTGTGAGAGAGAGAGAGAGAGAGAGAGAGAGAGAGAGAGAGAGAGAGAGAGAGAGAGAGAGATGCAAATGCAGGAATGGAGCAGCCACTGGTGAAGAAGGGGAGTGACATGGACAGGAGGGGAGAAAAAAAAAATGGATAAGAGGGAACGCATGGGTGGACAGAGGGTTAAAGAGTGAGGAGGAAGGAACTGAGAGGGGGACTGAGCCTGGAAATAAAAGTTAAAGGAAAGTTGAAGGAGAAAAAGTGGAAAAGGAATTGTCAGTAAATAAATAAATAAATAAATAAATAAACAACTAGCAAATTTCCATATATCTACATTTACGTATCTATCTATCTATACATATATCTTTTTATCTATCTATCTATCTGTCCATGTATACTCTATATACATCAAAAATACGGAAGAATGAAATGAGACAAACAGAGAAAATACAAGTTTAGGAAAAGGCGAAGGAGAAGCAGAAGCAAAAAGGAAGAGGAAGAAAAAATTGTTAGTAATGTTGAACAGGAGAGAGAAAGAGGAAAAAAAGTAGGTATGTAAAAAAGGAGAAAGGAGAAAAAATGCAGCATGGACAAATGTGTGAAGAAATCTGCAAAGTGAAGGGGAAAGAGAAAGCTGAGAAACAGAAAATATAGGAAGCAATGAGAAATACACAAATCATAAAGGGAGAGTGAGAAATGTATGTACAGAAATGTAGGTGAGGAAAGAGGAGAGGGAGAGGGAAAAATGGAAATTAAAGGAATGCAGGAGAAGGAGGAGGAGGAGGAGGAGGAAAATATGTGGAGAAAGGTGGTATATTGGAAAGCTGGGGGGAAAGAAGAGAAAATAAGAAAAGAGGACTGCACTCTGACGTATATAAATAAATGAATAGATATGATAAAGGTAGACAGATAGACAGAATGCATGATTGATAGATGTCGCGTAGTCTTGATAAACTAGTGGCATTTTATTTATTTTCAGGAAGGTTTCTTATAGTGGAAGGGGGTACTAGGAATTGTGTCTAAGGACATTCCTGTTAGTGAACAATAAATCACGCCATCAACATGAAGTTTCACTAATTTTTGTGGGAGACTACTACTACTACTACTACTACTACTACTACGACGACGACGACGACGACTACTACTACTGCTAATAGTTAGAACAAAAACAAGAGCAACAGCAACAGACGAGAGGCGAAAGCAAGAGAACGTCGTGGGTCGAATATCAGACTTTGCCCTGCATCCTGACCTTTAACCAATTGCTCTCAGAATTTAATTACTTCCTTCTTGCCTGACTCTTAACTAGTTTGGTTCAAATGAAATCAGAGCTGTTTGAGTTGACCGTGGCCTGTGATCTTGACATTAAACTTTCCCGGTGTCTTTGACCTTTGACTGAGGGTTCTAAAAATCGAAATGTTTTATTCTTACTTTACTCCAACTGTTTCACAAAATTTTGTGTAAATCAGGTAGTTTTTAAACTTTGTCTCGTGACCCTAACCATTGACCTATGATTTTCATAAACATTATATCAACTCCTTGGCTGCTCCTCAATCCCTTAACCAAGTTTTATCCAAATCAGATAAAAACTGAGACATTTTGCTTACACATAGACATATGGGTAGAGCTTTGTCGTCGCCCCGTGGTCTTGACCTTTGACTAATTGTTATCAAAGTCAAAATCTTTTGTTCTTTGCACTATCCTCAATCTGTCCACCAAGTTTGGTCTAAATCGAATAAAAAAATTTCAAAAGTTGACGTTGCTAGGCTAGTCTTTGACCTCGCATTGTGACCTTGACCTTTGAGTTAATGCTGTCAAAAACAATTTGTCATCCCCTAGGTTATCCCTCTTCCTGTCCATCAAATTATATTAAGATTGGATGAAAACTGCTTAAGTAATTTTCTTCACAGGGAGACACATAGACTGACAAACAGACACGTCGAGGAAAACATCTGCTCTTACATCGCGAGTGCGTGTGTAAATTAATGCTGTGATTGGTAGAAATTGTCTCATCTGAATAAAATTGCCGAGTTTTAACCAGAGAGGAATAGCAAAAAGCGTCCGTTCAGGGCAAAGGTTAATTAAATTTGTACAGGAGAGG